>NW_027255896.1:11555714-11889464 GCF_043229965.1 Drosophila suzukii | reverse complement strand
GGACTAGCAGTACCCAACGATGAGCTTCAAGGTCCTGTTGACATCTTGAATATCGTCCTTGTGGTCAACGATCTCTACAATGTTAATCGGATTGGCGGTGCTGCCGGCCACTTTGGACGTTTTGCTGCCCATCTTGGGGTCCTTAGGCCATGCACTTGGTTCACTAGTTCTTTTAGTCCTTCATAATTTGCAGGTTGACTTCCTTCAGAGTGTAGTCGATCGCAGGACCGGTAATCAGGTCATTCTCCTGGGTGAAGTTGATCCTAGGGAAACGGTCAAAACATCCTTCTGGACACCAGCCTTCTTCCAGTCGTGGTCTGTGTGGATGGAAGTTGTACTTCTAGACCACTGTCAGGGAGATCAGAACAATTTCTGTCTGTCTTGTCTATTTGGCTGGGGTCTTTTATACCGGACTAGAGCTTTCGCTAGCCCCCTATATTGGACGAATTAACTAGGTGTTCCCACCTAGGGGTACTGTTTCTCCATTTCTCCAATCTTAGGAGTCAACGGCCGGCTGGTGCACTTTGCTACCCTACTGGAGTACGGTTACGAGCAGGTCGATCGTGGTCGTTGTTCTGGCCACGCGACACCCGTGATTTGTCGAATTGTATTTCTGTTTTGCCCTTATCAATCTGAGTGTGGTTAGTAATTAGCGGCCCTGCCCTCAACTTAAGACAGTTGTTTTGCCGGGGTTAATCTTGGTATGGGGGAGGGCGTACGTAACACCTTTCTAAAGCGAAAAATATCCGACTGTATAATTTTTACTTCTTAAGTAAAATATACATCATGGAATTTTTAAAAATGGTAATATTAAAATGTTTTAAATATTTAAATCAATATTTACGGACTAAATTTCTAAAACTAAACTAATAAATTATATTGTAATAAAAATGTATAATAAGTAAACATAACATTATAAGTAAATTCAAATTACTTAATTTTACTATAATCAAATAGTTTATTTTTATAAAACAATATTAGTTTTTTTCGATATACAATAATGCTCCTAAAATATTAAGGCATTCATAATCGATGCGCAACGAAAATCTTTCCGCCGAAATATTAGTCGCTAGCCGAACATAACGCAGAGACGCAAAAGAAATAACGGATCGGCCGAAATTTTTCTCTGAGAATGCCGAGTGCAGGCAGATTATAAGACAATGAAAGAGAGGGATCTTCCGAACATATGCCTTTCTTTGTTGCACAATCGTTTTCGTACGTAGTCTTCTACGCTGCCCCGACTCCTCTGCTGACGTCAACTGCGGCATAGCGTTTTAGGCAAAGATAAACAAACAAAAAAGCTTTTTGCCTTGAGCCATGTCACCGCGTCCCTACTGCAGAACTGAAGGGTGGTTACTCGGACATTACTTGCCACGGCCTCTTGAGTTTCCTCTATATTGGCCTCTTCCATTATTGTATTGGGTACCAATGTTGTTGTAAATATTATTACGACAATGAAAGTAACCGCTATAATTTTTGAAATATGGGACATTGTTTGGTTGTCCGGTTGTTTCTGTGGAACTAATTACAAATTTTGATACGGCATCATTTACAGTATTGAAGGTACCAGCTTGCATGTTAAGTTTTACCTTATCGATTGTGCATTTTTTGTCATTGCCTTGACTGCATGCTGAGTGGAATAACTTTTGGCTAACTCTAGGCGTAAGCCGTCTGTTATATATGCACCTTCTAAAGCTTTTGTCATCTGCTCAACCTCTAGTGTGTACTGGTTAGCAGTTTTATTGCATTGCTGTAGGTTCATCAGTTTTGCTGACAATACTTCTAAAGAGTCGCCTTTGACGTTGCTTTTTAATCTGGAAATGACTTCAGTTACTGTTGTTTCATTTCCGATTAGATTTCTGGCTTTGATTTAATTATATAAACTGCTAATTGTTCGTGCTCGCCTTTTATTGATTCTATTATTTGTAATGCATCAATAAAACTTGTTTTGTTTTCAGCTTTACCATCGAAAGCTGGTATAAGCTTGGACGCTGTATTAATAAAATCAATATTATATTGCGCCATTGTGATATTGTTGCTAAATTTATTCTCTATTATGCTTGAACTAGTATCATAATCTGTAGAATTATCCAGATCTGACATTAAAACAGCTGGAATAGTAAGATTATTTAAATCTTGCTCTTGTATTTTAGGGCTTGTCTTGTAAGCTCTTCTGACTCTATTTGTTCAATGTCAGTTTGTTCTGTTGATTCCGGTTCATCACCAGTTTCAACTGTTAGAGAAGTGTTAAGTATGGTCGGTACTGATATATCTAAATTAAACTTTAGTTTAATTGATATTAAATTAGATCGTAGTCTGATCAAAAATTTTGATACTTGGGACCAATGATCTTGATTTTTTCTCTGTCCATGGTTTAGTATACGTGCTTCATTAAAGCACCTTACTAGTATTTCTACATGTTTCTTATTAGTATTTTATTGGATTGGCCTTACACAAAGTAAGTTACTTATATGATTTATTAAATATTATTATTATTATATTTATATTATGGATATGAATTATTTCTTAAGGACCATCATCCCTATTGTTCTACCTAGTATTGGGTGATCGTCTATTACTATTACTTGCACACCTGGAATGGTGGTTAATACAATTCCCTTTTGGGTGCTTGTGCAATATATTAATGGAGAAGCATCTAAATGGAAATAAATATCAGGGAAACAACTTATGATTTGATCAAAAAAGACAGAACAATAATACTAATAAAACGAGAAATTATTGGGGTAATAACCAGAATTATAATTGGCCGCAAAAGGGAAATTTTTGGCAAAACGATAATCATAATAATAATCAAAAGCAACAAGCCGTCGAGCCAATGGATGTTGATCCATCGATTCAACTCCAGAATAAACCTAGTTACAATCGACAGCCGAATAATAATTGGCAGGCAAATAATAATCGAGGTAGATACAATAATAATTATTATCAAAATAATAATCGATCAAATTACTATCGCGCTAATCAAAATAAAGAGCAAACTCAAGCTCAGAAAAGGGAACCAGATGGAACAGTAAATCAGCCAGCTAATAAAGTAACCAGATTAAACAATATCAACGAAGATCATTTTTTAGACCAGACCCCTACAGGGGAATGCCTTATTTAAATAGGACAGACCGAAAAACCAAGAAGCAGTTAAAGATTTTAATAGATACAGGAGCCACTGCTTGTTATATAAAAAAGGGAATTTTCGAAAATAAAAATGAGTAATCAATATACAAAAAGGTAACTACAGTTCATGGGTATTCAATTATTAGGTATTACCATATTATAAATATATTTGAAACAAGACAATTATTTTATGAAATCGAAGGATTAGAATCTAAACTGCTAATTGGATTTAATTTATTAAGAAAAATTGGAGCTATAATAATTATAGAAAAGGGAGTCTTGGAATATAAAGGGAAAACAGAAAAGTTTAAATATTATGATAATGAGGAAAAAAATGAAATAAGTTTAATTGCAGAAAATAATATTCTTCCGTTAAAAGAATTGTTACGTTGGCATATTAGTGCCCGAGTCCCGACAAGGACTGTGGCCGAGGGAGAGGCGTTCAGGCACCATTTGCCGGCATAAGCTACGTCGTATTCGGGTCGTGGGATCTTGGTAAGCCTCTCTCCTCTCCAACATAACGAGAATAAATATTAAAAGTGCCTGGAAAACAATATTAGTCAACAAGTTCGTCAGTCATCAGTCCACACTGCCCAACAAGCTTAGCTGTCGCTTGATCGCAATACGATCGGGCTGTGTTTTGGCCATATTCCCTCCCCTTCACACATTCGTGTGCCAATGGATCGTCGCAATACGATCCCCTATTGTCAAGGTTGTCCGTCGAAAGTTATGTCATTGTTCTTGACCTACTCCACTCCTCGCGTCAGCACACCCCCTTTGTAATAGTTCTAGCACGCCATGGTTTTCAATTCTTTTTCACATTATAAATTTATTAAATAATATTTATGTCGGCGTGTGCCGGTGTTGAATAACATAATATTGGTTAATTCATATAGGGATTAAATTAATTGACAATTATTGTATTAGCGGAGAGTATCGATTTGACCACCTGTGAAGGTGCACACATCAGCAAAATGCTGACTATTCACGACTACAAACGTCGCTCAGTAGGCCCTTGCAATTATCATATAACTACAAGCCTGATACTCGCCGCTGAAAAAGTTTATAGTAGTCTATAAAACTGTGGGATACTGCACGAATATTTATATATGTATGTTTATAAGAAAGGAAACGTGTCCCGACGAACTTACCCCCTCTTTAAATCCTGGGCGATGAGATCTCGACGCTCCGGATCCTGGGTTTTGGGAAAATATTATATTGGATATACATATATAAATATACGTGCACCAAAATACGGCTGTTCTTAAGTATACCAATTCACTTAAACACAAAATATATATATATTATGCCACAGGCATGCGACTTCTTCAACGGCTGGTGGAGAGATTCGTCCTCTCTAATTGTTTATCATGATTCGCACTTTGTCTATTGATTCGGTTGGTTTAAATATATTTCAGTGCATGTTTGAATGCTTGATTTTCACTTGTTATCCAATTGTATTATTTGAGGATATTGGTCCTTGGTTATGCATGAGTTCACTTTAGCTTTAGTTGGCTCGATTAACACATTTATATTGCATCACTACTTTCTCCGACGTATGCTATTGGTCGCTACGCTCTGAACGGATGGTTCCTACAGCTGAACAAATTTCAGAAGCATGGAGATCACGGATACTGCGTCCACAAACATCGCAGTATGTCGGATGTCGTCCTTATTGTTGATCTTCTCCACGTTCTTTGATGGCAATAGCGGCGCTGGTTCGACACAAGATTATTTCGAGCTGCAATTGTGTTCTCCTCAAGGACTGTTGGATATGGTGGCTGGTCCTGGTGGCAGAAGACTCCATGGACGACTGCCCCAGGGAAAGTCGCCTTCCCTCGAAGCTGCCGGCTTCCGTCAGCAAGTCACCCAAATGGATTCTCTCCCTTTCTCTATTTGTCTAAGGTCTTTTATACCAGACTAGAGCTTTTACTTGGCTGCGGGTATGGATCGGATAAACTAGGTGTTCCCACCTAGAATTACTGTTTCTTGATATCTGCTATCTTGGGAGTCAACGGCCGGCTGTTGCCCTTTGCCAGCTACCGAAGTATGGTTACCAATAGGTTGATAGTGGCCGTTGTTCTGGCCACGCGACACCCGAGAATTGCCGAATTGCTTTTTCTTCTGCCTTTACCAGTATGAGTCTGGTTAGTCACATGCACCCCTCCCCCTGGCTAAAGATTCGTCGTTGTTTCTCTATGTGAATCTTTCTATGTGGAGGGCGTACGTAACAGAATTTATTATAAAAAAGTATTTTGATAAAAAAAATAGCGAAAACACAGATTCATTATTTGTGGAAAATAGTGAAAAAAGCTTGGGAATTCAAAATCCTGAGAGTGCCGACGAAGTAAATACCGTCAATAAAAATACAAATATCTTGGGAATTCCAAATCCTGAGAGTGCCGACGAAGTAAATACCGTCAATAAAAATACAAATATCTTGGGAATTCAAAATCCTGAGAGTGCCGACGAAGTAGTTACCGTCAAAAATCAAATAAATAAAAATCGTTTGAAATTTAAAAATTTCAAGCCCGCCGTCGTTGAGTTATCCGACAAACAACAGATAAACAATATAGGTACTTATCAATTATACGGACTAAAGGAAATAATAGTTCTCTATATTAAAAGAGAGTATTCAAAGATAAATATGCAAATTCCTTTTAGAACAGACATAAAGGGGGAAATAAATCTTATTCACGACAGGCCAATATACGGGAAACAATATCCGTACGCTTTTTCTGTCACCGACTTCGTGAACAGCGAAATCAGTAGAATGTTAGCAGAGGAAATTATAAGGCCTAGTCGAAGCCCTTATAATTCACCAGTTCTGGTAGTACCAAAGAAAGGAGAAAATCAAGACGGAAGCCGTAAATTAAGACTCGTCATTGACTATAAAAAATTAAATGAAAATACCATACCTGACAGGTACCCAATGCAAGACCCATCAGTAATTCTACCTAATTTGGGAAAAGCAAGATATTTTTCAACAATAGATTTAGAATCAGGTTTTCATCAGATATTAATGAAAGAATCTGATGTAGAAAAAACATCTTTTTCAATAAATAATGGAGAATACGAATTTTTAAGAATGCACCAAGAATTTTTCAGAGAGCAATGTCATGCCTACATGGACGACATTATAATATTCTCAAACTCGATTGAACAACATTATAAAGACTTATACAAAATTATAAATATATTATTAAAGGCAAACATGAAAATCTCTTTAGAAAAATCAAAGTTTTTTAAGCGCGAAACCAGTTTTCTAGGATACATCGTATCTTATAACGTCATCAAGACAGACCCAGAAAAAATTGACACCATAATTGAATATCCGCTTCCAAAAAATATTCGGGAACTAAGAAGTTTCTTAGGCCTTACGGGCTATTATAGAAAATTTGTTTAAAATTACGCCTCTATAGCCAAACCTCTAACAAAATATCTTGGAGGTCATAATGGCAAAATTTCAAAAAGAATGTCAACAAAAATGTTAATTCAGCTGGATGACCCAGCTATTAAAGCTTTTAACGAGCTGAAGGAAAATCTCATTGCTCAAGTAGAATTAGTTCAACCGGATTATAATAAAAAATTTACCCTGACCACCGACGCTTCGGACGTCGCAATTGGTGCAGTATTATCTCAAGAAGGTAAACCAATTACTTTTATTTCAAAAACCTTGACTAAAACGGAACAAGTTTATGCAACTAATAAGGAGGAACTTTTAGCCATAGTATGGGCTCTTAAAAATCTAAGAAACTACCAATACGGAGTGATTGGAATTGAAATCCAAGCCGATCATCAACCATTATCTTTCGCAATCTCTGATAAAAATCCTAATATTGAAATGAAACGCTGGTACTCCTTCATAGAAAGTTTCACTCCTAAAGCCAGGTACAACTAATGTAGTTGCAGACGCCTTATCAAGAATTCAGATCAACAACTTAACTGACAGTAACGAATCGGTCTCAGATCAAAACACTCAGCATTCAGCAGAGAGTAGTTTTGAGGATGTTATACAAGAAACCCGTAAACCCTTAAACCAGTTTAAGCAACAATTGCTATTAGCAACGGGGAGGTATGTAACACATGAATCGATTAATATATTCGAAAATACCAGATATATAATAGAATTTGACACTCCAGAAAATTTGCTATCAATATTAAGGGAATATATTCCTCCTGATTTAACGGTAGGTATTCATTGTACTTTAGAGGACTTTTATAGAATTCAAAAACCACTTAAAGATAATTTTGTGAATAAATTGTTGTGTACAAGAATATTTGTTCAAGGTGTGAAAAATTCTAAAGACAGAGCACTTATAATCGAAGAAAAACATAGCAGAGCAGGGGACTTGTCGAAAATGATAAACAAATCAGTAGATTGTATTACTGGCCAAACTTACTTACAAAATTAAAAGAATATATAAAAAATTGTAAAATTTGCAATGAAAACAAATATAACAGACACCCATTAAAATTCCTATTGGAGAAGCCCCAATCCCGAGTAAGGAAGTCGAAAATTTACACATCGACATATATTACGCGCAAAGTCTTACTTTCATAACTTGCATTGACGCTTACTCAAAATTTTTAGTAGAAAAAGAAATCCAAAATAAATTAAATATCGAAAACAAAGTAATGGAATTACTTCAACAATTTCCTCAAGCCAAAGTAATAATGACCGATAATGAACCAAGCTTTACCTCGGCCAAATTAAAATCTTTTGCACTAAGGTGCGGTTTAACTTTACATTACGCAGACCCGAGGCACAGTCCTCAAACGGGCAAGTTGAAATGGCACATTCGACACTAACAGAATTAGCTCGATGCATTAAAGAAGAATTTAATTTACTATTCCGAAATAGTAATAAGAGCCGCTCAAGAATATAATCAGAGCATTCATTCTGCAACGAACCAAGAACCTTTTGACGTACTATATAATAAAATAGAGAGAGAGAACATTCCTCAAATTTTAAAAAATACACAAGAGAAAATGTTGGAAACACATAATGAAAACAGAAAAGAAAAAGTATATCACGTAGGACAGGTAGTTTATGAAAAGAAACATGGGGAAAGAAATAAACTTAAAACTAGATATAAAAAACAAGTAGTTAAAGAAAATTTACCTAACAAAATAATAATTAACAATAGAAATAGAATTATTCACAAAGATAATATAAAATTCTAAAAATGTATGTTACCTTTTTTACCTTTTCCAGAAAATGTTTTATCAGGTGCTCATACTACACCTTATTTTATTAACAAAATCAGAAATAATTGACTGCACAAGTCTCGAGTATCTTTTATTCAAGGACAATAAAGACTTATTGACGTACGATTCATACGCAGAATTATTCCGCGTAACTAACTTAAGATTTTATAAAGAAATAATAAAATTGGAATCAGAAAATATAAAAAGGGATAAGAATAAAAGGTCACAATGGGAAATTAAATATGACCTAGAAGTAATCGAATTAATTTTATCACAATTAATATCAACTAGATCAAAAAGGGGGATAAATGAGAAAGGCACTGTGTGGAAATGGTTAGCTGGAACTCCGGATCATGATGATTTTATTAAAATTCAGAATAAAATCAATGAATTAATTGAAAATAATACTAAGCAATTTAAGATCAATTCCAAACTGTTCAAAGAAATGGAAGCTCTTTCTGATGATTTTAAAAACGTTTTTATTGATCAAGATTTACCATTGCGAAAACATCGCTTACGATTATTAACATTTGATTTGCAAAATTTAATTGACACAATCACACTAGCAAAAATTGACGTTTTTAATACCAAGATATTAAGCAATGATGACATCATGGAAATATTAAAACATGAACAAAAACCAGTAATTATCGCTGACTTAATGGACATCTCTGTTTTTAAAATCGCACTGCATAAAGAACTTGTAATAATTTATATAAAATACCCAATAATAAAAAACAGATGCGAAATATATTACGCTAGAGCGATTTCCCAAATCGATGGGAAACTAGTATTAAGCAATCAAGTCGCAAAATGCGCAAATATGTTTTATGAAATGTCTAACTTTAAGAACGAACTTTTTAATAAATTTTGCACTTTAAATAATGAAAAAACTTGTTTTACCCGCTTATTAAATGGGGAGAAATCCACTTGTAAAAAAATAAGAGAGAAAAATAAAAAAATTGACATCATACAAGATGGTGCCATTCTTATAAATGGTAACAATATTGTGAACAACTCTCATTTAAACGGTTCATTTTTGATAACATTTAATGGTACAACCGAAATTAATAATATTTCTTATACCAATTTGGAAAACAAAATTCTTAACTACTTAACTACGAACCACTTCAAAAATTATGAAATATCCGATTACATATTATCAAATAACTCAGAACTTTCTTTAGATAATATAAACATTTTAAATCCTTTGATTTCATTATATATTTGATTTTTTTACTTATTATAAAATACAAAAATGTCATATTATTTGTAACCAAAAAACAACGGCCAGAACCAGAAAAACCTATTAACCAAGAAAATTTTTTAGCAGAATTAAGAGATCAATTAAATGAATTTCATATTGAATCGGGACGATCCGTTTTAGAAGGGGGAGAGTTATCCAACCCGTGAAACGGTTCCACTTATGGAATTTATAAACAAATTTTTGAATTCAATCTCAGCTATGTTACCCTTGCCTTCAGCGACATTGCCTTTACCTTTGTTTAAGATTCTGCCTTTGCCTTTGCCATTCACTTCGAGGGCCGCGCTTGACCGTCCTGCTAAGATAAATAAACCAATCGTAAAGTAAACACAAGCTTCCGTTCGAAGCCCAAACTTTTCCGTTCAAAGCCCACAGTATTGCGTTCTAAGTTCAGAACATATTGCGTTCCGATTTTCAATCAAATTGCATCGGTCAGCATAATTTCATTTCACAACGAGATGCGACAGTTTCAGCATAAGCTTTTATTTAAAACAAAAATTAAAGTTCTGGAAGCTTAAGAAAAGGAAAGCTTCTGGCCGAGGTTCATTGGATAATTTTTTAGAATTAAGAGCCAGTCCTATTTTATCCGAGACCGCGATCGGTTCACAGTTTATAAAAAGTGTCTTGTATTAATTGAGTTTTAAGAATAAAGGTTTATCACCCGAGTTTTAAGAATAAAAAAATAAATTTTTTTAAATCATCTACTAACGACGAATTTAATTTGCATTTCTGAATGCAAGTGTAAACAGAACCCCCAAATACATACGGTGAACAAGAAATTGGAGCTGCACCGACCAGCCCCAGCCCGAGCATTGGAACTGACGTGTGCCGCAGTGGACCACCATCAAATCTTGCACGTATATATATATATAAGCCAATTATAACATCTCCCAAAGCCCAGGATCCAGAGCGTCGAGATTAAATGGAGGGTAAGTTTGTCGGAACACGGTTCCTTTCTTATAAATACATATATATATATATCCGTGCACCATGCTCACTTTAGAAGCTTTAGCAAAGACTTTAGACAATGATCCACAATTTAACGTAAGAATTCTACACTTGTTATCAAAAGCAACTCTACCAATAACTGTGCATGAAATAGAGTACCTATATATTGAGACCTTCCGTCTAGATTTTTCACCCCTTGCCCACTGCAACAAGACCGAAAAGGCAATCATTATCATTATTACGCCGTACGCCGATGTGTAACATAATGTTGGCTAATTCATATGGGAATTAAATTAATTGACAATTACTTTTGTTAACGGAGAGTATCGAATTTACCACCTGCGAAGGCGACTACAAACGTCGCTCAGAGGGCTCTTGCAATTGTCATACAATTACAAGGCTGATACTCGCCGCTGAAAAATGAACATTTAATTATTATATATAAAAATGTAAAATGTATAAAAAGAGGAAAGTATATATAAACGATTATTTATATGAATTAATTATTTTATATGGATATTATTATAAGAATTCCTAAAAGATTAATTCCTGGTCTTAACTAGGAAGGTGTTTACGTCAAAAGGGCGTTTAATTTCAGGAGGCAGTGTCGAGCGGCAGTTTTATCCAGATTTCTACATCTCGCGCGCTCGCACTGCCGTCCGCTCTTCCTCTCCATCTCTCCCCTAAGTCACCGCTCTGCACTGGAGCGCTTAAGTTAAGTTAGGCTTAGGCAGTTCATGTTTCAAATTGTACTAATAAACACCTACGCACGTCGCGTAAAAACCCCAAAAGTACTCCCGTGTTTTTTGGGTACCACTTAGTCTTGGGGCTTCAACTATTTCATCGATCAAGCCACCCCGCCCCAACATTTTGGTCCTTCGAGCCGGATTTCAAAATCTTTGGACTTTCATCTCCTGGAGTTTCCTTTGATTTTGTCCCAGCAGGCTTGAAACGCTCCAGATAAGTTCCACTTACTATTATTGCCGGTCATACAGCCAGTTTTTCGAACCCTATTTCGACTAACTTTCTGTACGATATATTGTCTAAATCCAAAAGTGATTAGTCCGACGCAACGGCATTAAACATATGTATTTCAATTCCGTTACTTGTGCCCGACAATATCCAGTTTCCTTTGCCCACAATTGTACACTTGAAACAATTCCAGTAGATATTTCAGTGCTACTATTCAACTAAAATATTTCTTAAATATATTTTCAATTCATATTGTGTGTAAAATATAACTCAGCCACAGTAAAAAATTCCCAATCAAAACATTTTTTTCTTAAGATTTGCACTCTTTATTTTTTTACTGTGTTCCAGCTGCGTGTGTATATTTACATACATATTCTAATACAGTCCACTTTAAGTACTCTTTCTTATACAGTCCACTCCAACTACTTTTCTCGACCTACAAATACGGCTAAACTATTTCTAAAATTAAAAGCAAAGTTACAAATTCCACAAATTTACTCCAGCAAATCGTTTGCAATTTAGTTTTGCAGGTGACAAACAAACGACATACAAACATAAGCGTTCCAATTCCCGCAACGTTATTCCGCTATTCGCACCCCACATATGTACATATGTACCGTGTACATACATACGTATATTGATATTTTCGCCAGTGCACAGTGGGTCAAGAGCTCACAATAAATGTGCCTTCCAAACATACAATATTAAAGTCCGTAATTCTTTACATAAGTCCGACCATCCGATATAATAAATATTTATTGACTCTGCCTATCCGACAGTGTGACCGTATATATTTACAATCTTGATTGGTTCCTAAATTCCAATTGGATATAAGCCCGTTTCCTTACTGAACTAAAATTCTAAATTATTTTACGTCATGGCAACATCAGTAAAATCCGCTTTAACCCGATTTATGACCACAGTTGACTGTCTGATCCACTTTGAGGCCACTGTAAATGCTTCAGGTGCTCCTACCCCAACGTTATCCGCCTATAAAATCCGTCGCGATCACCTCAGTTCCTTGTGGCAAACGGTAAAGGCAGCATACGACATATGCTCCGACTGCATTATAGCTGCAGGCGAGAGCGCCGCAGACACAAAATCCATACTAAAGTCCAAGTATTACCAAACGTACTCCACTTACGAAATATTTGCCGCGCAGCTGATGGAACAAATCCAAAAAGGCTCCTCCCAAATACATCAAGCTCCAGTAACTCCGTCCCAAAATTCCACGTCGTATGGCTGTCGGCTCCCTCCTATCGACACAGAGGTTTTCTCTGGCGATTATCTTCGCTGGCCGACTTTCCGGGACCTTTTCACGGCAATATACATAGACAATCCGAGTCTAACGCCCGTTGAAAAATTATTTCATTTAAATTCAAAAACAAGTGGCGAAGCTCATTCCATAGTTTCGAGATCCCCACTCACCAATGATGGCTTTCGCTCAGCCTGGAATAACCTAACTGAGCGTTTCGAAAATAAGCGATTGCAGGTGAACAGTCACTTGAAAACACTTTTCAATGTGCAATCCATAGCACAGAAGTCGGGAGCAGCCTTAAAGGAACTTCAACGCACTTTTCAAGGTTGCTTAACTTCCTTAAAATTTTCCGGTGTTAATATTGAGATTTGGGACCCTATCTTGGTTTATATGTGCTCGACAAAACTACCAAAGCTCACTCTCTCATTATGGGAGCAATCCATCCAAAATAAAGCCGAAATTCCTACATGGCTTGAGCTTGATTCATATTTGACGGAGCGCCATCTAACTCTTGAGGCTGTCGATAGCTTCCGATCTGCCAATTTCCACCACGTCCAGTCCAAAGACACAGATCGAGTGACAGAATTTCCAAAAATAAATTCCTTCAACACAAGGTTAGTTCAAATAACCAAAGGCAGCGATCTGTGTTCGAAGAAGAACCACCCTGTGCGTATATGTCCACGCTTCCTACAAATGACGGTAGACAATCGCCTAGCCTATATTCAAAGGAAGCAGTTGTGCTCCAATTGCTTTGCAAGCAGCCATCAATTCCGGGATTGCACAAGCGCTCACAACTGTCTCACTTGCCAAGATCGGCATCACACATTGCTGCATCGAAACAGCGGCCCTACTACTCCGCCGATTCCATCCGACCCTCCAAGGCCAGTATCCGCCTCAGTTCCACACATCATTTCGTCCTATTCAGCGCAAGTTTCCGTACAAAAAGTTCCTCCAAAAAATACTCCATCCGAATATTGGGTTCCATACCCAGCCTAGGATGGCAGACGTACTCGAGGTATTAAATCCTACCAATGCCGAGTCTGCCAAAAGATCCATCCTCTACGGAAGTGTTCCCACTTTCTACGGCTATGCCCCCAGAGTCGGCTTCAGGAAGTACATATCCAGAAGTACTGCTCCAATTGCTTGGCTCACAATCATTCCAAGGACTCCTGCCGCAGTGGTCATCACTGCCACAAGTGTGGAAAGGCCCACCACACTCTTCTACACACGGACGACCGATCTACACCTCCAACATATTTCTGAGCCTACTATCCTGAGGTTCTTGCTACGGGTGTCCTCGCAAGGGGGGGGAGAATGTTTACGTCAAAAGGGCGTTTAATTTCAGGAGGCAGTGGCGAGCGGCAGTTTTATACAGATGTCTACATCTCGCGCGCTCGCACTGCCGTCCGCTCTCCCTCTCCATCTCTCCCCTAAGTCTCCGCTCTGCTCTGGAGCGCTTAAGTTAAGTTAGGCTTAGGCAGTTCATGTTTCAAAGTGTACTAATAAACACCGACGCACGTCGCGTAAAAACCCCAAAAGTACTCCCGTGTTTTTTGGGTACCATTTAGTCTTGGGGCTTCAACTATTTCATCGATCAAGCCACCCCACCCCAACAGAAGGTATTAACATTGCCCAAAAATAAATTCTTATCTAAACGGGAAAGCACAATGACCGTTGGAACGGTAGAGATAATGATTGCCTTTTCGGTCTTGTTGCATTGGGCAAGGGGTGAAAAATCTAGACGGAAGGTCTCAATATATAGGTACTCTATTTCATGCACAGCTATTGGTAGAGTTGCTTTTAATAACAAGTATAGAATTCTTACGTTAAATTGTGGATCATTGTCTATAGTCTTTGCTAAAGCTTCTGAAGTGAGCATGGTGCACGGATATATAAATATATGTATTTATAAGAAAGGAACCGTGTTCCGACAAACTTACCCTCCATTTAATCCTGGGCGATGAGATCTCGACGCTCCGGATCCTGGGCTTTGGGAGATGTTATAATTGGTTTACATATATATACACGTGCAAGATTTGATGGTGGTCCACTGCGGCACACGTCAGTTCCAATGCTCGGGATGGGGCTGGTTGGTGCAGCTCCAATTTCTTGTTCAGCGTATGTATTTTGGGGTTCTGATTACACTTGCATTCAGAAATGCATGTACTCGCAAATTGTTTGTAATGGTTTTTGGCGATTCACTTTTTGTTTACATATATATACACGTGCAAGATTTGATGGTGGTCCACTGCGGCACACGTCAGTTCCAATGCTCGGGATAAGGCTGGTCGGTGCAGCTCCAATTTCTTGTTCAGCGTATGTATTTTGGGGTTCTGATTACACTTGCATTCAGAAATGCATGTACTCGCAAATTGTTTGTAATGGTTTTTGGCGATTCACTTTTTGTTTATTATTGGAGTGCAATTTATTCGCCTTTTATTGTGTCTATTGTCTTTTTGCTGCTTTACTTCTCTGCATCTGCTCGGCTTATGCTCCGATGTGGGTCACCACTTTCTCCAGGGCATGATGTTGGTCGCGGCGTCTCTGAACAGAGCGCTTGTACATCTTAACCACCTTAAGGATCACTAGGACTAGCAGTACCCAACGATGAGCTTCAAGGTCCTGTTGACATCTTGAATATCGTCCTTGTGGTCAACGATCTCTACAATGTTAATCGGATTGGCGGTGCTGCCGGCCACTTTGGACGTTTTGCTGCCCATCTTGGGGTCCTTAGGCCATGCACTTGGTTCACTAGTTCTTTTAGTCCTTCATAATTTGAAGGTTGACTTCCTTCAGAGTGTAGTCGATCGCAGGACCGGTAATCAGGTCATTCTCCTGGGTGAAGTTGATCCTAGGGAAACGGTCAAAACATCCTTCTGGACACCAGCCTTCTTCCAGTCGTGGTCTGTGTGGATGGAAGTTGTACTTCTAGACCACTGTCAGGGAGATCAGAACAATTTCTGTCTGTCTTGTCTATTTGGCTGGGGTCTTTTATACCGGACTAGAGCTTTCGCTAGCCCCCTATATTGGACGAATTAACTAGGTGTTCCCACCTAGGGGTACTGTTTCTCCATTTCCCCAATCTTAGGAGTCAACGGCCGGCTGGTGCACTCAGCTACCTTACTGGAGTACGGTTACGAGCAGGTCGATCGTGGTCGTTGTTCTGGCCACGCGACACCCGTGATTTGTCGAATTGTATTTCTGTTTTGCCCTTATCAATCTGAGTGTGGTTAGTAATTAGCGGCCCTGCCCTCAACTTAAGACAGTTGTTTTGCCGGGGTTAATCTTGGTATGGGGGAGGGCGTACGTAACACCTTTCTAAAGCGAAAAATATCCGACTGTATAATTTTTACTTCTTAAGTAAAATATACATCATGGAATTTTTAAAAATGGTAATATTAAAATGTTTTAAATATTTAAATCAATATTTACGGACTAAATTTCTAAAACTAAACTAATAAATTATATTGTAATAAAAATGTATAATAAGTAAACATAACATTATAAGTAAATTCAAATTACTTAATTTTACTATAATCAAATAGTTTATTTTTATAAAACAATATTAGTTTTTTTCGATATACAATAATGCTCCTAAAATATTAAGGCATTCATAATCGATGCGCAACGAAAATCTTTCCGCCGAAATATTAGTCGCTAGCCGAACATAACGCAGAGACGCAAAAGAAATAACGGATCGGCCGAAATTTTTCTCTGAGAATGCCGAGTGCAGGCAGATTATAAGACAATGAAAGAGAGGGATCTTCCGAACATATGCCTTTCTTTGTTGCACAATCGTTTTCGTACGTAGTCTTCTACGCTGCCCCGACTCCTCTGCTGACGTCAACTGCGGCATAGCGTTTTAGGCAAAGATAAACAAACAAAAAAGCTTTTTGCCTTGAGCCATGTCACCGCGTCCCTACTGCAGAACTGAAGGGTGGTTACTCGGACATTACTTGCCACGGCCTCTTGAGTTTCCTCTATATTGGCCTCTTCCATTATTGTATTGGGTACCAATGTTGTTGTAAATATTATTACGACTATGAAAGTTACCGCTATAATTTTTGAAATATGGGACATTGTTTGGTTGTCCGGTTGTTTCTGTGGAACTAATTACAAATTTTGATACGGCATCATTTACAGTATTGAAGGTACCAGCTTGCATGTTAAGTTTTACCTTATCGATTGTGCATTTTTTGTCATTGCCTTGACTGCATGCTGAGTGGAATAACTTTTGGCTAACTCTAGGCGTAAGCCGTCTGTTATATATGCACCTTCTAAAGCTTTTGTCATCTGCTCAACCTCTAGTGTGTACTGGTTAGCAGTTTTATTGCGTTGCTGTAGGTTCATCAGTTTTGCTGACAATACTTCTAAAGAGTCGCCTTTGACGTTGCTTTTTAATCTGGAAATGACTTCAGTTACTGTTGTTTCATTTCCGATTAGATTTCTGGCTTTGATTTAATTATATAAACTGCTAATTGTTCGTGCTCGCCTTTTATTGATTCTATTATTTGTAATGCATCAATAAAACTTGTTTTGTTTTCAGCTTTACCATCGAAAGCTGGTATAAGCTTGGACGCTGTATTAATAAAATCAATATTATATTGCGCCATTGTGATATTGTTGCTAAATTTATTCTCTATTATGCTTGAACTAGTATCATAATCTGTAGAATTATCCAGATCTGACATTAAAACAGCTGGAATAGTAAGATTATTTAAATCTTGCTCTTGTATTTTAGGGTTTGTCTTGTAAGCTCTTCTGACTCTATTTGTTCAATGTCAGTTTGTTCTGTTGATTCCGGTTCATCACCAGTTTCAACTGTTAGAGAAGTGTTAAGTATGGTCGGTACTGATATATCTAAATTAAACTTTAGTTTAATTGATATTAAATTAGATCGTAGTCTGATCAAAAATTTTGATACTTGGGACCAATGATCTTGATTTTTTCTCTGTCCATGGTTTAGTATACGTGCTTCATTAAAGCACCTTACTAGTATTTCTACATGTTTCTTATTAGTATTTTATTGGATTGGCCTTACACAAAGTAAGTTACTTATATGATTTATTAAATATTATTATTATTATATTTATATTATGGATATGAATTATTTCTTAAGGACCATCATCCCTATTGTTCTACCTAGTATTGGGTGATCGTCTATTATTATTACTTGCACACCTGGAATGGTGGTTAATACAATTCCCTTTTGGGTGCTTGTGCAATATATTAATGGAGAAGCATCTAAATTAAAGGTTTCAGTATCTAAATATTTTTATTCACATATGCTTTCTGGAGTCGTTGAGACTAATTGCTGAACTCTTTCTTTAAAATAAGGGTCCCTATCATATGTTTCTCTAATTGCTTTTAGTGCATCCATATTTTAGTTAATATATATATTTATACCCGTTACTCGTAGAGTAAAAGGGTATACTAGATTCGTCGGAAAGTATGTAACAGGCAGAAGGAAGCGTTTCCGACCCCATAAAGTATATATGTTCTTGATCAGGATCACTAGCCGAGTCGATCTAGCCATGTCCGTCTGTCCGTCTGTCCGTCTGTCCGTCTGTCCGTCTGTCTGTCCGGATGAACGCTGAGATCTCGGAAACTATGGGAGCTAGGCTATTGAGATTTTGCGTGCAGATTCCTGAGCTTCTTACGCAGCGCAAGTTTGTTTCAGTAGAGTGCCACGCCCACTCTAACGCCCACAAACCGCCCAAAACTGTGGCTCCTACAGTTTTGATGCTAGAATAAAAATTTTAACTGAAATGTAATGTTCTAATCAATACCTATCGATTGACCAAAAAAAAAATTGCCACGCCCACCCTAACGCCCATAAGCCGCCCACAAACTTCAAGAAATCGTAAATATGAACGTGGATATCTCGGAAACTATCAAAGATAGAGAATTGGGATTTCAGATTTAGATTCCGTAGCCTTATACGCAGCGCAAGTTTGTCACGCGAATATGCCACGCCCACTCTAACGCCCACAAAACGCGAAAACCTGTGACGCCCACAATTTTTATGCTAGATAAAATTTTTTTTTAGCTGAAATGTATTGGTCTCGACAAAACCTATCGATTGGTCCAAAAAAAAATTTGCCACGCCCACTCTAACGCCCATAACGCTTAAATCTGTATACCGCCGGTAGGTGGCGCATTTAAATCTCTCTTTGCTACTTGCATATCTCTATTTAGCTGAGTAACGGGTATCTGATAGTCGAGGTACTCGACTATAGCGTTCTTCCTTGTGTTATTTGTACTTAATTATATTTATTTTATTTCATTTTCTTGAAGTTCCAAAGTTAACAACAGGATTTTTAATAAATTTTGTGTGTTTAAAAAAAAAATTTAATTTTGTCCACATTTGAAACATGTACGTTATATAGTTTATAAAAACAATTTGCGCACATTATAGCAACTATTATTATCAACAGTGTGTGTATTAATTCGAAGTCATTATTATTTGACTCTACTTTATTCATGACATTAGCAGTGGAGTCCACTGACTTAACGTCTACTATACTATTTAAACTATAATTATAACTATTTATTGTATCCTCAGAAAAGTTGCTTATTGCATTACTTTTAATTTACGTTTACAGGTTTTCTACCTATTGTTTTGTAGAACTTTACGGGCTATACTTTTTATTAAGCGGAGATAGTTCCGCACAATTTTACAATTTTTATTAAGTATATGTATATTATAATGTATGAAGATTGCTACTCCGGATGTGTTCCACGTCATCTGGTCGTCGCCGGTTCGGTTTCTCTGTCGCTCCTTCGTAGGCGAAAGTGGCGGAGTGCCCCTCTCGCTGTTGGCTTCACTGCTGCCGATGCCGTGGCCTATTCGCTCAGGCGGGGCCGGTCCTCGCACTGGTCCTTGGTTTCATGCATGTGGATTTGTATGCTGCAGCATACGGTTCCAGGGCAGTCGTTCGGGCAGACGTGAGGTTTTTTCGGCAAAGGCTTTGGAGTTGGTGGTTTGTTAGTTAGTATTTCATTTATAACTTTAATATTTGCTGAGTGAGTTGGCTTTCGTACCGTGAGGCTGTCTTTTTCGGAAAATCAAGTTCAGCAGTTATTTTTTCTCCTGTTGCCCATGTGGGTCGCGTATTTGTGTATAATAGCTACTTATTGTGTGCTACTTTTATACCCGTTACTCGTAGAGTAAAAGGGTATACTAGATTCGTCGGAAAGTATGTAACGGGCAGAAGGAAGCGTTTCCGACCCCATAAAGTATATATATTCTTGATCAGGATCACTAGCCAAGTCGATCTAGCCATGTCCGTCTGTCCGCCTGTCCGGATGAACGCCGAGATCTCGGAAACTATAAGAGCTGGGCTATTGAGATTTTGCGTGCAGATTCCTGAGCTTCTTACCACGCCCACTCTAACGCCCACAAACCGCCCAAAGCTGTGGCTCCTACAGTTTTGATGCTAGAATAAAAATTTTAGCTGAAATGTTTTGTTCTCATTAAAACCTATCGGTTGACCCAAAAAAAGTTTGCCACGCCCACTTTAACGCCCACAAACCGCCCAAACCTGTCACACCCACAATTTTCATGCTAGATAAAAAATTTAAACTGAAATGTATTGGTCTCGTCAATACCTATCGATCGATCCAAACAAAAATTTGCCACGCCCACTCTAACGCCCAAAACGCTTGAATCTGTCTACCGCCGGTAGGTGGCGCATTTTAATCTCGTTTTTACTGCTTGCATATCTCCATATCTCTTTGGTCCCTTTAGCTGAGTAACGGGTATCTGATAGTTGGGGTACTTGACTATAGCGTTCTTCCTTGTTTTTTATTGATATCGTTTCTCTGGCCTTCGCGTTTGCCCATTACTCGCACTCTACTCACTCAGACTTCTGGTTTTTCCTTCCTATCTGTCGGTTTCCCGCATTGTCGTAAGGTACGGATTGCCTCTCACACATGTTGAATATTTTGTGTTTTATTCCAATCGTACTTGTAGACTGCTGGTAATTTTTCATTACTTTTCTTGTTGTGGTTGATATTGCATTGCTGAGTTGATGTTGTTGTTGTGGTTTTGTATATATAGACTTGTCTTTTTTATGTTTAAAACATTTTGTTGTATTTGTTGAGATCATGCGCTTATATTTTATTTTAATTTTTGTAAGGACCATGTAGCCATGTAGTAAAAATATGTCCTTTTTCGTTGACTCGAATAATATTTTTATTATATTTGGAGCAGCAAAGGTGCCGCTACAAACGTTCAGTTGATTCTGTTCTATACATTTATCCTTAGGTTTTCAGTAAGCCTAAGTCTCGAAGCTGCGCTGCCCACAGTTGGACAGCAGAGAGACGGCTATGTATATCTTATATATTATATCTATATAATAATGCTCTCTTAAGCTGGAGCGCTTGGGTATATGCATATTCATGAGTTCGGTTAAGCGATCTGCGCGTGCAATAGAATGCTGACACTTGCATATTCTGTGAGTGCACCGATCGACTCTTGTTTCGGCCACTTAGGTTTATGACCGGGACTTTGTTTATGTAAACACTGCAACAAAGTGTTACAGTGTGTTCACTTTAAGTACTTATGGTACAGTAGATATTCAATATATGCATACCACACATTATCATTAAATTATTTACTTACTGTGTAAAATAAATTTAAACTTAATTTTATAACTTCCATAAATCACCAATCTAGACTTCGATGAGTAAAAACGTGCTATAGGCAAATCCACGCAAGTGTAATCTGCAACTATTACCTACCAATTTTGTCAAAACAAATAAGACCATAAAGCAAACTCGCCAACTAAAGCAAAAACAATTACTGCATCTGAACAGTTACAAAAGTGCAAGTGCATCGGGCAGCAGCCCAACAACAACAACCATGACACGACCACCAGACATAACCGCGAGAAAAAACTCCTTACCAAACACCCAAATTCATCGTCATTAAAAGAAAAGACAACAATGCATCCTTTGAAAAAGTTAGTCCATTCATCATCAAAAAAGTTATTGACTATACATGCTGCGGGGAAGTAACGTCAGATTCAAAAACCAAAGCGGGTGCTCCTCTTGTCAAAACCAAAGACCTACTCCAAGCTCAATGGCTAATGAAACTCACCAAATTCCACGACTTTGAAGTGGAAACATCTGAACACAAAACACTCAACTATTCAAAAGGAGTCATCTATTCCAATGACCTCCGATACGTAAGCAAGGAAGATATTCTCAATGAAAGTTAATAGTCTTGAAGAAACCGGACTCATCATTCTCACCTTCGCCACCACCACCTTACCCGAAACCATAAATATTGGATATGAGCGTGTCAAAATTCGACAACACATTCCTCGACCTCTTAAATGCCGAAACTGCCAAAAATTTAATCACTCCACCAAAGCCTGCAATAACGAGAAAACTTGCTCTAACTGCTCTGAAGTTCACTCCGCCGACGACGAAGACTGCACCAAGCCTAAATTCTGCATCAACTGCAAACACCTCGACAACCCTCATCATAGCCCATTGAACAATAAGTGCCCAACATTTATTAAACAAAAAGGAATAATGGCTATTAAAACAATAGAAAATGTTGACTTCCACAAGTCCACTCCTTACTCCCAAGTTGCATCACAAGCCCCTTCAAATTCTATCGCCCCAGCTCTGGATAAATAGGATACTCGTGAGGTCACGACCAACGACGCATCATGGAACCTACCCCACAAACTCCAAACGTGGACGACATCGAAATGGATACAACAGAATCTAACAGAACCAGTAAAAACACTGCAATCTCAGACCGCACTCTTAGAAGCTACAACAAAGAAAAAACCAACCCTCTGGCTATACCCCTCAAGGCTAAAAGCAAAGCAGACAAATCGAAAACAGTAAATACAAACCAACTAAAACACTCGAAGTAACCCAAACAACACCGCAAAGGAACGTTATTAATTAATCACTCAAATTAGTACTAAGTAATAGCCCTTCTCTTTACAATTAATGCTTAAAATTATTCAATGGAACATATAGAAATAACTACATCGAACTCCAAACCCTGATCAAGACCTTTAACCCCCTAATTCTTGCCTTACAAGAAACACACATAACCAACTTTAACTCTACCCATTCCCAATAACTACACACTCTACCAACAATGCTGCACCAACCCTTACGGGTGCACAGCTCTCCTGATACATAACTTATATCTCAAAAACCAATCTCAATCACCCAAGACTTCGAAGCAACTGGAGTCTCAATAGATACAAAACTTAAACTAAACATAATATCAGCTTACATTTCACATACTAAGTCCTTTAACAGAAGTAACTTAGAAAACGTCCTCTGCTTCAACAACACACCCACTTTAGTCCTCGGAGACTTTAATAGTTGGCACCCCTACTGGGTCTCTCCTACCCTTAATACCAGAGGCAATATTATTGCCAAATTCCTAGACCGTTCAGATTACATTTTATTAAACGACAAAAGCCCCACCCACTTCTCCACTCACAACTCTTTCACACATATAGACTTATCCTTTTCTTCATCCACTACAATAGACGACCTCTACGGAAGTGATCACGTCCCTATCTTAATCTCAATGAACCTTAATGCCTCCCCCTCATCCTACACCTCCAAACCCTCCTTTAGCTTAAAGAAAGCAAACTGGGAAGCATACAAAAAATCTTTTCGTAACAATTTCACTGACAAGCCACCGAGCGAAAATGTCAATAAGGAAGCAGCTATGTTAAGAACAATTATTATGCACAGCGCGCACCAATCAATCCCCCAGAACTCTACATTTCAATTTCCTAGAACAGTCCCGTGGTGGAATCAAAACTTATCAGTTTTGAAGAAAGCCAAATCATCTAAATGGTCAATACTAAAACATAACATTACTACCTATAATATAATTGAATACAAAAGAGCCAACGCTAAAAAAAGCCATTACAGAAGCCAAACGAATCTCTATTTTTAATTTCACAACCGATATTAGTCCCTTCTCATCTCCAGCAAGAACATGGTCCAACATCAGGTGACTTTGCGGCCTTTACCCCACAAAGCACATACATTGCATTAACGACCCTTCCTTATCCACCCCCAGAACATGCCAAAGTGAAATCGCTAACTCTTTTGGACTTGCCTGGTCCAAAAAAGCCGACGACGGTAACTTTTCTCCAACTTTTCGCACTAATAAATTGCTCTTAAACCACACTTCAGACTACCAACCCCCCAAAACTGCACTAGAAATAAAAAAGGACATTTCGTTCATCGAATTTAGCAGAGCACTCAACTCCTTGAAAGGCAAAACTCAAGGCTTATATCGCATCTCTTACATTATGATCAACAACTCCCCCATATCATTTAAACACAGAGTCCTTAACCATTTTAATTCAATCCTAGATTCCTCAATCCCTCAAGCCTATAAACATAGCCTTGTACTTCCCATTCTAAAACCCCGAAAACTCAAAGCAGACAATAAGTCGTACCGCCCGATATCCCTAAATTCATGCCATGCCAAAACACTTGATAAAATTATCGCAAAGAGATTGTGGTGGTTTGTTTTGAATAACAATCTAATCAACAGCAATCAGATTGGATTTAGAAGGGGAAGATCTGTTATAGACAGTCTACTCTTAGTAGACCACATAGCAACAAGATCCCTTTCCCTCAAGAAACACGTCACATTGATCTCTCTTGATTTCAACAAGGCATTTGATAAAATAGGCATCCACTCCGTAATTAACCAGCTGAAGGAATGGAAAATAGGCAAACGCTTATTAAATTACGTCCTTAACTTTATGACAAACAGAAAAATAATCAAAAAATCCGGCAACAACCTTTCAAGCTTTTTCCCACTTAACAATGGCATACACCAGGGGTCTCCAATCTCAGTAATTCTCTTTCTCATAGCTTACAACACACTCTTCCATATTATCTCCTTACACAAAGAAATAAAACTAACAGCATACGCCGATGACTTCCATCTTATAATCGAACACAATAAACAAAGAAACCCCACTACCAACCTCCGAACCCTGTTTTCTCAAATAGACGACTGGTGTACGTACTCTGGATCAATTCTATCAAAAGAAAAATGTCAAGTCCTTCACATATGCAGAAAACATAACTGCTCTGCCAAGATCCTTACAGGCGACACAAATCTTCCCAGTACCAACTCCCTCAGAATACTAGGACTTACTATTAACAACAAATACACCTGGAACACCCATTTTACAAAATTAAAAACAGAACTATCAAAAACTCTAAATATTATTAAACATCTCTCTTCCCTTAAATATAAGAGTAACACAACCATTCTTATCAATACTATTAAATCTATTCTCATTTCAAAAATCGATTTTTGCCTGCCTATTTACGGATATTCTCCCAAATCTAAATAAAACTGTTTAAAAACAACAATACATACAGCTTTAAGATCAGCCTTACTACTACTACTATAAACTAAAACAAACACATTAGAACAAAAAAGAAACTTCCTTACAGCTAAATTAAGTAAAAATATCCTTTTCGCCCACGGAACCCATATAACTAAACTAATAAAGCCACACAAAAGAAAATACTGATACCCTAGTACCATAGACAGAATAATCCAAGCATGCTACCACCTATCCATCCCCGTTTCTCCTATCCGAGTCAGTAACTGTAAAAAATTTAATATGACTACCATACATATAGCTATCGATACTAGTCTGTCATCTCATAATAAACAAAATAAGCACGATACTCCAGAGGTGGCGGAGTTTTAATTGCTGTGCGGCGTGAGCTGCGTTGCATTGCTATTTGTCTCCAGAACGAGGATTCTCTGCTCGACCAACTCTGTGTATCTCTCGCTGGTCCTACGGAAACAATTTTCCTAACAGTATCATACATACCCCCAAGCAGCAGTTTTGATTTATATAAAGCGCATGTTGACAACATTGCCCACCTATACCAGGAGCTGGAAGATGGCCAATATATATGTGTTTTGGGCGACTTCAACCTATCTTCGCTTCAGCAATGGTTCCCAGTAATCTGCATCTTCCCCACGAAATCTTAGTCCTCGATGAGCTTCTTAGTATGGGATTAGTCCAGATTAACCATGTTTTTAATAACTTAAATAAGCTTCTAGATCTAATTTTTGTACACCCTGATTTATGCCTTACTCTATGCTGCAGCGATAATCCTCTAGCCGCGTGTGATGCTCATCACAAGCCCCTATTAATCTTAATTACTTGTTATATTTTCTCACCAAATAATTCTCGCTTGCCTCTTACCTATATTAATTCTAGCAGTTTAGATTCTATCCGTAGTGATATTTCTAATATCAGATGGGCGGAAGTCCTCTCGCATGCGGATGTGAATACAACCTATGAAGTTTTTATATCTTTTCTCTCTACTATTATAGGCAGATATGCTAAAACTAGAGTTCAAAGTTCTTATAGACTACCATGCTACACACAAGGACTAAAAAAATACAAAAATCTCCGAAATAAATTCTATAAGCGCTACATAGAAAGCGCTGAAGCTGCCGACTTTGATCGGTACAAACAACATAAGCGTGAGTTTGAGTTCCTCCATAAATTCTTAAACAGCCAATATATTGCTGATATAGAGTGTAAACTAATTACCAATCCTAAGTCATTCTGGCACTTTGTCAATTCTAAACGTACAACCTCCTACTTTCCTTCCCATATGTCATATGAAAGTCTTTCAGCTTCTTCTGATTTTGGGGTCGCTAATCTATTTGCTAAGTACTTTGTATCTAACTTTGAACCGAGCTCGCTGTGGAATGACGATGATTCACTCGGTGCCATTGCCACGATGCTAAATATTGGGTGCTTAGATGTTACTGATTTGGACTGTCATATGGCGGATGAGAGTTTTAACGACTCAGGAAAATTAGACTGCGATGGCCTTTCTCCATTTATTTTGAAAAACTGTATAGGTGTTCTTTGTGAGCCCTTAAAAATGATCTTCATCAAGTCTCTTTCCACTGGGGTATTTGCGATATTCAAGTCTGGTTACAAAAATATTGTTTCAAATTATAGGCCAATTGCAAAGCTAAGTAATGTCTCAAAAATGTTTGAACGAATTGTAGCTAAGCAGCTAACTTTTCTTGCTGGTCGGATCATCAGTCCTAATCAACATGGTTTTATGCCTGGAAGGTCAACTACCACTAACTTAGCTACGTTTAATCTTTTTTGCATCCACTCGTTTATCAGTCATCATCAAGTTGATGTAGTCTACACCGACTTCGCCAAAGCATTTGACAAAGTCTCCCATAATGCTTTATTGGCAAAATTGCAGAAATTGGGATTTCATTCATCAATATTAAATTGGTTTACATCTTATTTAGATGGGCGGATTTATAGAGTAGAGTGCAATGGTGTTTTCTCAAACCCGTATGTGGCTACTTCTGGCCTTCCTCAGGGAAGTGCATTGGGTTCGTTTCTATTCATCATCTTCTTTAATGATTTAAGCTATTGCATAACAAATTCTGAATTCCTTTTGTTTGCGGACGATCTTAAAATATTTAGGTCTGTGAATTCAATCTCCGATAGTGAACTCCTTCAAAATGACCTAGTAAAAGTGGGAAATTGGTGTTCTCGTAATAAGTTGCCTCTGAACGTGTCAAAATGTTTTTACGTTAGGTACAGCAAACGATTAATTAATGTCCTTAGCTCTTATTCCATTAGTTCCCATGTTCTTTCCTTAAGAAATGAATCACTGGACCTAGGAGTTATGTTTGATACCAAATTTACTTTCATGGATCACATAAACTACATAATTCCAAAGGCATACGCTATGTATGGTTTTGTAAAACGAAATTCCACGCAATTTAAAGATCCGTACACGAAACTAAGCCTATTTTCTTCGTTCATTAGGTCCAGATTGGAATATGCTTCGTTTGTCTGGAGTCCGACTGGAACTACACACATCAATCGTATTGAGCGTGTTCAAAAAAAATTCCTATCTTTTGCCCTTCTTTCTCTAAACTTTAATGACCCGGTTCCCTCTTACTCTGCGAAATGTCGTCTTGTGCACCTTTCTTCCCTACAAGATCGTAGAACAACTAGCGCACTAGTTTTTATTTGTGACCTGCTGTCCTCCAAAATAGACTGCCCTGCATTGCTGAGTAGCATAGGCTTTTCCGTACCTGGTAGGTCTTTAAGGTCATTTGAACCTTTTTTTGTTCCGGCATATAGAGTTAACTATGCTTTTAATGAGCCTCTGTGTAGAGCCTTGTTCTACTGGAACAAACTTCCATCTCATATGCGGATGGACCCATGCTCCCCTAGGGAATTAATTAAGAAAACCCTTTACAATTACCTTTCGTCCCTTAGTATTTAGTTTAGTAATAGACAAGTAGCCAGTTAAGGTACCAACTGTTGGCGAAATAAATAAATAAAAATACCCCTGCAACAACTTACCAACAACTTTTCAAGTGCTTACAATCCTCATACCCACAACACAATTTTGTATATACTGACGGTTCTAAGGCTGATGGTGTATCTGGATTCAGTATTACTGATGAAAATAACCTTTTAAAATCCGGTCTACTACCAATGTACTCTTCCCCCTAAACGAGCGAGATTCCCATCCTAGAAGCCACAAAACTTTGTCAAGGAAAGTCTGGAAAACACGCAATCTGCACCGACTCCCTCTCCTCCCTTAACTCGATTAAAAACCTCAATAAACACTTCTACTACATTACATCAATAAGAAACATCATAACCAAAAACCTCCCAAAAATAAACCTTATTTGGATTCCTAGACACATAGGAATAAAAGGCAACGAAACTGCTGACTCATTTGCCAAACTTAGCTTTCAATCCCCCCTTATATACACCCCTAACTACAATTTTACTGACATCGCTCGGCACCTAAAAACAATGCTTAGACAATGAACTGATAAACAGCATCTCCCACACATTCCCACACAAATACGAAATGAATAGAAGACAACAAATTATTATCAACAGAATACAACTTGGACACACCAAGTTCACCAACGCGCATTACATTGATAGAAACCTTTCCTCTATCTGCCCCCTATGCAACATCAGCCCAATAAGCCTAACCCATATTATTACCTCATGCCCCTCAACTCACAAAACCCTATCCACATTATATCAAATCCTACTTTAATCAATACCCAGAAAATCCTACTCTTTCTTAATAATTCCAACATATTATATAAGATAATAAATTGTAAAATATAATAAAAATAATAACTACTAAATTACCATAAGCGAGCTTTAGGCCTTTTGCTGCTATAGCTCTGGAATAAACCCATAAATGACTGGAATTTAACATTGGTATATGATCAACCATTAATAATTTTACAAATTTTTCACTTATCTAACATGTCAATAAATTATTGGGCAGCCATTAGCTTTATTTTTGCAGTGATGTTGGTTTTAAAAGCCAACAAAAAAAAAACGTCGGTGTCACAAAGAGTTCTGACAATATTCTCCATTCTCATAGAAAAAATTATAGCCCCAAAAGACTAGCCTTCGAGAATTCTCTCCCCCTCGTGTGCATTTTTTTGTCGAATCAAATTCGCATTTGTTATTCAAATTCAACAAACTTCCTTATAACAGCTGACGAAAGCTGACGAAAATTATCTGCTTTCCAAAAAAAAAAATTAACAACATCAATTACAAGTATCACCTAAATTCATAAAAAACAAGGAAGAACGCTATAGTCGAGTACCTCGACTATCAGATACCCGTTACTCAGATAATGGGACCAAAGGGAAATGGAGATATGCAAGCAGAAAGCGAGATTGAAATGCGCCACCTACCGGCGGTAGACAGATTTAAGCGTTATGGGCGTTAGAGTGGGCGTGGCAAACTTTTTTTTGGGTCAATCGATAGGTATTGACGAGAACAACACATTTCAGTTAAAATTTTTTATCTAGCATGAAAATTGTGGGCGTCACAGGCTTGGCCGGTTTGTGGGCGTTAGAGTGGGCGTGGCACATTGCTGAATCAAACTTGCGCTGCGTAAGAAGCAATAGAATAAGTTAGCCGCGCACTTTGCTCTCTCTGAGCGCCGGCAGTGCTTTTTTCTTTGCCACTAAGTTCGGCCGGCAACTATTTACATACACACACATACACGCGTAAAAACATTTCGCATTGTCTGGCTCTGACGTCATAGCTTTTTTTCTTGGGAGGTTTGTGGGCATTAGAGTGGGCGTAGCAAAATTTTTTTTTTGAGTCAATCGATAGGTATTGACAAGACTAATACATTTCAGTTAAAATTTTCTATCTAGCATCAAAACTGTAGGAGCCACAGTTTTGGGCGGTTTGTGGGCGTTAGAGTGGGCGTGGCAGTCTACTGAAACAAACTTTCGCTGCGTAAGAAGCTCAGGAATCTGTACGCCAAATCTCAATAGCCTAGCTTTCATAGTTTCCGAGATCTCAGCGTTCATCCGGACGGACAGACGGACAGACGGACAAACGGACATGGCTAGATCGACTCGGCTAGTGATCCTGATCAAGAATATATATACTTTATGGGGTCGGAAACGCTTCCTTCTGCCTGTTACATACTTTCCGACGAATCTAGTATACCCTTTTACTCTACGAGTAACGGGTATAAAAATACTTGACTTATTTACTTTCCGATGAAGCGGAGTTGAAGACAGTCTTGCTTTTTTAGCGCATGTATTTAAACCAAATACTCAGATCGGTAACAGTTTCAATAGCCGAAACATAGTTTTCTTTGTAGTGTGACCCTAGTTTTTAGAGTTCACCGGCAATGCATGTGGCATGGTCTCTTGTCAAGCTGCTAAGTTTATTGACAAATAGAAATATCAATTTTGTTTACGTCAAAAGGGCGTTTAACTTGAGGAGGAGGTGTCGGGCGGCAGTTTTTATCCAGATGTCTACATCTCGCGCGCTCGCACTGCCATCCGCTCTCCCTCTCCATCTCTCCCTTAAGTCACCGCTTCGCTCTGGAGCGCTTAAGTTAAGTTAGGCTTAACAAAGTGTATCAATAAACACCTAAGCACGTCTTGCAAAAAACCCCAAATTACCCCCGTCTTGTTTGCTTACCCTTCGTTCTTCGTTCTCTTAAATAGTATGATGATATGCTATATTCACATTCGACTGGTTAACTTAGGTTTTACAAAATATACGTGTCCTAATTAAGTGTACTTTGCGAGATTCTGGCAGCGAGTGTGTATGGCGGTGCGTTGCCACTTTTCACTCACGTTGTAACTGATTATCGAATACAAATTAGGAATATCGAGTGTTACTTAGGAATTTCGAGTACAGAAAGGGAAAGAAATTAGATCAGTAGGTGAGACCGCTTCTAGTGGTCCTTGTCTCTCCAGTACCGCATCCCATAATCGGCCCCCCTGAAGCAGGATTCGTCCCAAATGTCTTCATGTACTCTGCGACGGTTGATGTCTTATACGGCCCATCACCTTCTCCTACCCTTTCAACTTCGTATCTTCCATGGTTTCCTACTTTAACTACTTTATACGACCCTAGGTACTTTCCTTTCAATTTTAAACCAGTACCATACTGGGTGCGTTTAATGGTTACTAAATCATTTAGCTGAAACTTCTTTTCGACCTTTCTTTTTGCATCAAAAGCTTTCTTGTTTTCCGCTTGGATACTCTGAAAGTTCTCCCTTGCTTCCTTCCTCAGTTTGTCGCGTTCATCATCTAACTCCAAAATCAAACAGTCCTGTATCAATGACGTGAGCTGGACATCTCCTGAGATACGCATATCTAAACCTGTTAGCAGTTTGAATGGTGAAACTTTGGTACTCCTTGACTCAGTATTGTTTATAATCTGGTGTACCTTAACTACATGCTTATACCAGCACCCTGTGCTTTCAAGGTTTAGTTTGGAGTTCATCGGAACAACTATTTTATGCATGCGTTCTACTTGTCCGTTTCCCTTGGTACGCCTGTTGCAATCATCAAATGTTGGATCTTCTCCCTATCGCAGTACTCCCTGAACATGTGGGATGTGAATGCAGCTCCACGATCTGACACTATCCTGTACAGATTTCCAAAACAAACAGCCTGGCGCTCCAAACAAGTCACCACTTCATCAACACCTGTGCTTCGTGTAGGATACAACAATACGTACTTGGAAAAGGTATCTACAATCACGAAGATGTGATTATATCGTGATCTATGTGATATGTGACGAGCGGCTCCTCCTCCTTTGTCTATTGGTTTAAGGAACCCTTCTTGCCTACCAGTTATCGCATTCACAAGGATGCACTCTAAGCAGCTATCGACCACTCGTGCTACTTTCTCTTTTAGCTTCGGAATGTAATACGACTTCTCGATCAAATCCTAAGTTTTCTTGGATGAGAAATATCCTTGCTTGTGACTGTTTTGGATAATCTCGGTTTCCATGAGTGAAGGAACTACTAGCAACTCTTTATTTGAATCTTTAAACAGAACTTCGTTCACTATGTAGAAGTCTTCATAGCCTTTGGTCTCAACGACACTTTTGAGCACCTTTGTCCAGTCATCTAATAGCTGTGCTTCCCGCAAGCGATGAAACAAACTGTCAGTCAACGAATAACATGACAACATGACATACTCAACGCATCGACATGTCTCATCTTTGAACCTAACCTGTGTCCTATTTCGTAGTCTAAATCTTGTAGATACATCGCCCATCTAGCCACTCTGAGCGAAATCTCTTTCTTCTTCATGGTCTTGGTAAAAGCGTTACAGTCCGTAATAATTTTAAACTTGTTCCCTAGAACGTACACCCGCCACTTTACCAAGGCTCCAAGACCTGCAAGTACTTCTAGTTCATAGGAATGGTACTTTTCCTCACATGGCTTGGTTTTACGGCTCATGTAGAAAACTGGATGCCACAAGTTATCACAGGGATCTCGTTGAAGCAAAACGGCACCAAATCCGAGCTTGGATCCATCGGTATGAATTTCTGTGTCAAGCGAATGATTATAGAGCTTTAAAACTGGTCCACTGATAAACGCTTCTTTTAGCTTTTTTAATGCTGCTAATTGCTGGTCTTGAAACTCGAACATCACCTCCTTGCGCAACATGTCGGACAACGCTTTGGCAATTACGGCGTATCCTTCCACAAACCAACGGAAGTATGACGTCAATCCTAGGAATCTTTGGACTCCTTTCTTGTCGCGCGGAATCATAAAATCAGCAACTGCTTGAGTTATCTCATTACCTGGCTTGATGGTACCAATTTCAACGACAGAGCCTAAGAAGTTAACTTTGCGCTTCAACACCTAACATTTACTCCAATTAAAGCGCAAACCATTTCCTTTTGCCACTTTCAAGACCCGCTTCAACTTCTGCACGCCCTCATCGATACTCTTGCTCGAAATGATCAAATCGTCCATGTATACAACCGCATCTTCGTTCTTAATTGAATTACGCATAACTGCCATGATAAAGCTGGTAAACACTGCTGGAGAGTTTGTTATACCGAAGGGTACAAATAGGAACTCATACTGACCACTCTGAGTTACGAACGATGTATACTTTTGGGATTCTGGCGAACCAGGCACGTGAAAGAAACCATTAGTTAAATCTAGAGTTGTAAGAACTTGTCCACCAGGTAGCTTTTCGATCACACTGTCCATTTAAGCTGTTTGGAAGTTATCTCGGACAATCTTTTCATTTAGCTTTTTATAATCGCAACACAAGCGCTTCTTCCCGTTCTTCTGATCTACAAGCACCACTGGCGAAGCAAACTCGGATGTACTAGGCTTGATTATCCCTTCCTCTAGCCATTCTTGAACCTATTCATCGAAAATTTTTTGATCGCAATAAGGTAATCGTCTCGGATTTTGGAAAACAGGCAACTCGTCTGTCAACAAGATCTTCATCTCGACTGGGGAAGGGAGATTTCTTTCTGGCTTGTAATTGTCGATCAATGACTCCACTTCAGAAGCTACTTCCTGACTCAAATGCTCCACATCTACTGCCGATACTGTCTTACAGTCTTTCGTGCTGATCATGCACAGACTTTCGAATTCGCTAATTAGCTGCATACAAGTATTTCGGCCTGCCTGGTTATCGTCTGATCCTGTCGTTGGTCTTTGCTGAACAATTCGAACTCTTGGCGAAAATATAGTGCCAGACTTGGTTACCATCATGTCAACGCTGTTTAAGATTGTTGTGCCTAAGATTGCGTCAAACTTCATATCATCATCTGGTGTGACATGAAACTCGACTGACATATCGATTCCATCGATAACAACCTTTGTAAAGTGCTTCCGATTGTTAGGACCTGACTTTACCGATACCTGTCAAAACTATCTGACGACCCATCAGACTGCTTACTCCTACGCCTAGGTTCAAGAACACACGCCTACGCATCAAACACAGTTCAGCACCAGTGTCCACAAGTTCTTTGAATTCTGAATTCCTGCAAATCACAAATTTCAATTCCAAGCTCGAGGAAAAGGACTCACGCGATGGTTGTGAAACAACTTTATCGTCCTGGAAGACATTGGTTGCTCTCTCTGCTTTGACCTGTACTTCTGCTTTACACTGCGATGCTCGGTGTCCTGGTTGTTCGCATTTGAAACATTTCTCTTTCACGGGACAGTCTTTCTTCATGTGCGACGAATCTCCACACAGAAAACATTTCCTAACTGATCCAGCTAATGCATCTTGTTTTGGGTCGTGCGCAGCCTTGCTACCCTGTGAACCATACTTGTTTACTAGTTTGGATGATCCACGTGATTTTTGATACGCGTCGATTTGTAGCTTTAGATCCTTAAAGTTTCTGGCCAGGTATAGCATTGCTTGATTTGATCTAGCATCTGGGATACCCTCAACGAAATACTCGATCAAGCTTTCTTCCTCCAAACAAATGGGCTTTACAATTTCCATAAGTGCATAAAGGAACTCGTGCAAGGATTCACCCTTATGCTGCTGTCGTTTTCCTAACCTGCGATGAACTTCTGCTGAGAATATCTTGATTCCAAACTCCTCCAACAAAGCCGATTTCAAACTTGCCCAGTCTTTAGTATTCCTCTGGCTACGTACAAACATCTTTGCTGTTCCACTAAGCAACTGTTTTGCATACACAAACAACTGTAAAGGGTTCCACTCAACTGTAGCTGCACAATCTTCCAACTCTCCTTTCCTTTGGTTTATATCTGGGGAACTGGACCCAGAAAACTGCGAAACACTGCCCTCTACTTCTTTCAACGTGAACCATGATCTACCCTGCCTTTCATTTCCTAGTCCGATTTATAGTGGTTTCTGCGGACGTTACTGATAGTCCATCTTCACCATTATCCTCCGTTTCCGACTCACCCTCGTTGTTTAGACCGTAGTAGGTCAACAACTTCACTTGCAATACCGCTTTCAATCCAGTCGTACCCAATTGCAACTCCCACAACTTCCGACGCAACTCTTCAACTCGCAATGCCAAGATCTCGTTTCTCTTCATTTTACAACTTTGTCCTGTATTAAAGTTCAAAGTAAAGTTCAGCCACTCGCTCAATGATGTCGCTTTTGGTCGTCGTCGTATTTCCTTCCCACGCTTCCCGCTTTTGTAGAGTCACACATACAATGAAGACTTCCAAACTCAACTGGATCTTTCTGGATGCTTTCGTCTGCTGCCAAGATATGTACACCAGCCTTCCGCTTGCACAATCCGGCACGGATGCTCCGATGACCACACCAGATCCAATGTCTTACTCGCTGTATCTCCACTGCTTCCAGCCCGTGTCTGCTGCTTCTCCTAGATCTCCAGCCTCGATATGCTGCCTCTTAATCCTTTCCGCATTTCATCCGCTAGTTCTCCAAGTTCTTGCCTTTGCAAAAGCCACCAACTGTGTCTATTTTCTGCGCCAGCCTTTTTTGTCACACTCCAACCAAATTGCCTATGACGATTTGAAGATATCTAGCCGATTTGCTCAGTTTCACCAGCTAACGCACTCCACGTGTTTTTGCCAAATGGAAAGTTCTGTCGAATGGTAGGCTATATCCCGGTTGAGCTTCCAAAAATTGCAGGGTCCTCTTTTCAGAAGCGATAACGCTGACTTTAAATAGTATGATGATATGCTTTATTCACATTCGACTGGTTACCTTAGGTTTTACAATTTATACGTGTTCTAATGAAGTGTACTTTGCGAGATTCTGGCAGCGAGTGAGTTTGGCGGTGCGTTGCCACTTTTCACTTACGTTGCAACTGGGTATCGAATACAAATTGGGAATATCGAGTGTTACTTAGGAATATCAAGTACAGAAAGAAAAAAAAATTAGATCAGTAGGTGAGACCGCTTCTAGTGGTCCTTGTCTCTCCAGTACCGCATTCCGATATCGGCCCTCCTGACGCAGGATTCGTCCCAAAAGCCTTCATGTACTCTGCGACCTTTCAACTTCGTATCTTCAATGGTTTCCTACTTTAACTACTTTATACGACCCTAGGAACTTTCCTTTCAATTTCAAACCAGTACCGTACTGGGTGCGTTTAATGGTTACTAAATCATTTAGCTGAAACTTCTTTTCGACCTTTCTTTTTGCATCAAAAGCTTTCTTGTTTCTCTGAATGTTCTCCGTTGCTTCCTTCCTCAGTTTGTCGCGTTCATCATCTAACTCCGAATCAAGCAATCCTGTATCAATGACTTGAGCTGGACATCTCCTGAGACACGCATATCTAATCCTGTTAGCATTTTGAATGGTGAAACTTTTGTACTCCTTGGATCAGTGTTGTTTATGATCTGCTGTACCTTAGCAGAAATACGTCAAAAGGAAGTTTAATTTGAGGAGGAGGTGTCGGGCGGCAGTTTTAATCCAGATGTCTACATCTCGCGCGCTCGCACTGCCATCCGCTCTCCCTCTCCATCTCTCCCTTAAGTCTCCGCTCCGCTCTGGAGCGCTTAAGTTAAGTTAGGCTTAACAAAGTGGACCAATAACCACCTAAGCACGTCGCGCAAAAAACCCCAAATTACCCCCGTCTTTTTTGGTTACCCTTCGTTCTTCGTTCCCTTAAATAGTGTGATGATATGCTATATTCACATTCGACTGGTTAACTTAGGTTTTACAAAATATGCGTGTGCTAATTAAGTGTACTTTGCGAGATTCTGGCAGCGAGTGAGTATGGCGGTGCGTTGCCACTTTTCACTTACGTTGCAACTGGTTATCGAATACAAATTAGGAACATCGAGTGTTACTTAGGAATTTCGAGTACAGAAAGGGAAAGGAATTAGATCAGTAGGTGATACCGCTTCTAGTGGTCCTTGTCTCTCCAGTACCGTATCCCATAATCGGTCCTCCTGACGCAGGATTCGTCCCTAATGTCTTCATGTACTCTGCGACGGTTGATGTCTTATACGGCCCATCACCTTCTCCTACCCTTCTAACTTCGTATCTTCAATGGTTTCCTACTTTAACTACTTTATACGACCCTAGGTACTTTCCTTTTAATTTCAAACCAGTACCATACTGGGTGCGTTTAATGGTTACTAAATCATTTAGCTGAAACTTCTTTTCTACCTTTCTTTTTGCATCAAAAGCTTTCTTGTTTTCCGCTTGGATACTCTGAAAGTTCTCCTTTGCTTCCTTCCTCAGTTTGTCGCGTTCATCATCTAACTCCAAAATCAAACAGTCCTGTATCAATGACTTGAGCTGGACATCTCCTGAGATACGCATATCTAATCCTGTTAGCAGTTTGAATGGTGAAACTTTGGTACTCCTTGACTCAGTATTTTTTATAATCTGCTGTTCCTTACCTACATGCTTATACCAGCACCCTGTGCTTTCAAGGCTTAGTTTGGAGCTGGAGTTATATGCATGCGTTCTACTTGTCCGTTTCCCCTTGGTACGCCTGTTGCAGGAAGCAAATGTTGGATCTTCTCCCTATCGCAGTACTTCTTGAACAGGTGGGATGTGAATGCAGCTCCACGATCTGACACTGTCCTGTACGGATTTCCAAAACAAACAGTCTGGCGCTCCAAACAAGTCACCACTTCATCAACCCCTGTGCTTCGTGTAGGATACAACAATACGTACTTGGAAAAGGTATCTACAATCACGAAGAGGTGATTATATCGTCTTTTGGTTAACTCCGTCGGACCAACTATTTGTTTAAGGAACCCTTCTTGCAGCGCAGCTATCGACCACTCGCGCTACTTTCTCTTTTAGCTTCGGAATGTAATACGACTTCTCGATCAAATCCTGAGTTTTCTTGGATGAGAAATATCCTTGCTTGTGACTGTTTTGGATAATCTCGGTTTCCATGAGTGAAGGAACTACTAGCAACTCTTTATTAGAATCTTTAAACAGAACTCCGTTCACTATGTAGAAGTCTTCATAGCCTTTGGTCTCAACGACATTTTTGAGCACCTTTGTCCAATCATCTAATAGCTGTGCTTCCCGCAAACGATGAAACAAACTGTCAGTCAACGTAAAACATGACACCCTACTCAACGCATATCTCATCTCGGATGTACTAGGCTTGATTGTCCCTTCCTCTAGCCATTCTTGAACCAAGTCATCGACAATTTTCTGAACGCAATAAGGTCTCGGATTTTGGAAAACAGGCAACTCGACTGTCAACAAGATCTTCATCTCGACTGGGGAAGTGAGATTTTTTTCTGGCTTGTAATTATCGATCAATGACTCCACTTCAGAAGCTACTTCCTGACTCAAATGCTCCACATCTACTGCCGATACTGTCTTACAGTCTTTCGTGCTGATCATGCACAGACTTTCGAATTCGCTAATTAGCTGCATACAAGTACTTCGGCCTGCCTGGTTCTCGTCTGATCCTGTCGTTGGTCTTTGCTGAACAATTCGAACTCTTGGCGAAAATATGGTGCCAGACTTGGTTACCATCATGTCAACGCTGTTTAAGATTGTTGTGCCTAAGATTGCGTCAAACTTCATATCATCATCAGGTGTGATTTGAAACTCGACCGACATATGGATTCCATCGATAACAACCATTGTAACGAAGCTACCGAATGAATGACCTGACTTTACCAATACTTTCAAAACTCTTTGACGACCCACCAGACTGCTTACTCCTACGCCTAGCTTCAAGAACACACGCCTACGCATCAAGCACAGTTCAGCACCAGTGTCCACAAGTCCTTTGAATTCTGAATTCCTACAAATCACAGATTTCAATTCCAAGCTCGAGGAAAAGAACTCACGCGATGGTTGTGAAACGACTTTATCGTCCTGGAAGACATTGGTTGCTCTCTCTGTTTTGACCTGTACTTCTGCTTTACACTGCGCTGCGCGGTGTCCTGGTTGTTCGCATTTGAAACATTTCTCCTTCACGGAACAGTCTTTCTTCATGTGCGACGAATCTCCGCACCGAAAACATTTCCTAACTGATCCAGATAATGCATCTTGTTTTGGGTCGTGCACAGCCTTGCTAGTCTGTGAACCATACTTGTTTACTGGTTTGGATGATCCACGTGATTTTTGATACGCGTCGATTTGTAGCTTTAGACCCTTAAGGTTTCTGGCCTGGTATAGCATTGCTTTATTTGATCTAGCATCTGGGATACCCTCAACGAAATACTCGATCAAACATTCTTCCTCCAAACAAATGGGCTTTGCAATTTACATAAGTGCATAAAGGAACTCGTGAAAGGTTTCACCCTTATGCTGCTGTCGTTTTCCCAACCTGCGATGAACTTCTGCTGAGGATAACTTGATTTTTTGCATACACAAACAACTGTAAAGGGTTCCATTCAACTGTAGCTGCACAATCTTCCAACTATCCTATCCATTGGTGTATATCTGGGGAACTGGACCCAGAAAACTGCAAAACACTGCCCTAAACATCTTTCAACGTGAACCATGATCTACCCTGCCTTTCATTTCCTAGTCCGATTTATAGTGGTTTCTGCGGACGTTACTGAAAGTCCATCTTCACCATTATCTTCCGTTTCCGACTCACCCTCGTTGTTAAACCGTAGTAGGTCAACAACCTCACTTGCAATTCCGCTTTCAATCCTGTCGTACCCAATTGCAACTCCGACAACTTCCGACGCAACTCTTCAACTCGCAATGCCAAGATCTCGTTTCTCTCCGTTTTACAACTTTGTCCCGTAGTAAAATTCAAAGTAAGGTTCAGCCACTCGCTCAATGATGTCGCGTTTGGTGGTCGTCGTCGTATTTCCTTCCCACGCTTCCCGCTTTTGTAGTCACACATACAATGAGACTTCCAAACTCAACTGGATCTTTCTGGATGATTTCGTCTGCTGCCAAGATATGTACACCAGACTTCCGCTTGCACAATCCGGCACGGATGCTCCGATGACCACACCAGATCCAATGTCTTGCTCGCTGTATCTCCACTGCTTCCAGCCCGTGTCTGCTGCTTCTCCTAGATCTCCAGCCACGATCCGCTGCCTCTTAATCCTTTCCGCACTTCGTCCGCTAGTTCTCCAAGTTCTTGCCCTTGCAAAAGCCACCAACTGCGTCTATTTTCTGCGCCAGCCTTCTTTGTCACTCTCCAACCAAATTGCCTATGACGATTTGAAGATATCTAGCCGATTTGCTCAGTTTCACCAGCTCTCTGCTTACGCACTCCACGTGTTTTTGCCAAATGGAAAGTTCTGTCGAACGGTAGGCTATATCCCGGTTGAGCCCCCAAAAATTGCAGGGTCCTCTTTTCAGAAGCGATAACGCTGACTTTAAATAGTATTATGATATGCTTTATTCACATTCGACTGGTTACCTTAGGCTTTACAAAATATGCGTGTGCTAATGAAGTGTACTTTGCGAGATTCTGGCAGCGAGTGAGTATGGCGGTGCGTTGCCACTTTTCACTCACGTTGCAATTGGGTATCAAATACAAATTAGGAATATCGAGTGTTACTTAGGAATATCGAGTACAGAAAGGGAAAGATATTAGATCAGTAGGTGAGACGCTTCTAGTGGTCCTTGTCTCTCCAGTACCGCATCCCACATGTATGTATCAGAAAGTAGGCAAGCAGATCTATTAAAGGCACACTGGTTAACAGCAGCAGAAGTCGAACAGCAGAAGGTGTAGAAGAAGTAGAAGTAGCAGCCGAACAGCAGAGTAAGCAGGAGAGAATTGAAGTGTGGAAAATCAGCAGAAAGCAGTAGCATTTATCCAGCGGTTTAATAAAAGCCAATTGTTCTTGTCATTACCTGTGCACCGCGAAATAATATTAATAATTCGTTGTCAATAATATCTTACATTCTTGGGCTCAACCAGTCGCGAATTGCCAGTGAAAAGTGAGAAATTGCGCAAGCCGCATGTCTCAGAAACAGTTAGCCGATAAAGCGAGACAAAAAAAACAGTTTGGTGACGCATAGCTTAAAAGCTGCCAGCAGAGGAAATGAGACAACAACCGGGAGGAAAGAAGATCAGAAAAAGAAAATGGTATTTTAAAGCAGGCTACCGGTAGAAGTATTGCGCAACAGAATCATTATTTAATTATTATTACAAAAAAATAATGCGAAGCTTGTAGTGAAAAATTTTGCCAAAATAATTCCTGAGTTCAGTGGAGAAAATATGTCAGTACAGCAGTGGTTTAATAACTTCGAATTAAACGCTGAAGCATATGGTCTTAACGACAAAATGGCACGTACAGCCGCTCTTGTTCTAGAGTCTACAGAAGTATACGAGTACAATCAGCTGTGTCACCAACAAATTCACAATCAGCTGTCTGTGCGAGTGAAAGCAAACAATAAAAGCTTTCACGAATACATGCTACAGATGAAACGCATCGCTGCTCGTGGGACATTGGACACGGAGTCGGTAATTCGGTACATTGTACCGAAATTTACGATCGAACGCGTCAGATCGCTCGCAAGGAAGCCCGAGCACAACAGCTATATGAGGAAACAGCACTGCTAAAGTTATGGATCGCAATAAAATCTACGTAGAGATTGCCGAGCTGCATTAAAGTGCTTCCGCTGCAATCAGAGTGGTCACATGTCGAAAGATTACCCTGGTACGGCTGCCGTAAACGTAGCATACGAGTAAAAACGCCTTAAGTCTCTCAAAATCAACGATGTGCAAGTCAAGGGGCTCATAGACACAGGTGCAGATGTTACCCTATTCAGAATATGGGTAGCGTCTTCTTGCAGCCAAGCTGTGCAACTTTAAGAGGACTTGGAAACAACATCACACGCTCCGCTGGATTATGGCAGAAGTGGAGATCAACGGAATGTGTCTGGTACACAAGCTTCTTATGGTGGCCAATCATGCCATCGGATGCGATTTGCTGCTGGCATATGACTCTATATCCAAATTCACAATGAGGTCGACGCCGGAAGGATATCAGTTTTCTCCTCTGAATGAGGAGGAAACTGTGAACACGAATTAGTTAAGTATCTACAATGTGGTTGAAGCAAATACTGATATAGATGTCCCCACACAGTACAGAGATACCGTCCAATCGATGATTTACGAATTTGCCCGATCACGCTGAAAATGTTTGCGAAGCTGATGTAGTTAAGCAGCAGTTTGATATATGGGTGAACGCTGGAATAATACGGCGCTCATGCTCAAATTTCGCCAGCCGCACAGTCATCGTCATGATGGGAGCAACATGGTCTGCGTGGACTATCGCCAGTTGAACAAGATGGTGTTAAAAGATTGTTTCCCCGTTCCAATCGTTGAAAATGTGCTTGAAAAACTGGAAATTGCAAAAATGTTCACCATAATGGACTTGGAAAATGGTTTCTCCCACGTTCGAGTCGGATAAAGCAGCAAGAAGTATACAGCGTTCATAACGAAGGTTGGCCTCTTTGAATTCAATCGAGGGCCTTCCGGTTTTTGCAATTCGCCAGCAGACTTCATCCGCTTCATGTATTTCAATACCTCATAAATGAAAACATTCTGGATCTTTACATGGACGACATTGTTATACACGCCGAAACTGCGACGAATGCCTGGGAAAGCTAATGAAGGTTTTAGATGCAGCAGCTGAATACGGGCTGAAGATGAAGTGGAAGAAATGCCGATTTCTGCAGTCCTCAATAACATTTTTGGGGCATCAAATTGGAGGAGGAGACATTATGCAGGACCGGAGAAAACCAAGGCCATCAGAAAGTTTCCAATGCCGCAAAACATCAAGGCGTTGCAATCGCAAAACCATTAAAGAATTTGCTGCGAAAAGACGTTCAATTTAAAATAGGTCTGGACGAGCAACAGGCGGTCGACATATTAAAGAATGCATTGGTGCTAGGACTCTACCGCAGGGATGCAAAAACCGAGATACACACCGACGCGTCGAAGGATGGGTTTGCAGCTACGCTGTTACAGTGGCATGAAGGACAATTGCATCCGGTCTTATGCTGGAGCAAGAAATCCTCGGAGTCTGATGCACGACAGAAGCCAAAGCTATTTTTCTCGCATGCAAGAAATTTTGTCAGTACATACTCGGTACCAACTTCAAGCTTGTAACTGATTGCGCCTCTTTTAAACAAACGTTAATCAAGAAGAACGTTCCGCGAGAGGTAACCCAATGGGTACTGTACCTGCAGGACTACAGTTTTGAGGTGGAACACAGACCAGGAGAGCGGCTGAAGCACGTGGATTGCCTGAGTCGATACCCAATTGATAGAATCGTTGGAACTCACAGCAAGAATCAAGAAAGCCCAGCAGGAGGATACGATGATCAAACCAGTCTCCGAAGTCCTGAAAAGTAAACCATATGACAACTTTAAATTAAAGGCTGGTCTGGTGTACAAGGTTGTGCAGGGAACGGATCTGTTAGCAATACCGAAATCGCTGGAGAGAGAGATAATAACAGAGGCACACAACGCAGGCCACTTTGCCGTACAAAAAACAATGCATGCCATACAGCAGAGTTATTGGATCCCAAATCTAGAAGGGAAGGTACTGAAGATCCTAGGAAACTGTATGAAATGTATAAACTACAACAAAAAGCTTGGCAAAAAAGAAGGATTTTTGCATCAAATCGACAAAGGATCAAAGCCGCTTCATACTATACACGTAGACCATCTGGGACTAATGGATGCTACTTCAAAGCACTACAAGTACATCTACGCGTTTGGTTGACAAGTTCGTATAAATGTATCCCACAAAAACAACAGGTGCAGAAGAAGTCCGCAAGAAGTTACGGCAATGGTCGGACATCTTTGGTAATCCGGCTCGTATAGTAAGCGATCGCGGACCAGCATTTACGTCGTCTAGCTTTGAAGAATTTGTGAAGGAAGAAAACGTCGAACACGTTTGGGGCACCCCAGGAGCTTCAAGAGGCAATGGACAAATAGAACGTGTAAGCCGATCCATCCTGAGCATTATTTCAAAGTTGGTATAAGATGGTATAAGTTTGTACCTCGAGTTCAGATGGTTATCAATGGCAGAGTTCATGAATCCACAAAGCGTTCTCCATTTGAGCTGCTGATCGGGATAAAAATGCGTTGTAGACCAGATAGCGATATACTTCAACTAATAGAAAAGGAGATGGTTGATAACTTTGATGACGAAAGAAAGAAGATGCGACAAGAAGCAAAAAATAATTTTCAGCAGGCCCAGAAAAAATTAAAGAAACAATTTGATAAAAATCGAAAATGCGATTACGGATACAAGGTTGGAGATCTCGTCGCCATCCATAGAACGCCATTCGTAGCTGGTAGAAAGATGGCTAACGAATTTTTAGGTCCATACGAAATAACAGAAGAGAAATAACAAACGTGAAACAGAAGTGAACGCTTTAATGTACGAAAAGCAGCAGACGTCGAGGGACCCAAAAATACGAGCACGAGCAATGATAACATGAAATTATGGAGTTTTGCTGTAAGCAACGAGGAGGCATGGTCATCAGGGACTGATCAAAATGACCGAATGTAAAAAGCAGATCTACTAAAGGCGCACTGGTTAACAGCAGCAAAAGTCGAACAGCAGAGTAACATCAGCAGAAGTCGTTCAGCAGAGTAACAGCAGAAGGAGTAGAAGAAGTAGAAGTACCAGCCGAACAGCAGAGTGAGAAGTAGAGAATTGAAGCAGCCGAACGTGTGTGGAAAATCAGCAGAAAGCAGCACAATTTAACCAGCAGTTTAATAAAAGCCAATTGTTCTTGTCATCACCGCGAAATAATATTAATAAACCGTATTCAATAATATCTTACATGTATTTCAATTCCGCTATTTGTGCCCGACAATATTCCGAGTTCACTTTGTCCGCAATTGAACACATGAAACAATTCCAGTAGATATTTCAGTGCTACTATTCAACGAAAATATTTCTCAAATATATTTTCAATTCCAATTGTGTGTAAAATATAACTCAGCCACAGTAAAAAATTCCCGATCATTAAATTTGTCCTTAAGATTTGCACTGTATGCATGTGTATGTGTGTATGTGTGCATGTGTATATTTACATAAATATACATACAGTCCACTCTAACTACTCTTTCTTATACAGTCCACTGCAACTACTTTTCTCGACCTACAATTTCGACTAAATTATTTCTAAAATAAAAAACAAAGTTACAATATCCACAAATTTACTCCAGTAAATCGTCTGCAATTTAGTTGTGCACGTGACAAACAAACGCACTGACAAACAAACATAAGCGAAGTCTGTACAATTCCCGCAACGTTATTCCGATATTCGCAGCCCACATAAAGTCCGTAATTCTTTACATAAGTCCGACCATCCGATATAATAAATACTTATTGACTCTGCCTATCCGACAGTGTGACCGTATATATTTACAATCTTGATTGGTTCTTAAATTCCAATTGGATTTGCTACGTGGGCATATTAGTGCCCGAGTCCTGACAAGGACTTGGGCCGAGGGAGAGGCGTCCGATGTTCAGGCACCATTTGCCGGCATAAGCTACGTCGTATTTGGGTCGTGGGATCTTGGTAAACCTCTCTCCTCTCCAACATAACGAGAATAAATATTAAAAGTGCCTGGAAAATAATATTAGTCATCAAGTTCGTCAGTCATCAGTCCACACTGCCCAACAAGCTTAGCTGTCGCTTGATCGCAATACGATCGGGCTGTGTTTTGGCCATATTCCCTCCCCTTCACACATTCGTGTGCCAATGGATCGTAGCGGGCCGCGCAATACGATCCCCTATTGTCAAGGTTGTCCGTCAAAAGTTATGTCATTGTTCTTGACCTACTCCACTTTTCGCGTCAGCACACCCCCCTTAATAAAGCTTTAGCACACCATGATTTCGAATACTTTTTCACTTTACAAATTTATTGGATCATATTTAGGTCGTCGTGTGCCGGTAACATAATTTTGGCTAATTCATATGGGGGTTAAATTAATTGACAATTATTGTTTTAGCGGAGAGTATCGATTTGACCACCTGTGAAGGTGCACACATCAGCAAAATGCTGACTATTCACGACTACAAACGTCGCTCAGAGGGCTCTTGCAATTGTCATACAATTACAAGGCTGATACTCGCCGCTGAAAAAGTAACATTTAATCATTATGTATAAAAAAGGTATAAAAAGAAAAGTATATCTAAATGATTATATATATGAAACAATTATTATATGTGGATATTATATATTATTACATGTATTCCTAACAGATTAATTCTTTGTCTTGACTAGGAAAGTATTAACATTGCCCAAAAACAAATTCTTATCCAGACGGGAGAGAACAATGACCGTTGGAACGGTAGAGATAATGATTGCCTTTTGTGTCTTATTGCAGTGGACAAGTGGTGAAAAATCTAGACGGAAGGTCTTAATATATAAGTACTCTAATTCACTCACTGTTATTGGCAGTTTGGCTTTGGATAACAAGTATAAAATTCTTACGGTAAATTGTGGATCGGTGTCTATTGTTTTTGCTAAAGCTTCTGATGTAATCATGGCGCACGGATATATATATGTATGTATAAGAAAAGGAACCTGGGCGATGAGATCTCGACGCTCCGGATCCTGGGCTTTGGGAGATTTTAGAATTGGTTTATACATATATATATACGTGCAAGACTTGAAGGCGGCTTACAAAAACAAAACACAAAAATTATGTTACACAAAAAAAATAACACTATCGCTGTATAGATATGTATGTATGCATGCATCGTATGCGAGTTCCACTGCGGCGCACGTCGGTTCCAATGCTCGAGCTGGGGGCTGGTCGGTGCCGCTCCAATTTCTTGTTCAGCGTAGGTAATTGGGGTTCTGTTTACACTTGCATTCAGAAATGCATGTACTTGCAAATTGTTTGTGATTGTTTGTGGCGATTTACTTTTTGGTTTACAATATTGGAGTGCAATTTATTTATTATTATTTTATTGTTTTTATTGTCTTTTTGCTGCTTTTATTGTCTTTTTGTGGTTTCACTTCACTGTATCGGCTCGGCTTATGCTCCAATGTGGGTCACCACTTTCTCCAGGGCATGATGTTGGTCGCGGCGTCTCTGGACAGAGCGCTTGTAGATCTTTACAACCTTAAGGAGCACTATAACCAGGAGTAGTCCAACGATGAGCTTCATGGTCTTGTTGACATCCTGAATATCATCTTGGTGGTCAACGATCTCTACTGTGTTAATCACATTGGCGGTGGTGCCGGCCACTTTAGACGTTTTGCTACCCATCTTGGAGTCCTTAGGCCATTCACTTGGTTCGCTAGTTCCTTTTCGTCCTTCGGGATTTTGTAGGTTGACTTCCTCCAGATTGTGGTCGATCGCATGACCGGTTATCGGGACTTCCTCCTGGGTGAATTTGATTCTAGGGAAACGTCAAGACATCCTTCTGGACACCAGCCTTCTTCCAGTCGTGGTCTGTGTTGATGGGAGTTGCATTTCTAGACCACCATCATGGAGAGATCAGAACAATTTCTGACCCTTCTCCTTTTGGCTGGGGTCTTTTATACCGGACTAGAGCTTTCGCTAGCCCCCCATATTGGATGAATTAACTAGGTGTTCCCACCTAGGGGTACTGTTTCTCCATTTCCCCTATTTTAGGAGTCAATGGCCGGCTGGTGCACTTTGCCACCTTACTGGAGTACGGTTACGAGCAGGTCGATCGTGGTCGTTGTTCTGGCCACGCGACCCCCATGAGTTGTCGAATTGTTTTTGCTGTTTTGCTTTTATCAATCGCAGTGTGGTTAGTCATTACGGCTCCTACCCTCAACTAATGGCAGTTGTTTTGCCGGGGTTAATCTTGGTATGGGGGAGGGCGTACGTAACAGGCTCGAAGTGATCGATGCGGCTTCGCATGGAATGACTTCGCAAAAGAAATCTTCGTACGGCCATCTCTTTAGATCTCCTTCTTCTCCTTTATTCTTTTCTTAGGCGCCCATTTACGTGTGGCTTCGACCCACTACATCAACCCAGTCTCAGATGAGCTAGTCGGGCTTATTACTTTATTGTTTTAATATTGTACTTGTTTATTTTATTATTATATATGCTGAAAAAGAAAAGCTTTCCGGCCTCGCACGGAAACATACACACACACATATTTATACCTGTAAATAAAAATATGGCTCATAATAGAATATATAATATAGTTTTAATGAAAAATAATATATAAATATATATATAAAAATCAGAAGTGAGTAACAGCTAAAAAGTTGAGAATAAAATTGCTGAGTGTGCCATAACCATGGTTTTTGACCAGGGGCTGCTCAGCTGGTTTTTTTTTTTATTATTATTTTTATTTTTATATGTTTAACATTTTATATTAATTACAATGTTTTAATCTAAGTTTAGCGGCTCTTTCATGATGGCTGCTACTTCTCGCCTCGCCTGGATACCAAGTTGAGAGCTTCGAATGTAAAGTCTCCTGACCGCGCGGTTCATGCGCCGGCTCATTTTCCATGTTTCCCGTTGTATCCGGGCGATGTGTGCTTGGTTCCTTTGTAGTTGCTCCTGGACTCGGAGCAACTGGTTCTGGTCCTCTTCCTGATCTCGGCTCCGCCGGATCTCTTGCTCGAGTTCAGATGCCAGTTCTTCATCTTCTGACTGGTATCGGTGTATCCAGCATTGCTGGATATGGTCCTCGTTCAAGTGGATGGCATGGCAAAGCCCGTTCATCCACTCGACGAGGAGCGCCAGATATGATGCCTGGTCCCCGTACCTAACCTGTAGCCGACGAAGCCGGCGGGCAGCTCGGATGGCTTGGTTATAAGTGTTTGAGGACTGCATCATGCTGGTGACTGGTCGGTCCCTGGTTGTGGCTTTTATAGCAGAACTGGGGCAGTTCTGATCATCATGTGATCGGGAGCTTCTATCAAGTAGTGCAATCTCGCAGTTCTAAGTTTATCGCCTTTTGGAGTCGTCGGATTACGTTCAGAGGTTTAGGCGACATACAGGTCTTTTGCATGGAATACCCCGACACTTTTCCCTACTGCATTGCCCAGCTCATATAGCGCTTTGCCCTTACGCTGGAGTACAACACAGCGAATTCGATTCGGGCCCAGCTTGGCATTATATCCGTCAGCTTTGTTACTCTGCTTGTAGTTTTTCCTATAGACAACTTGTCCTACGGAAAACTCTACGAGCTTGCTACGGGTGTTATATGCCTTTTCTGCGAGTTCATGAGTTCGGTTTAATCCTTGGGTCACTTTTTGTCGGATAAGTTCCATTTTGTCTGGGAGACTTATCTGTGGATCTCCTGCCTGTATTCCCCCTAGTTTCCGTAGGATCGGGTAGGCTGTTCCATGGGTAACCATCCGCGTGCCGAACATTGCGTAATATGGTTCCATGCCTATTGATTCGTGTAGGCCATTCCTAAGGGCACACTCTATTCGACTTAGTTGGGTATCCCAATTTCGCTGATCGGTGGCAATTGTCGCTCGCAAAATTTGGAGTACAGATCGGTTTACCCTCTCAGCCGCGTTCGCTTGCGGGGAGTAAGGTCCAGTCTTTACGTGTCGAATACCGTAGCGGGTCATTAGCTCGCCAAAAATTTGAGACACAAACTGTTTGCCGTTGTCTGAGTGTACGAACTCGGGGACTCCAAATTGATGGACAATTTTGGTCTCCAGGAATTTGATGACTTCTGCAGCTACTGCATGTCTCATCGGCTGTAGCCAGACAAATTTGGAGAAATGGTCTAGGCATACAAAAATCACCGAGCTCCCAGCTTTGGTCCTCGGGTATGGTCCCATAAAGTCCGTAACCCGCTGTTCTCCCATGGGTGGTCGGTCATTTTTGTTGGCGGTCTTGGTGATCTTACAGACCTCGCATTCCTTCACTACTTTTTGGACGTCTACAGCCATGCCTGGCCAATAGTAAAACTGTCTCAATTTGGCTAGTGATTTGTGCAACCCCCCATGCCCTGCGGTTATGGCATGATGTGCTCTCCAGACTAAATCAGGACGCAGCTCGGCGGGAACCCAGAGCTTCCATGCCCGGGCTTCATCCACAGCGTCGTTTAGGCAGAATCCCATCCGTTTATATACATAGCCTTCTGATGTTTGAAGGTCTGGACTTTTACCTAAATTTTCGTCCACCGCCTGCACTAGGTTGACATAATCCAATGACTGGAACGCTGTCGAATCGAGGTTGATGTGTACGTCCAGTTCTTCCGCACCGGCCTTCTGTAGCTCGTCCATATGAACTCGTGAGAGAGCATCTGGGACTACATTTAGTGATCCTTTCCTGTGTTCTATGGTGAAGTCGAACGCTTGTAGCTTCAGACTCCATCGCGCAAGCCTGCCTGATAAGTCTTTCTGACTCATCAGCCATTTTAGACTAGCGTGGTCAGTGATCACTTTGAAGGGCATCCCATCTACGTAGGCACGGAATTTGGTAATGCTGAGGATAGCGGCATAGCATTCCAACTCGGTTATGCTGTAATTCCGCTGTGCTTTGTTCAATTTGGCTGACATATAGGCGATTGGATGTTCTCCGCCCTCGTCATCGGTTTGGAACAAAACTCCCCCCACTCCAGTGGTCGAGGCATCACATTGGATGGTAAATGGTTTCTTTAAATCCGGGGTGACGAGTACAGGTGCTGTTGCCAAGCTGGTTTTTAAAAGTTCAAACGCCTTGATTTCCTCTTCTGACAACTCAAATTTCTTTATGCGGTCTTTCTTCAAGCAGTCGTGAAGCGGTGCCGCTGTCTGGGCGTAATTTTGGATGAACCTCCTGTACCAGCCTGTCATTCCCAGGAACCTCCGCATTTGTTTGGCGGAGCTAGGCTGGGGAAATTCCTGGATCGATTGTATATTTGCGTCATCCGTTCGGATGCATCCTCCCCCAACTACATATCCTAAATATCTTGCCTGGCTGTAGCAAAACTTGCTTTTGTCTACATTTATCGTTAGCTCTGCCCGCTGTAAGCAGGCACTGACCTGGCTCAACATATCCATGTGGGCTTCAAATGTAGGTGAACAGACCAGTAAGTCATCCATATACACAAATACATTTTCGCGTAGCGCCGCTGGTATAACTTTATCCATTAGTCGGCACATTCGCTGCGCGCCATTGCACAAGCCGAACGGCATGACTGTAAACTGATACAGTGGCCTGCCGGGCACTGTAAACGGGGTTTTCTCTCTGCTTTTGGATTCGAGAGGTATTTGCCAAAAGGCGTCTTTTAAATCAATTGCGGAAATGTAATACGTTTCCTGTAGTCGACTCAACAGACCCTCGATATGTGGTAGTGGATACGCATCTTTGATTGTCCGGGAATTTACTTTACGCGCATCGAGGCAAAGGCGATTTTTCGGCCCTTTTTGCACCAGTGTTACCGGTGAACTCCAGCTACTATTGTTCTCTTCGATCACGCCTAGACCTAACATGCGATTTAGCTCGGCGTACACCAGCTTCTGTTTGGCTGCGGATATCGGGTAATGTCGCTGCTTGATTGGTAAGTCCTCGTTGGTCACTTCAATTATATGTTGCTCTAAACTAGTCTTTCCTAATCCTTTCTCTAGACAAGACGGGTATGTGTCTATCACTTGCTGCAGCTTACAATGTTGTTCTGGGGTAAGCTGATGTGGGGTATAGGCGGTCTCGGGCTTGAGCGTATTGTTCATGTCTAGGTCGCCGGTCATAAGGTCGAAATCCGGGGTTGTTTCAACGGCGGCAACCTCGCGTCTACCTTTACCGAGGAATGTGAGGCCGAACGTATCCCAGAAATTAATTCCGAAATAAAATCGTTGTGTCAGACCTGGTACTATCAAAAACTCTAGGTCCTTGGTTTCTCCTTCCCATTCCACAGGTAACGTTATGGCTCCGGTTACTTGGGTCTCACCACCGCTTGCTGTGCGTACGCATTTATATGTTGCTCTAAACTGGTCTTTCCTAATCCTTTCTCTAGACAAGACGGGTATGTGTCTATCACTTGCTGCAGCTTACAATGTTGTTCTGGGGTAAGCTGATGTGGGGTATAGGCGGTCTCGGGCTTGAGCGTATTGTTCATGTCTAGGTCGCCGGTCATAAGGTCGAAATCCGGGGTTGTTTTAACGGCGGCAACCTCGCGTCTACCTTTACCGAGGAATGTGAGGCCGAACGTATCCCAGAAATTAATTCCGAAATAAAATCGTTGTGTCGGACCTGGCACTATCAAAAACTCTAGGTCCTTGGTTTCTCCTTCCCATTCCACAGGTAACGTTATGGCTCCGGTTACTTGGGTCTCACCACCGCTTGCTGTGCGTACGCATTCTTCGCTTAGCTTCCTTATCGGCCGCGTCCGGTTTTCCAAGAAAGCGTGTGCTCCTCTGCCAATACAGTTCGCACTGGCGCCTGTGTCCAGTAATGCGAGTATCTCTTCTCCATCGACCTTCGTTTTAGCAAAGAAACGGTTGTCATTTTGCACGCTCACCACCGTGTCCACCACTTTTTGCTTGAGCCGGCGATAGTCTGCTCGGGCATCATATAATCTTAGTATTTTTCGCGTTGTTCGTGTCTCGGTGTCTGCATCTTCCGAGCCATTGAAGATACGTTCACGAGCATGTTCGTACTTCCTCTCTCGTTGTTCTAGGCTCTTATGAGGGGAGATTTGGTTGGGCTTCCGTGTGTTTACCGGAAAGACGGATAGAATCGTCTACAGAAATCCCTGTGTGGGACTGTTGCACCCGGCGGGCGGTGGTTGATGGGTTTCCTTACAGAAAGCTAAAGAAGTTCTGTAAATAATCTAAGTGAATAAATTGTAATAGTATGAATATGGAGTAGAACTATCTTTCAGAGGGGAGGGAACATGTAGACAGTCCCAAGGTATCCTACGGTGACCGGTCGAAGGGGCAGTCGGAGACATCTACGGCTGCTACGGTTGGGTGGGAGCGCAGAGGCTTTGGGTTTGCCCCCAAAAGCCCACAATATATCCGATGGTGTCCTGTGACCTAGAAGGGAACAAGTGGGGGAGTTAGTTTTGTGATAATCACATGTTTTGTTAGTCTTATAGTTGCTCACATTTCGTCGATTTTTTGGCCCAGCAGTAAGACAGCTGTTGCAGCGTGAAGTGTTGTAAAGTACAAACATATGTTTGTTTATTGTTGCGTGTGTGTGGGCAGGGTTGGAGTACCCACACCCCAAGTGCTCAAGAGCTAGCCGGCGCTGCCCACTCGCGGACTCACGTAGTCCTATTTTGGGACGTAACATATTTAAAACGAGAAAGGAAATTAACTTCGGCAAGCCGAAGTTTGAATACCCTTGCAGTTATAGGAAAAAATCAATGTTAGTAACACTATGTTACATCTTAAGGACTGTTGCTAGCTTCAGTGATATTAAAACAATTTCACGTACTCAGCCCCCACACCACGTCAAGGTCACAATCCACGAGGGGGAAAATATTATCATTTATATATATATATACAATTTTGAAAACTACGTTGATAGATAGAAATAAATAAAATAATAATACCATAAAAATACATATATACAATATGCTATATACAATTTATTATTTTTTCTAACCTATTACAATTTTTACAATTTATATATTTAATTATATTACCTACTACAAGCTATACTTAAAAAAAATTCCATTGTGGTGGCTATATGGTGTCTCATAAGTAATGGCAAGAGCTTGTGGAATTCGAGAATCTGAAAATATCCAATCAATTTGTGTTATTTTTTTTGTTGTGGGAGAATGATTGATTGAAAAGAGGTTATAGGCATTCAAGTGTTCCTCCAGAATATCAGTCCCTGTGGATCTGCAAATATTAAAATCTCCTAACACATCAGCTTTAATTTCATTTCGAAATCTTGCAATAGGAAATCCGGGACTCCTAAAAGAATTATAAATGACGTGTCAAGATATTTAAATGCAATCGATTGATACGTTGCCCTTGTGATTGTGGACTTCTTTGTCTCAAACAGAAATAATGCATTTTGCGAAATGTTTTGTTTAGCATAAATAAGTATTCCGTTCTTCCCAATACCATTCAAACGATTGCAATCTATTCTTCTTATAATGTCGAAATCCCTTAAAGTGTACTCCTCTTGTGGAAGAGTCCAGGTTTCAACAAAACATAAAAAGTTGGCAGAACAAATAATATTGTCGTTGGCAACATCTTCGCGATGAGCGCGATGAGATTCCACGTTGTGGTAATATAAAGAGATATACTCATTTTCATTGACCAAAAATTCATAATGCAGGTAGCATGATCAGCAGTGTTTCGCGACTGCTCTCGTCGTCGCTCCTCGGAATCCGACCTGACCATTGCGCGCGCTGCAGCGTCCCGTGTGCGCTCGAGTCCTCGATTTTCCCCGATCGATCTCCAGGTAGCATGGTCAGCAGTATTTTGCACCTGCTGTCGTCGTCGCTCTTCGGAATTCGACTTGGCGCTTGCGTGCGCTTCAGCGTCCCGTGTGCGCTCGAGTCCTCGATTTTCCTCGTTCGCTCTCCAGGTAGCGCGATTGTCAGTGTTCCTCAATCGTTCGCTGGCTCGAATTCTTTCGCTTCTCGTTCTCTGAGAGCGAGCAGCGGAATTTCGCGAGCGAGCTTCTTCTGCTACCTCCAAATTACTTGTACGTGCCAAGGCAATGTGCTGCGCATTACGGGTCCTTATTTGTGACGCATTTTGAGCATATTGGGATCGGCTTCGTCTAAGCGCAGCTTGGCGGCGGTGCTCTTGAGATAAAGATGATATGCGCGGCATTCTCTTTATTTTGCTGTTAAAAAATAATTGTATAAAAGTTAAGGGGTTATAATTTGTCAGAGATTTTCAAAATCTCTTTGGTCGGGATTCTGGTAAATATTTATTGATGTTCCACCTGAATTTCACCAGAAGAGACTTATGTGATACGAATTTACGAATCCTGTTTTACTTTATAGAAATACTTACCAAAGGAAAAAAATATAATAATACTTTATTATTTTGTTACACACTTTTTTCACTTTTCACCTGATACCTTTTGGTGGATTTTTAATAACTTTTCACCTTTTACTTTTTTATGGGCTTATATTCACATTTCACCTTGTACTTTTTGGTGGATTTTCATTCACTTTTCACCTTATACTTTCGGTGTGTTTATATTAATTGAATATAAAAGATACACACAACAATGTATACGTTGTCACTCGGCAACTGGTTTTCACAGACTAATCCGGGGATTAGGATTACGAGTCAATATATCGGTTTGAATCATACCTGAATCATAACCTTCATATAACCCTTTCGATGCCTGATTTTAGGGACAATTCGTAGGTAAATTAGGTAAGCCAAGTTGATTACCTAATTTAAGGATTGCGTAATAACTGCATTATTACCTGTTATCTAGCTTCGTGGCAACCTTGTTAAGGTTATTTCTGTAATCTAAAATAGGAAAAACGGGTATACCTAGGTATCCTACCTTATAATTTGGACACCTGTATCAATGTTATTCGTGTCCTAACACCACCCCATTCAGCAAAATATTATAGTCGTCAGTTTTTTGTGTAAAATTAATTTCGTAATTCTGAAAAGTTAAAATATTCTATACCCAGAGTAAAGGAAAATACGACCAAAATCAACAAAGCAACATATTTTTTTGAAATAATTCATTCATTATTTCGCTGGCCGTTTCTTTGACAGCTATATGTTAGAGTCGTCCGATTTTTATTAAATTTAAATACGAAATTCTTAAAAATACAAAAAATGTTATTCCCGATAGCATAAGATAATAATATGCCAAGAAACACTGAAGCTATAATTTGTTTCATTTTATTTTTAAATTTTAAATTCGAAATTCAGAACTAATTAAAAAATGTTATTTCCAAGCGAAGGAGGTTATATGCTAAAAATAAAAAACACCTTAGATATAATAAAAACAATTTTTTCCGATTATTCCTATGGGAGCTATAAGATATAGTTGTCCGATCAGGCTGCTTCCGACTTATATACTTTCTGCATAAGAAAGAAGACTTTTGGAAAAGTTTCAGATGGACATGGCTAAAAAAAGCAATTACAAAAAAATAATATAAAAATTATAAATGCAAGGGTATAATAAATATTTCATTATTTCGCTGACCGTTTCTTTGACAGCTATATGTTAGAGTCGTCCGATTTATATTAAATATAATTCGAAATTCTTAAAAATACACAAAATGTTATTTCCAATAGTATAAGATAATATATCAAATAACACCGAAGCTATAATTTGTTTCATATTATTTTCCCACCAATTTTCTGATCGTTCCTATAGCAGCTATATGATGTAGTCGTCCGATTTTAATAAAACTTAATTCGAAATTCAAAACTAATTAAAAAAAATGTCATTTCCAAGCTTAAGAGGTTTTATGCTAAAAAAAACACCGAAGCTATAATTTGTTTCATATTATGCCCTATGGCAGCTATATGATATAGTCGTCCGATTTTGATAAAATTAAATTTAAAAAAATTCAGAGTTAATTAAAAATTTTATTTCCAATTTTACGATCGTTCCTTTGGCAGTTATATGATATAGTCTTTCGATTTTGATAAAATTAAATTCGAAATTCAGAATGAATTAAGATTTAAATCATCAAAGCCGAAGAACAATAAACCAAACAAAAAAACAAACTTAACCGCAATTTTATCCGCGGGACACTTGTTAATCCCACGGGGAATCCTCTCCAGTGACCGCGTCGAATAGGTCGCGTATTATCGTTAAGTCTGGGTTCCACTCAAGAGAGCTCTTTTAGGTAGGGACCGAAAGAAAGAAAACAGACGGATAGACGGATAGAATCGTCTACAGAAATCCCTGTGTGGGACTGTTGCACCCGGCGGGCGGTGGTTGATGGGTTTCCTTACAGAAAGCTAAAGAAGTTATGTTAATAATCTAAGTGAATAAATTGTAATAGTATGAATATGGAGTAGAACTATCTTTCAGAGGGGAGGGAACATGTAGACAGTCCCAAGGTATCCTACGGTGACCGGTCGAAGGGGCAGTCGGAGACATCTACGGCTGCTACGGTTGGGTGGGAGCGCAGAGGCTTTGGGTTTGCCCCCAAAAGCCCACAATATATCCGATGGTGTCCTGTGACCTAGAAGGGAACAAGTGGGGGAGTTAGTTTTGTGATAATCACATGTTTTGTTAGTCTTATAGTTGCTCACATTTCGTCGATTTTTTGGCCCAGCAGTAAGACAGCTGTTGCAGCGTGAAGTGTTGTAAAGTACAAACATATGTTTCTTTATTGTTGCGTGTGTGTGGGCAGGGTTAGAGTACCCACACCCCAAGTGCTCAAGAGCTAGCCGGCGCTGCCCACTCGCGGACACACGTAGTCCTATTTTGGGACGTAACACTTTTAAAACGAGAAAGGAAGTTAACTTCGGCAAGCCGAAGTTTGAATACCCTTGCAGTTATAGGAAAAAATCAATGTTAGTAACACTATGTTACATTTTAAGGACTGTTGCTAGCTTCAGTGATATTAAAACAATTTCATGTACTCATTGTCATTTATATATATATATACAATTTTGAAAACTACGTTGGTAGATAGAAATAAATAAAATAATAATACCATAAAAATACATATATACAATATGCTATATACAATTTATTATTTTTTCTAACCTATTACAATTTTTACAATTTATATATTTAATTATATTACCTACTACAAGCTATACTTAAAAAAAATTCCATTGTGGTGGCTATATGGTGTCTCATAAGTAACGGCAAGAGCTTGTGGAATTCGAGAATCTGAAAATATCCAATCAATTTGTGTTATTTTTTTTGTTGTGGGAGAATGATTGATTGAAAAGAGGTTATAGGCATTCAAGTGTTCCTCCAGAATATCAGTCCCTGTGGATCTGCAAATATTAAAATCTCCTAATCGATTGATACGTTGCCCTTGTGTTTGTGGACTTCTTTGTCTCAAACAGAAATAATGCATTTTGCGAAATGTTTTGTTTAGCATAAATAAGTATTCCGTTCTTCCCAATACCATTCAAACGATTGCAATCTATTCTTCTTATAATGTCGAAATCCCTTAAAGTGTACTCCTCTTGTGGAATGACGTGTCAAGATATTTAAATGCAATCGATTGATACGTTGCCCTTGTGTTTGTGGACTTCTTTGTCTCAAACAGAAATAATGCATTTTGCGAAATGTTTTGCTTAGCATAAATAAGTATTCCGTTCTTCCCAATACCATTCAAACGATTGCAATCTATTCTTCTTATAATGTCGAAATCCCTTAAAGTGTACTCCTCTTGTGGAAGAGTCCAGGTTTCAACAAAACATAAAAAGTTGGCAGAACAAATAATATTTTCGTTGGCAACATCTTCGCGATGAGCGCGAAGAGATTCCACGTTGTGGTAATATAAAGAGATATCCTCATTTTCATTGACCAAAAATTCATAATGCGTAGTCAAAGCCTTTTCCCCTCTTAAACGTTCAAGTTCTACTTGGACATTTGTAGCTCCAAATCTAGTTGGAGGGACAAAGTCTCCTAAAAGGAAAAGGCCCAATGCGCTATTTGCTCTGCTGCAACCTACGTACAACGAAGCTCGCTTAATGCCTCTTTTAAGATGAACTGCGACTTTGCTGTAGGTTGCTCCTTGGCTCTTATGGATGGTAATAGCCTCAGCAGGAACAACTGGAAATTGTTTTCGATCAATAGAAGAATGTCCCGAATTTCCGCATTGGAATACTCGGGCTGTTTTATAAATTGGAGTCCAGTCTGGGTGATCATTTCCTCGAACTTTTGGCCTAGCTATAGTACCGACAGTGGCATCTGTAAACTTAATCCACAGTCCAGTAACTAATAATGAGCCGTTAACCATACAGTTGTCAATTCGCATTAATTGACCAGTTGCCCCATTTACAAGTCCATCATTTGTGTCAATATTGACGGTAACCATATATTTTGCAGTAGTCTTCAGGTGTAAAATATATGGTAGACCCTGAGTTTCAGAGATGTTCATGTTTTGGGCATGCCTAAGAGTTGATTCTCGACTTCTTTCAGACATATTAGCTGACTTAACTGTATCTACTGCAGTCTACACAAATTCTTCAGTTCTAATTTGGGCAAGTTTTAGGGAGTTGTAATGGTTTACGTCAGCATTAGAACAGAATAAGTGAATTGCATCGTCAGGAACATCGGTTACTGGAAGAACTCTTGTCCTGAAAAGCTCAATATCTGCATTCGTCATGTTGGCTTACTCCTTGGATCCGGCGTGCCGACGCTCGTGCCGCTGTACCACTCCGGGTTGTAGTCCGATCCTAGGTCTGATCGCCTTGGCTGCCATTCGAGAATCAGAGCGAGCTTCCGCCCTTGCGGCCGCATGTAAGCCCGGCTTGCCGGGTTTCTTCGTTTCCCAACACAGTTTCTTATCGAACCTCCCGCCAATGTTTACTTTTTCGCATTTCTTTTAATTTTTTATTTGTTTTATAGGTGTATGTTGAATTTGTATAGTTAAATATCAGTTCTGATTCCTGATCTATTTCAAAGTTTCCTTCATTAGGTATTTTTACTGTTAGAAAGTTTTTTGGTATTTCTATTGCGAATACTAAAAGATTATTTCTGAACATAGCCGTAGCTAACTTTATATGGTTTTGTTTGTTGAAATCGGTATTGTATTTTTTTATTTCGTGATCTGTTAATATGCTGGGATGTAATATATTGTATCTAGCAGAAGCCACGTTATCCTGCATGTTCAATCTTATTTTTTATTAACTGAATTTTTATCTGTTGGTCGTAATATAAGTTCTCCTGGTATCTGTTATTTTCGAATTTGCTAATTGCATTCAATTGTCTCTCTATTGCCTCTCTATCTGATTTAACTATTTGTTCAATGTATTTTATTGTATCATTGAAATACGTATTTATGTAAATTTGCTTGTTTAATGCTTCATCTGCTTCCTGCATGTTTTCTTTAAATGTAGAGATATGATTCTCAACTTCTTTCCTGTCTTCATCGTCCATTGTTCCGAACAACCATTTTGCTGAACTACCTACTACATTAATTAATCCTCTTCTTTCGCGATTGTGGTTTCCATATAGGGTATACAATTTGTTTTTTGTTTCAGTTAATTCCGATTGTAATATGTGTTTGTTGTCATTGTTTGTCATTTCTATGTTTTTTCCTATTTCATTCAAAATATTGTCAATATCTTTTAAGTTTACTATATGTACTACTATATCTGTTGTGATAATTATATCTTGATTTTTCATCTCTATTTGCGCATACCCGTCCTGATCAGGTATTTCTTGAATCGTTAGTGTTCCCGATTTTGTTGTTATTGCCATTGTCATTAGTATTGTCGTCAGCAACATAGTCGTCGTTAGTATTTTCTGTAAATTTATAAGGGCGTTTAATATTTATTGGGTTAATATTACCGAGATTTGCTTTTTTGAATTTCGGAGCTTCTTTGTGTCTGACTGCCTTGTAGTTCTTTATAAAACCCTCTTCTCGTTTTTCTTCATAATGCTCCCTGTTGCCGTTGTGCTTTTCTACATTTTTTAGCGCTATCTATATTTTCTTTTATTTTTGTCAATTCTATCTTATTGTTGTGGGCTTCGCTGGGGGTACATTTGATTGTAGAGTGATATCTTTCATTGTAATTTCTCACTGCTCTCTGCATAATTTGTTTCGCTGACATATTCGACGCTTCCGTTTTATATGTTATTCTAAACTTTTCTGCTAGTGAATTGTGTAGTCTTTCTACATCTGAATTGCCAGTGTGACTATTCGGTTTTGTTAAGTGTAATTCTATCCCTTCTTGTCTTAGTAGTTCTTTAATCCTGAATGAATCAAATTCGTTATCAGCTATTATTTTACCTGGTTTGCCTATTTTCGTAAAATGTTCCTCCAATTGTTCTACTATAGTGATATGATTTCTATCATTTAATGGGTATACTGCTGCGAACTTTGAAAATTTATCTATGGTCGTTAAAAAATGTGTATTTTTTATTACATATGTATCCAAGTGTATTATTTTTTGTATTATTATTGTATGTATTATTTTTATCTGATGGGGTTTCCGTTTTACTGAATTTATTTTTAATAGGATTTCTATCATATTTTATTTCTTTGCAAAAATCGCATTGATTTATAACCATTTGCACCAACTCTAACAATTTTGGAAAGTAAATCTTGTTTTTCAATTGGTTATATGTTTCCTGAATTCCTGAGTGCATACTTTCTCTTACATGATAAAACGAAATTTGTCTTACTGCTTCTGTTTCATGTTCAATATCTTGAGCTCTGAGTGTGCATTTTATGAATTCTAATTGTTTGTTGTCTGAAAACATTTCTATTAGTTTTTCTTGTACTATGTTATACTCTTGATACGATAATTCTGAATAGATTCCGACTTTTCCTTTGTGTATATATTTCCTGAAAATATCTCCCATTATTGGAAATCATGTTTTGCTATAAATATTATTGATTTTCCATGTATTGTTTTATACTCGTCTGTTTTACTGTCTGTAATAATTATTTGTGTTTTATATTTGTTAACTATTTCCTCTTTTATATAAAAATGATTGTGTAAATTTTCTTCGGCTGAGTGTACTGTTGATGTTGAGAGATTATCTTCAATGATTGCTATCATGTTTATGTCTGAAAAATTATCTTCGTATTCATTGTCTCTTTCGTTTTCGGTTTTGTTCGTGAGGTCGCTGTCTTCCAGTCTGCTAAGAAAATCTGCCACTTTGTTCTCTTTTCCTTTCAATTAATCTATCTCAAATTGATATTCTCCTAATTTTAATAACCATCTCTGGTGTCTGGGTGAAATATCTTTACCTTTATGTTTTGAGTGTAAGAATTTTATTGGCTGGTGGTCAGTTAATATTTTGAATCTATTCCCGTAAAGGTATGGTCTGAAATAATTGACGCTCCATAGTATTGCTAGGAATTCTTTGTCTGTTGCTGAGTAATTTTTTTCATGATTGTTTAGCGTTCTTGATGCAAAGCAGATTGGATGACCGTCTTGAGATAGGACAGATACAATTGCATAATTTGATGCATCTGTAGTTAATGTAAATTTTTTTTCAAAATTGGGATATCTTAAAATTGGGTGAGAACTGATTAAATGTTTTAATTTTTCAAATGCTTCGACATAGGTGGGGTCTTTTAGATTTATTTTAACATTTTTTTTCAAATACTTGGTTATTGGCTGTGCTACTTTAGCATAATCTTTTATAAATTTTCTGTAATAACCTGTTATACCTAAGAAGCTTTTTATTTGCTTCTCTGTTCGTGGTAACAGTAATTTTTCTATGATTGCGATCTTATTTGGATTTGGCTTAATGCCCTCTTTGTCAATCTGTATTTTTAAATTTTTCTTTTCTAATATTTGGAATATTTCGTTAATAGCTTGAATATGTTCTTTTAATGAGGTGCTGAAAATAAGTATATCGTCTAGATACACGACGCATTTTTTATTAATGTGATCCCTAAGTATTTCATTCATAAGTCTTTGGAATGTGGCAGGGGCATTTTTCAACCCAAATGGCATTCTTATAAACTCATATAGTCCATGTGGCGTTACGAATGCCGTTTTTTTTCTGTCTGATTCTCGGACTAAGATCTGATGGTAGCCTTTGGCTAAATCTATTGTAGTGAAGTATTGAGCTCTTCCTAGTTTATCCAAAATAGAATTAATGTTCGGAATCGGAAATTTGTCGTCTATGGTTATTTCATTTAACTTCCTGTAGTCTATTACTATCCTAAACTTTTTCTTTCCTGAGTTGTCGATCTTCTTCGGGATAACTATAAGTGGGCTAGAGTATCTTGAATTACTCTTTCTAATTATACCCTGTTCTTCCATTTCTTTTATTTGTTTCCTAACTTCTTCCTCGTGTTGTGGTGGGTATCTATAAAGTTTTGAGTTTAACTGTTCCTCTGTATTGGTCCGTATTTCGTGTTCAATTTCTGTCGTACTAGTTAGTTGGTCTCCCTCCTTAAAAAAAAGTTTGCTAAATCGTTGTACAATGACTTTAATTTCTCTGACTTCTTCTTCATTTAAGTGGTCGAGTTTCAAATTCTCTAAGTTTTTACTGCTACTTTCTAATACAGAAACTTCTTCGTATTGATATGGATTGTTTATAATTACGTTTTCTTTTTGATTTAAAATTAAAACCTTCCTCTCAATGTTTATAAATGCATTCAAAAAATTTAGGAGGTCTATCCCTATGATAAAATTGTATTTTCTTCCCTTAAGCGGGGCTAATCTCCATCGTACTCTTGCGTTATTTGGTAAGTTAAATTCTTTTGGGGCTGTGGTATGAATTTCGTGAGCTATTACGTCTTTGCTGTTAATTGTAGTGTATGGTATGGGCGTATTTAGTCTCATTTTTCTGTAACCGTTAATCTGGTCGCTAACTAAACTCAAGGTGGCTCCTGTGTCTATTAAGGCCACGTATTTCTGTTTGTCTATGTTAAGTTCTATTACTGGTAACCCATCCGAGGCGGCTTCGTAAAAAAAACCGTATTATTGAATTCTGCCTGTGGATAGTTTTCCATTTGATTATTTTCGTGTTTACTTTTCGAGTTATGGTCACTGTTGTAGTTGTCATATTCGTATCTGCTTTGGTTGGTATTGTTTTGGTGTTGGTTGGCTTCTATGTTATCTACCTCCATAGGTACCACATTCGCTGGCCTATTTTGCCTAGACTGATGTGATCCTGCTTGTTGATTCCACTGATTATTTTGATATCGTCTACTTTGTCCGGAGTTATTGCCTCTAAAATTCTGAGGGGTATTGTTCTGTCTAACTTGTCCTGAATTGTTGCTCTGATAATTTTGCTGTGCATTTTGCATTGTATTGTTTTGCTGACTATATTGTTGATTGGTATTCTGGTTGTTGTTCCTGTAATTGTTTTGATTAGGTCTACCTTTCCTATACTGATACCTAATGCAACTATTCTCATATCTGCGTTGCATCATTATCTTTAATATAGTGCTTAAATCTCTGACTTCGTAGATCTTGTCTAGTAAAGTGCCTTGTGTCATTTCTTTGGCTGTGTTAACTAATAAACTTTCGACATTACTTAAATCTATAAAATTATCATTCATATGATACACAATTAATTCATCATTTTTATGTTTTATATTTTGAATTTCTACTGCAAGCTCGCTCACCGAATTCACTCTCAGGTCACATATCCTCTTGTAGATTTGGTTCGGCTCCGTGTCTGGTCTGTACCTTAACTTCAAGGTGGCTTTTATCAGGTCCCAGTTGTCCGGCTCCGGGATATTTATTACTGCATCCTTTGCTTGACCCTGAATTGTCCTGTAGAATATTGTCCTTGTGGCTTCTCTCTTGAGTTGTGGGTCCTCTACCGTCTGTAACAGGTACTCCACGCTACTGAAGAAGGAGTTGATGGAGATTTCCCCGGTTCCCGTAAAGGTTGCCAAACGATTGATGTTTTTGAACAACCGCTCTTGTTGGGCTGGGTTGTTTCCATTTCCTTGGAGCTGTACATACGCTTGTTGCAGTTGCTCCAGCTGTCTTTCCCTTATGGCCAATTGTTCCAAAAGATCCGCTTGGGGCATCTGGCCGTTATCGTGAGCCATCCTGCTATTGTCGTATGAAGCGATCCTTCGCTGCCTTCTTCTATCCAGGTTGAGTTGATTTCCTTCTTAGCGCTGTCTAAGTCGATTTTAGTTCGATCTTTACAGGCATTAATCCACTGATTTTTAGTTGGGTTTAATGCTGTTGCGCTGCTTGGTCTGGTTTTGCTTTGATCAATGCACTTTTCTATGCACTGCACCACGTTCACTTAGCGGACTGATTTTTAGTTCGCTTCTGTTCGCTGACTTTTTGTATTTTTTATTTATCACAAAAAATTTTTGTTATATTTTTTTTTTCTTCGCGTTAAGTTCGATTTGAATAATCACTGGACCCTCTTTAATTAAAAAGGATCCTACCGGCTGCGCCAATTTTGTTTAAGGAGTCGCGAAGTTTTAAAAAAATAAATTATTTGTAAGTAAAACACGTCAAGCGGGTTTGGTGGGCAAAAATCAACTGAATATTCTTTATTGATAATGTTTGAAAGAAAACTTAATTTAGGTTTACAGAAGTGCTTATTAGGTTTTCTTACGAATTATTCTGGTCGACATGTGTAAGATCGTTGGCCCCTAGTTAGCCTGAATTTAATAACGATCGATGAACTATGCATTTCCTGTTTACTGTGTTATATTGCTTATTTGGATTTTATATTTTCTTAGAACTTATTTTGGTTGGCATGTGCCAGATCGTTAACCTGTGCATTTCCTGTTTGCTGTATTACTTTAATATATTGCATTTAGCATTTAATGAGTTAAGCAATTCTTGTACTTTATTATTAAGAGGTGGTAAAGAAGAAATTGGGTTTTGGACATATGTGGGAAGTGAAGTGGGGTTATACGTAACTCGCGCGCTGCAGCGTCCCGTGCGCGCTCGGGTCCTCGATTTTCCCCAATCGAACTCCAGGTAGCATGATCAGCAGTGTTTCGCGACTGCTCTCGTCGTCGCTCCTCGGAATCCGACCTGACCATTGCGCGCGACCTGACCATTTTCCCCGATCGTTCTCCAGGTAGCATGGTCAGCAGTATTTTGCACCTGCTGTCGTCGTCGCTCTACGGAATTCGACCTGGCGCTTGCGTGCGCTTCAGCGTCCCGTGTGCGCTCGAGTCCTCGATTTTCCTCGTTCGCTCTCCAGGTAGCGCGATTGTCAGTGTACCTCAATCGTTAGCTGGCTCGAATTCTTTCGCTTCTCGTTCTCTGAGAGCGAGCAGCGGAATTTCGCGAGCGAGCTTCTTCTGCTACCTCCAAATTACTTGTACAGGCCAAGGCAATGTGGTGCTCTTTACGGGTCCTTATTTGTGACGCATTTTGAGCATATTGGGCTCGGCTTCGTCTAAGCGCAGCTTGGCGGCGGTGCTCTTGAGATAAAGATGATATGCGCGACATTCTCTTTATTTTGCTGTTAAAAAATAACTGTATAAAAGTTAAGGGGTTATAATTTGTCAGAGATTTTCAAAATCTCTTTGGTCGGGATTCTGGTAAATATTTATTGATGTTCCACCTGAATTTCACCAGAAGAGACTTATGTGATACGAATTTACGAATCCTGTTTTACTTTATAGAAATACTTACCAAAGGAAAAAAATATAATAATACTTTATTATTTTGTTACACACTTTTTTCACTTTTCACCTTATACCTTTTGGTGGATTTTTAATAACTTTTCACCGTTTACTTTTTTATGGGCTTATATTCACATTTCACCTTGTACTTTTTGGTGGATTTTCATTCACTTTTCACCTTATACTTTCGGTGTGTTTATATTAATTGAATATAAAAGATACACACAACAATGTATACGTTGTCACTCGGCAACTGGTTTTCACAGACTAATCCGGGGATTAGGATTACGAGTCAATATATAGGTTTGAATCATACCTGAATCATAACCTTCATATAACCCTTTCGATGGCGGACAATGCCTGATTTTAGGGACAATTCGTAGGTAAATTAGGTAAGCCCAGTTGATTACCTAATTTAAGGATTGCGTAATAACTGCATTATTACCTGTAATCTAAATAGCTTCGTGGCAACATTGTTAAGGTTATTTCTGTAATCTAAAATAGGAAAAACGGGTATACCTAGGTATCCTACCTTATAATTTGGACACCTGTATCCATGTTATTCGTGTCCTAACACCACCCCATTCAGCAAAATATTATAGTCGTCAGTTTTTTGTGTAAAATTAATTTCGTAATTCTGAAAAGTTAAAATATTCTATACCCAGAGTAAAGGAAAATACGACCAAAATCAACAAAGCAACATATTTTTTTTAAATAATTATTTCATTATTTCGCTGACCGTTTCTTTGACAGCTATATGTTAGAGTCGTCCGATTTTTATTAAATTTAAATACGAAATTCTTAAAAATACAAAAAATGTTATTCCCAATAGCATAAGATAATAATATGCCAGGAAACACTGAAGCTATAATTTGTTTCATTTTATTTTTAAATTTTAAATTCGAAATTCAGAACTAATTAAAAAATGTTATTTCCAAGCGAAGGAGGTTATATGCTAAAAATAAAAAACACCTTAGATATAATAAAAACAATTTTTTCCGATTATTCCTATGGGAGCTATAAGATATAGTTGTCCGATCAGGCTGCTTCCGACTTATATACTTTCTGCATAAGTAAGAAGACTTTTGGAAAAGTTTCAGATGGACATGGCTAAAAAAATCAATTACAAAAAAATAATATACAAATTATAAATGCAAGGGTATAATAAATATTTCATTATTTCGCTGACCGTTTCTTTGACAGCTATATGTTAGAGTCGTCCGATTTGTATTAAATATAATTCGAAATTCTTAAAAATACACAAAATGTTATTTCCAATAGTATAAGATAATATATCAAATAACACCGAAGCTATAATTTGTTTCATATTATTTTCCCACCAATTTTCTGATCGTTCCTATAGCAGCTATATGATGTAGTCGTCCGATTTTAATAAAACTTAATTCGAAATTCAAAACTAATTAAAAAAATGTCATTTCCAAGCTTAAGAGGTTTTATGCTAAAAAAAAACACCGAAGCTATAATTTGTTTCATATTATGCCCTATGGCAGCTATATGATATAGTCGTCCGATTTTGATAAAATTAAATTTAAAAAAATTCAGAGTTAATTAAAAATTTTATTTCCAATTTTACGATCGTTCCTTTGGCAGTTATATGATATAGTCGTCCGATTTTGATAAAATTAAATTCGAAATTCAGAATGAATTAAGATTTAAATCATCAAAGCCGAAGAACAATAAACCAAACAAAAAAACAAACTTAACCGCAATTTTATCCGCGGGACACTTGTTAATCCCACGGGGAATCCTCTCCAGTGACCGCGTCGAATAGGTCGCGTATTATCGTTAAGTCTGGGTTCCACTCAAGAGAGCTCTTTTAGGTAGGGACCGAAAGAAAGAAAACAGACGGATAGACGGATAGAATGTCTACAGAAATCCCTGTGTGGGACTGTTGCACCCGGCGGGCGGGTTGATGGGTTTCCTTACAGAAAGCTAAAGAAGTTATGTTAATAATCTAAGTGAATAAATTGTAATAGTATGAATATGGAGTAGAACTATCTTTCAGAGGGGAGGGAACATGTAGACAGTCCCAAGGTATCCTACGGTGACCGGTCGAAGGGGCAGTCGGAGACATCTACGGCTGCTACGGTTGGGTGGGAGCGCAGAGGCTTTGGGTTTGCCCCCAAAAGCCCACAATATATCCGATGGTGTCCTGTGACCTAGAAGGGAACAAGTGGGGGAGTTAGTTTTGTGATAATCACATGTTTTGTTAGTCTTATAGTTACTCACATTTCGTCGACTTTTTGGCCCAGCAGTAAGACAGCTGTTGCAGCGTGAAGTGTTGTAAAGTACAAACATATGTTTCTTTATTGTTGCGTGTGTGTGGGCAGGGTTAGAGTACCCACACCCCAAGTGCTCAAGAGCTAGCCGGCGCTGCCCACTCGCGGACACACGTAGTCCTATTTTGGGACGTAACACTTTTAAAACGAGAAAGGAAGTTAACTTCGGCAAGCCGAAGTTTGAATACCCTTGCAGTTATAGGAAAAAAATCAATGTTAGTAACACTATGTTACATCTTAAGGACTGTTGCTAGCTTCAGTGATATTAAAACAATTTCACGTACTCAGCCCCCACACCACGTCAAGGTCACAATCCACGAGGGGGAAAATATTATCATTTATATATATATATACAATTTTGAAAACTACGCTGATAGATAGAAATAAATAAAATAATAATACCATAAAAATACATATATACAATATGCTATATACAATTTATTATTTTTTCTAACCTATTACAATTTTTACAATTTATATATTTAATTACGTTACCTACTACAAGCTATACTTAAAAAAAATTCCATTGTGGTGGCTATATGGTGTCTCATAAGTAATGGCAAGAGCTTGTGGAATTCGAGAATCTGAAAATATCCAATCAATTTGTGTTATTTGTTTTGTTGTGGGAGAATGATTGATTGAAAAGAGGTTATAGGCATGCAAGTGTTCCTCCAGAATATCAGTCCCTGTGGATCTGCAAATATTAAAATCTCCTAATATTACTACTTTAGTACTATCCATCTTACGCACTTTTTCCACATCAGCTTTAATTTCATTTCGAAATCTTGCAATAGGAAATCCGGGACTCCTATAAAGAATTATAAATTACGTGTCAAGATATTTAAATGCAATCGATTGATACGTTGCCCTTGTGTTTGTGGACTTCTTTGTCTCAAACAGAAATAATGCATTTTGCGAAATGTTTTGTTTAGCATAAATAAGTATTCCGTTCTTCCCAATACCATTCAAACGATTGCAATCTATTCTTCTTATAATGTCGAAATCCCTTAAAGTGTACTCCTCTTGTGGAAGAGTCCAGGTTTCAACAAAACATAAAAAGTTGGCAGAACAAATAATATTGTCGTTGGCAACATCTTCGCGATGAGCGCGAAGAGATTCCACGTTGTGGTAATATAAAGAGATATCCTCATTTTCATTGACCAAAAATTCATAATGCGTAGTCAAAGCCTTTTCCCCTCTTAAACGTTCAAGTTCTACTTGGACATTTGTAGCTCCAAATCTAGTTGGAGGGACAAAGTCTCCTAAAAGGAAAAGGCCCAATGCGCTAGTTGCTCTGCTGCAACCTACGTACAACGAAGCTCGCTTAATGCCTCTTTTGAGATGAACTGCGACTTTGCTGTAGGTTGCTCCTTGGCTCTTATGGATGGTAATAGCCTCAGCAGGAACAACTGGAAATTGTTTTCGATCAATAGAAGAATGTCCCGAATTTCCGCATTGGAATACTCGGGCTGTTTTATAAATTGGAGTCCAGTCTGGGTGATCATTTCCTCGAACTTTTGGCCTAGCTATAGTACCGACAGTGGCATCTGTAAACTTAATCCACAGTCCAGTAACTAATAATGAGCCGTTAACCATACAGTTGTCAATTCGCATTAATTGACCAGTTGCCCCATTTACAAGTCCATCATTTGTGTCAATATTGACGGTAACCATATATTTTGCAGTTGTCTTCAGGTGTAAAATATATGGTAGACCCTGAGTTTCAGAGATCTTCATGTTTTGGGCATGCCTAAGAGTTGATTCTCGACTTCTTTCAGACATATTAGCTGACTTAACTGTATCTACTGCAGTCTACACAAATTCTTCAGTTCTAATTTGGGCAAGTTTTAGGGAGTTGTAATGGTTTACGTCAGCATTAGAATAGAATAAGTGAATTGCATCGTCAGGAACATCGGTTACTGGAAGAACTCTTGTCCTGAAAAGCTCAATATCTGCATTTGTCATGTTGGCTTCAGACATATTATTCAAAGCCAAAGCAAAAGCGTGGTCGTCACGTTGCCGCATTATTTCCGTTAGCGCGAAAAACTTAAAGTTATTCCAAAGGTTAGCTCCTGCCAGAATATTATAGGGATTAGATGTATTTTCTGCGAATATCCAACGATCTCCAACTGGGCTAAGCTGCTTCAGATCTCCAAACACTATTATAGACTTGCCCCCAAAACTTACATCTTGACTTCTAAAAATTTTACAAAGTCAAGTCAAAGTCAAAGCATTTTTGATACGACCATCGAGATCTCATCTATAATAATTAATTGGATATCAATCAACTTGCAATGCATTGTCCCCCAATCCCAAAAGCTGCTTTTCCAGTAGGAGCACAAAGTAAAACCTTTGCGGAATCTGTTGCCCCAGGAAGTTTATTTGCTCGCCAAGTTATAGACTGAAATATTGTAGAAATCAATCTGCTTTTTCCCCACTCCGGCCCCTCCACCAACATATTCATAAAATGTTTTTTGTCTGCAACATTATACATTACGTAGGCGTAATACTGGCGTTGCTTAAAGTTGAGAGACCGGGTAAGCGAGCAAAAATTATCGTCAGATACTATCGGAGGAAGTCTTATAAGAGGAAGTTCGCCATTTGAATCATTTTCATCTGGAGTACATTTACGTTTTGGCCGACGTCGGGGACTGCCAAAGCTCTGAACTCTTCATCAAGGTATTGAGAGGCTGGCCCTTCGGGAAGGGGGCCGTTTTCTTCTCTATCCACATTTTGCAGATCTTGAAGAACTCTTTCTAACTCCATGTCGTCAAACACATCATACTACTCTTTATTGCGTTTAATAATTTCAAAATTATTTCTAAATGTGCTTTCATTGTCGTTTGCAATGAGTTCCGTCTCTTCACTTCTCCATGGGAAAAAGAGCATAACGTGCTCTCTAAAATAATCTGATGGAGAAGAGCCTAAACTGAAGCGAACCCACCTAAGAATTAGGGCATGATTACGTCTTTTTACCCAACCAGTCCCATCCAGCATTTGGTAACTTTGTGCAGCAACGTTATTTTCTTCATCTGCATCAAAGTCGATTGGTTCGTCATATTCTTCGTTTGACTGTTCTGACCGTGCATTTAGCTTGGAGAATTTGAACTAAGCCGCAAATTCCGCAAGTCATAACGATTCTAGCTGTTTATGTCTTTGCACGTATCGATCAAGTAATTTCGCTCAAAAATATCTGTTGAGTTTGCGGGAAGCTGTTCTAATTCTCTGTTAGATCGGACTGTCCGGACCCTTTTATCTGGATGGCAAGTGTTAATAAAAACATTCCCTTCACTAGCCTCAGACAAGTACAAACCTAAAATGTTGTATGCAGCTTCTTGGGCAGATATTTCTGTAACGTTAATAAACTTGCTCCCTAAATGCTGAAATTTTCTTTTGACGGAAACACTTCCATGGCTTATTTCTGTCATTGCTTCTCGAAGCAGTTGCGACACGCCACGGTTGGATTTATTTATGTAGTAAATTATATAACTACAACAGGCGTAAGCAAAATTATTAAGCATGGCCGATTCTTCTTCGGAAACTGACTTTAGGAGCTCTTTAACTTTTTTAAATATTTCTTTATATTCTTCAACGTTGGATTCGTTTTCTTCAAATGGATACAAAACCAGAGTTTCAGGCATTGGTGGGTATGGCATATTAAAACGGCAGAATTGTTGTCCTCGCAGTTCCCTTAAACATGAAGCGCTGTGCTTATGGCGCTGGTAGTAATGAAACGATCAATAAAGCGGGTGACCTCTTCGGCGTTATCGGGTCCTTCTAGCTTTGGGGCACCAGAAAACCAATACATGCCATGAGAGTGCGGCGATCCTCTGTGCTGGAACTCGATCCTCCATTAATAATGGACTAGTCTTAACCCACCAAATATCTCGAAGCTTTTAAATAATTTCACTAATTGCCGGAACCTGTAGTCGAAGTACAGGGAGCACGTTACTGGGTCCGATCGAATTAATCTAGCTTTTTCTGCTGCCTCTTCCTCAGTAATGTCTCTGCTATCCAATAAAAGAGATAGAATAACTAAGAGTTCGTTCCATTTAGATTCAGCAGCAGAGAGAGCATTTCATAAAATTTGTACATACATACATACAAAGTCCTTTGGGCACTACTGCGCAACGAAGGTCGTAAAAGCGAATTTGCGATCTTGCTTTTTTTGCATAGGTCGAATTCCCCTTAAATATTTCGCCGCAAGAAATAGTTGGGAAGGAAAGTTCTTCTGCGTCGTCGTCAAGGGTTAAATTTGTTGGAATGCGGCCTTCTCCGGGAGCCATAGCAATACGCTGAAGTCCAATATCATCGTTTTCTAATAGGGTTTCATGACCTCCGGGATTTAAATCACCTTCTTGCGCGTCATTTGATTGAGAATGAGAATGTTGACGAAGAAGCTCTTCTACGACTTCTCGGTCAGATTCATCTGCGATGAAAGGTATCTCTTCTTCGGCTCCCATTTGATTGAGCCAATCACCGTCAAAGGAAATGTTGTGCTTTCTGTAGAGCTCAGTGTTAACCAAGTATCGCACAGCTTGAATAACCCGAGCGGGTCGAATAGTTTCCGTCATGAAATTATGGGAATATTCTAACCTTCTTTTTAAATGAACCTGGATTACATGGGTCGAATCAAAGGTGCGTGGGAGTACGCTTACAGTATCAGGTACTGAAATTGGAACATTGACTACAGCGCTTCTTATTCCGCATTGCCTTTCATATCCAAGGGATATAATGCGCATGAAGGGAATTCGAGGAGAAATAAGGCGCTCCTCAAGACATGTCAAGTTTTTAAGGCATTCAGGTATCTCTGGAAAGTCGAAGCCATTAGAGAGACAAAGGGATGGTATCCTACCTTTGGAAACGCCTTGACGACATGTACTGCAAAATTGATATTTGCCGGACGGACTCGGAAACTTTCTGCTTAAATAAAAGGCATTGTCTAGACTAAAATTGGGGTATTTAGAAGAAATAGTACGTATGTTCAAACCACTTACCTGAGATGGAAACCACGTTCCTCCGCAGCACGTACAAAACTTAGTTGGTCCGTCCTTAATGTTACGAAGATATTGTTCCCTTGCAGTAGCTCGACTCCTCCGTCGCTGGCGTTCCCGTTGATCCTCTCGTTCATCCTCTGAAAGTTGTGCTCTTGCAGGAATATTGCGCTGTGACTGTCTGGAAGATTCCGCCTGTCGATTTTGTGAACTATGTGAGAAGTCGCTCGTCAGCCATTTCCTGAATTTGTTGTTCCCGAAATCTTTGCTGAAGTCTTGTGTTCCGATGATGCACTGTGTTGGTCCTTTGCTCCTGTGTCCTAGTGATAGGGTTGTTCCTGGTGATCCTATGAGCTGCTGCGTCCCGTAAACGCTCGAGTCCTCTATTTTCCTCGATCGATCTCCAGGTAGCATGATCAGCAGTGTTTCGCGACTGCTCTCGTCGTCGGTCCTCGGATTCCGACCTGACTATTGCGTGCGCTACAGCGTCCCGTGCGCGCTCTGGTTCTCGATTTTCCTCGATCGATCTCCACGTAACATGGTCAGCAGTATTTTGCACCTGCTGTCGTCGTTGCTCTTCGGAATTCGACCTGGCGCTTGCGTGCGCTGCAGCGTCCCGTGTGCGCTCGCGTCCTCGATTTTCCTCGATCGATCTCCAGGTAGCATGGTCAGCAGTGTTTCGCGACTGCTCTCGCCGTCGCTCCTCGGAATCCGACCTGACCATTGCGCGCGCTACAGCGTCCCGTGCGCGCTCGGGTCCTCGATTTTCCCCAATCTATCTCCAGGTAGCATGATCAGCAGTGTTTCGCGACTGCTCTCGTCGTCGCTCCTCAGAATCCGACCTGACCATTGCGCGCGCTGCAGCGTCCCGTGCGCGCTCGGGTCCTCGTCGTCGCTCCTCGGAATCCGACCTGACTATTGCGTGCGCTACAGCGTCCCGTGCGCGCTCTGGTTCTCGATTTTCCTCGATCGATCTCCACGTAACATGGTCAGCAGTATTTTGCACCTGCTGGACCTGGCGCTTGCGTGCGCTTCAGCGTCCCGTGTGCGCTCGAGTCCTCGATTTTCCTCGTTCGCTCTCCAGGTAGCGCGATTGTCAGTGTTCCTCAATCGTTCGCTGGCTCGAATTCTTTCGCTTCTCGTTCTCTGAGAGCGAGCAGCGGAATTTCGCGAGCGAGCTTCTTCTGCTACCCCCAAATTACTTGTACGGGCCAAGGCAATGTGGTGCGCATTACGGGTCCTTATTTGTGACGCATTTTGAGCATATTGGGCTCGGCTTCGTCTAAGCGCAGCTTGGCGGCGGTGCTCTTGAGATAAAGATGATATGCGCGACATTCTCTTTATTTTGCTGTTAAAAAATAACTGTATAAAAGTTAAGGGGTTATAATTTGTCAGAGATTTTCAAAATCTCTTTGGTCGGGATTCTGGTAAATATTTATTGATGTTCCACCTGAGAAGAGACTTATGTGATACGAATTTACGAATCCTGTTTTACTTTATAGAAATACTTACCAAAGGAAAAAAATATAATAATACTTTATTAATTTGTTACACACTTTTTTCACTTTTCACCTTATACCTTTTGGTGGATTTTTAATAACTTTTCACCGTTTACTTTTTTATGGGCTTATATTCACATTTCACCTTGTACTTTTTGGTGGATTTTCATTCACTTTTCACCTTATACTTTCGGTGTGTTTATATTAATTGAATATAAAAGATACACACAACAATGTATACGTTGTCAGTCGGCAACTGGTTTTCACAGACTAATCCGGGGATTAGGATTACGAGTCAATATATAGGTTTGAATCATACCTGAATCATAACCTTCATATAACCCTTTCGATGGCGGACAATGCCTGATTTTAGGGACAATTCGTAGGTAAATTAGGTAAGCCAAGTTGATTACCTAATTTTCCTTAAATTAGTAATCACTGCATTATTACCTGTTATCTAGCTTCGTGGCAACCTTGTTAAGGTTATATCTGTAATCTAAAATAGGAAAAACGGATATACCTAGGTATCCTACCTTATAATTTGGACACCTGTATCCATGTTATTCGTGTCCTAACACCACCCCATTCAGCAAAATATTATAGTCGTCAGTTTTTTGTGTAAAATTAATTCCGTAATTCTGAAAAGTTAAAATATTCTATACCCAGAGTAAAGGAAAATACGACCAAAATCAACAAAGCAAAATATTTTTTTTAAATAACTATTTCATTATTTCGCAGGCCGTTTCTTTGACAGCTATATGTTAGAGTCGTCCGATTTTTATTAAATTTAAATACGAAATTCTTAAAAATACAAAAAATGTTATTCCCAATAGCATAAGATAATAATATGCCAAGAAACACTGAAGCTATAATTTGTTTCATTTTATTTTTAAATTTTAAATTCGAAATTCAGAACTAATTAAAAAATGTTATTTCCAAGCGTAGGAGGTTATATGGTAAAAATAAAAAACACCTTAGATATAATAAAAACAATTTTTTTCGATTATTCCTATGGGAGCTATAAGATATAGTTGTCCGATCAGGCTGCTTCCGACTTATATACTTTCTGCATAAGAAAGAAGACTTTTGGAAAAGTTTCAGACGGACATGGCTAAAAAAATTAATTACAAAAAAATAATATAAAAATTATAAATGCAAGGGTATAATAAATATTTCATTATTTTGCTGACCGTTTCTTTGACAGCTATATGTTAGAGTCGTCCGATTTGTATTACATATAATTCGAAATTCTTAAAAATACACAAAATGTTATTTCCAATAGTATAAGATAATATATCAAATAACACCGAAGCTATAATTTGTTTCATATTATTTTCCCACCAATTTTCTGATCGTTCCTATAGCAGCTATATGATGTAGTCGTCCGATTTTAATAAAACTTAATTCGAAATTCAAAATTAATTTAAAAAATGTCATTTCCAAGCTTAAGAGGTTTTATGCTAAAAAAAACACCGAAGCTATAATTTGTTTCATATTATGCCCTATGGCAGCTATATGATATAGTCGTCCGATTTTGATAAAATTAAATTTAAAAAAATTCAGAGTTAATTAAAAATTTTATTTCCAATTTTACGATCGTTCCTTTGGCAGTTATATGATATAGTCGTCCGATTTTGATAAAATTAAATTCGAAATTCAGAATGAATTAAGATTTAAATCATCAAAGCCGAAGAACAATAAACCAAACAAAAAAACAAACTTAACCGCAATTGTATCCACGGGACACTTGTTAATCCCACGGGGAATCCTCTCCAGTGACCGCGTCGAATAGGTGTATTATCGTTAAGTCTGGGTTCCACTCAAGAGAGCTCTTTTAGGTAGGGACCGAAAGAAAGAAAACAGACGGATAGACGGATAGAATCGTCTACAGAAATCCCTGTGTGGGACTGTTGCACCCGGCGGGCGGTGGTTGATGGGTTTCCTTACAGAAAGCTAAAGAAGTTCTGTAAATAATCTTAGTGAATAAATTGTAATAGTATGAATATGGAGTAGAACTATCTTTCAGAGGGGAGGGAACATGTAGACAGTCCCAAGGTATCCTACGGTGACCGGTCGAAGGGGCAGTCGGAGACATCTACGGCTGCTACGGTTGGGTGGGAGCGCAGAGGCTTTGGGTTTGCCCCCAAAAGCCCACAATATATCCGATGGTGTCCTGTGACCTAGAAGGGAACAAGTGGGGGAGTTAGTTTTGTGATAATCACATGTTTTGTTAGTCTTATAGTTACTCACATTTCGTCGATTTTTTGGCCCAGCAGTAAGACAGCTGTTGCAGCGTGAAGTGTTGTAAAGTACAAACATATGTTTCTTTATTGTTGCGTGTGTGTGGGCAGGGTTAGAGTACCCACACCCCAAGTGCTCAAGAGCTAGCCGGCGCTGCCCACTCGCGGACACACGTAGTCCTATTTTGGGACGTAACACTTTTAAAACGAGAAAGGAAGTTAACTTCGGCAAGCCGAAGTTTGAATACCCTTGCAGTTATAGGAAAAAATCAATGTTAGTAACACTATGTTACATTTTAAGGACTGTTGCTAGCTTCAGTGATATTAAAACAATTTCATGTACTCAGCCCCCACACCACGTAAAGGTCACAATCCACGAGGGGGAAAATATTATCATTTATATATATATATACAATTTTGAAAACTACGTTGGTAGATAGAAATAAATAAAATAATAATACCATAAAAATACATATATACAATATGCTATATACAATTTATTATTTTTTCTAACCTATTACAATTTTTACAATTTATATATTTAATTATATTACCTACTACAAGCTATACTTAAAAAAAATTCCATTGTGGTGGCTATATGGTGTCTCATAAGTAATGGCAAGAGCTTGTGTAATTTGAGAATCTGAAAATATCCAATCAATTTGTGTTATTTGTTTTGTTGTGGGAGAATGATTGATTGAAAAGAGGTTATAGGCATTCAAGTGTTCCTCCAGAATATCAGTCCCTGTGGATCTGCAAATATTAAAATCTCCTAATATTACTACTTTAGTACTATCCATTCTACGCACTTTTTCCACATCAGCTTTAATTTCATTTCGAAATCTTGCAATAGGAAATCCGGGACTCCTATAAAGAATTATAAATTACGTGTCAAGATATTTAAATGCAATCGATTGATACGTTGCCCTTGTGTTTGTGGACTTCTTTGTCTCAAACAGAAATAATGCATTTTGCGAAATGTTTTGTTTAGCATAAATAAGTATTCCGTTCTTCCCAATACCATTCAAACGATTGCAATCTATTCTTCTTATAATGTCGAAATCCCTTAAAGTGTACTCCTCTTGTGGAAGAGTCCAGGTTTCAACAAAACATAAAAAGTTGGCAGAACAAATAATATTGTCGTTGGCAACATCTTCGCGATGAGCGCGAAGAGATTCCACGTTGTGGTAATATAAAGAGATATCCTCATTTTCATTGACCAAAAATTCATAATGCGTAGTCAAAGCCTTTTCCCCTCTTAAACGTTCAAGTTCTACTTGGACATTTGTAGCTCCAAATCTAGTTGGAGGGACAAAGTCTCCTAAAAGGAAAAGGCCCAATGCGCTAGTTGCTCTGCTGCAACCTACGTACAACGAAGCTCGCTTAATGCCTCTTTTGAGATGAACTGCGACTTTGCTGTAGGTTGCTCCTTGGCTCTTATGGATGGTAATAGCCTCAGCAGGAACAACTGGAAATTGTTTTCGATCAATAGAAGAATGTCCCGAATTTCCGCATTGGAATACTCGGGCTGTTTTATAAATTGGAGTCCAGTCTGGGTGATCATTTCCTCGAACTTTTGGCCTAGCTATAGTACCGACAGTGGCATCTGTAAACTTAATCCACAGTCCAGTAACTAATAATGAGCCGTTAACCATACAGTTGTCAATTCGCATTAATTGACCAGTTGCCCCATTTACAAGTCCATCATTTGTGTATAGTACCGACAGTGGCATCTGTAAACTTAATCCACAGTCCAGTAACTAATAATGAGCCGTTAACCATACAGTTGTCAATTCGCATTAATTGACCAGTTGCCCCATTTACAAGTCCATCATTTGTGTCAATATTGACGGTAACCATATATTTTGCAGTAGTCTTCAGGTGTAAAATATATGGTAGACCCTGAGTTTCAGAGATCTTCATGTTTTGGGCATGCCTAAGAGTTGATTCTCGACTTCTTTCAGACATATTAGCTGACTTAACTGTATCTACTGCAGTCTACACAAATTCTTCAGTTCTAATTTGGGCAAGTTTTAGGGAGTTGTAATGGTTTACGTCAGCATTAGAATAGAATAAGTGAATTGCATCGTCAGGAACATCGGTTACTGGAAGAACTCTTGTCCTGAAAAGCTCAATATCTGCATTTGTCATGTTGGCTTCAGACATATTATTCAAAGCCAAAGCAAAAGCGTGGTCGTCACGTTGCCGCATTATTTCCGTTAGCGCGAAAAACTTAAAGTTATTCCAAAGGTTAGCTCCTGCCAGAATATTATAGGGATTAGATGTATTTTCTGCGAATATCCAACGATCTCCAACTGGGCTAAGCTGCTTCAGATCTCCAAACACTATTATAGACTTGCCCCCAAAACTTACATTTTGACTTCTAAAAATTTTACAAAGTCAAGTCAAAGTCAAAGCATTTTTGATCCGACCATCGAGATCTCATCTATAATAATTAATTGGATATCAATCAACTTGCAATGCATTGTCCCCCAATCCCAAAAGCTGCTTTTCCAGTAGGAGCACAAAGTAAAACCTTTGCGGAATCTGTTGCCCCAGGAAGTTTATTTGCTCGCCAAGTTATAGACTGAAATATTGTAGAAATCAATCTGCTTTTTCCCACTCCGGCCCCTCCACCAACATATTCATAAAATGTTTTTTTGTCTGCAACATTATACATTACGTGGGCGTAGTACTGGCGTTGCTTAAAGTTGAGAGACCGGGTAAGCGAGCAAAAATTATCGTCAGATACTATCGGAGGAAGTCTTATAAGAGGAAGTTCGCCATTTGAATCATTTTCATCTTGGAGTACATTTACGTTTTGGCCGACGTCGGGGACTGCCAAAGCTCTGAACTCTTCATCAAGGTATTGAGAGGCTGGCCCTTCGGGAAGGGCGCCGTTTTCTTCTCTATCCACATATTGCAGATCTTGAAGAACTCTTTCTAACTCCATGTCGTCAAACACATCATACTACTCTTTATTGCGTTTAATAATTTCAAAATTATTTCTAAATGTGCTTTCATTGTCGTTTGCAATGAGTTCCGTCTCTTCACTTCTCCATGGGAAAAAGAGCATAACGTGCTCTCTAAAATAATCTGATGGAGAAGAGCTTAAACTGAAGCGAACCCACCTAAGAATTAAGGCATGATTACGTCTTTTTACCCAACCAGTCCCATCCAGCATTTGGTAACTTTGTGCAGCAACGTTATTTTCTTCATCTGCATCAAAGTCGATTGGTTCGTCATATTCTTCGTTTGACTGTTCTGACCGTGCATTTAGCTTGGAGAATTTGAACTAAGCCGCAAATTCCGCAAGTCATAACGATTCTAGCTGTTCATGTCTTTGCACGTATCGATCAAGTAATTTCGCTCAAAAATATCTGTTGAGTTTGCGGGAAGCTGTTCTAATTCTCTGTTAGATCGGACTATCCGGACCCTTTTATATGGATGGCAAGTGTTAATAAAAACATTCCCTTCACTAGCCTCAGACAAGTACAAACCTAAAATGTTGTATGCAGCTTCTTGGGCAGATATTTCTGTAACGTTAATAAACTTGCTCCCTAAATGCTGAAATTTTCTTTTGACGGAAACACTTCCATGGCTTATTTCTGTCATTGCTTCTCGAAGCAGTTGCGACACGCCACGGTTGGATTTATTTATGTAGTTAATTATATAACTACAACAGGCGTAAGCAAAATTATTAAACATGGCCGATTCTTCTTCGGAAACTGACTTTAGGAGCTCTTTAACTTTTTTAAATATTTCTTTATATTCTTCAACGTTGGATTCGTTTTCTTCAAATGGATACAAAACCAGAGTTTCAGGCATTGGTGGGTATGGCATATTAAAACGGCAGAATTGTTGTCCTCGCAGTTCCCTTAAACATGAAGCGCTGTGCTTATGGCGCTGGTAGTAATGAAACGATCAATAAAGCGGGTGACCTCTTCGGCGTTATCGGGTCCTTCTAGCTTTGGGGCACCAGAAAACCAATACATGCCATGAGAGTGCGGCGATCCTCTGTGCTGAAACTCGATCCTCCATTAATAATGGACTAGTCTTAACCCACCAAATATCTCGAAGCTTTTAAATAATTTCATTAATTGCCGGAACCTGTAGTCGAAGTACAGGGAGCACGTTACTGGGTCCGATCGAATTAATCTAGCTTTTTCTGCTGCCTCTTCCTCAGTAATGTCTCTGCTATCCAATAAAAGAGATAGAATAACTAAGAGTTCGTTCCATTTAGATTCAGCAGCAGAGAGAGCATTTCATAAAATTTGTACATACATACATACAAAGTCCTTTGGGCACTACTGCGCAACGACGGTCGTAAAAGCGAATTTGCGATCTTGCTTTTTTTGCATAGGTCGAATTCCCCTTAAATATTTCGCCGCAAGAAATAGTTGGGAAGGAAAGTTCTTCTGCGTCGTCGTCAAGGGTTAAATTTGTTGGAATGCGGCCTTCTCCGGGAGCCATAGCAATACGCTGAAGTCCAATATCATCGTTTTCTAATAGGGTTTCATGACCTCCGGGATTTAAATCACCTTCTTGCGCGTCATTTGATTGAGAATGAGAATGTTGACGAAGAAGCTCTTCTACGACTTCTCGGTCAGATTCATCTGCGATGAAAGGTATCTCTTCTTCGGCTCCCATTTGATTGAGCCAATCACCGTCAAAGGAAATGTTGTGCTTTCTGTAGAGCTCAGTGTTAACCAAGTATCGCACAGCTTGAATAACCCGAGCGGGTCGAATAGTTTCCGTCATGAAATTATGGGAATATTCTAACCTTCTTTTTAAATGAACCTGGATTACATGGGTCGAATCAAAGGTGCGTGGGAGTACGCTTACAGTATCAGGTACTGAAATTGGAACATTGACTACAGCGCTTCTTATTCCGCATTGCCTTTCATATCCAAGGGATATAATGCGCATGAAGGGAATTCGAGGAGAAATAAGGCGCTCCTCAAGACATGTCAAGTTTTTAAGGCATTCAGGTATCTCTGGAAAGTCGAAGCCATTAGAGAGACAAAGGGATGGTATCCTACCTTTGGAAACGCCTTGACGACATGTACTGCAAAATTGATATTTGCCGGACGGACTCGGAAACTTTCTGCTTAAATAAAAGGCATTGTCTAGACTAAAATTGGGGTATTTAGAAGAAATAGTACGTATGTTCAAACCACTTACCTGAGATGGAAACCACGTTCCTCCGCAGCACGTACAAAACTTAGTTGGTCCGTCCTTAATGTTACGAAGATATTGTTCCCTTGCAGTAGCTCGACTCCTCCGTCGCTGGCGTTCCCGTTGATCCTCTCGTTCATCCTCTGAAAGTTGTGCTCTTGCAGGAATATTGCGCTGTGACTGTCTGGAAGATTCCGCCTGTCGATTTTGTGAACTATGTGAGAAGTCGCTCGTCAGCCATTTCCTGAATTTGTTGTTCCCGAAATCTTTGCTGAAGTCTTGTGTTCCGATGATGCACTGTGTTGGTCCTTTGCTCCTGTGTCCTAGTGATAGGGTTGTTCCTGGTGATCCTATGAGCTGCTGCGTCCCGTAAACGCTCGAGTCCTCTATTTTCCTCGATCGATCTCCAGGTAGCATGATCAGCAGTGTTTCGCGACTGCTCTCGTCGTCGGTCCTCGGAATCCGACCTGACTATTGCGTGCGCTACAGCGTCCCGTGCGCGCTCTGGTTCTCGATTTTCCTCGATCGATCTCCACGTAACATGGTCAGCAGTATTTTGCACCTGCTGTCGTCGTCGCTCTTCGGAATTCGACCTGGCGCTTGCGTGCGCTGCAGCGTCCCGTGTGCGCTCGCGTCCTCGATTTTCCTCGATCGATCTCCAGGTAGCATGGTCAGCAGTGTTTCGCGACTGCTCTCGCCGTCGCTCCTCGGAATCCGACCTGACCATTGCGCGCGCTAAAGCGTCCCGTGCGCGCTCGGGTCCTCAATTTTCCCCAATCGATCTTCAGGTAGCATGATCAGCAGTGTTTCACGACTGCTCTCGTCGTCGCTCCTCGGAAACCGACCTGACCATTGCGCGCGCTGCAGTGTCCTCGATTTTCCCCAATCGATCTCCAGGTAGCATGATCAGCAGTGTTTCGCGACTGCTCTCGTCGTCGCTCCTCGGAATCCGACCTGACCATTGCGCGCGCTGCAGCGTCCCGTGTGCGCTCGAGTCCTCGATTTTCCCCGATCGTTCTCCAGGTAGCATGGTCAGCAGTATTTTGCACCTGCTGTCGTCGTCGCTCTTCGGAAATCGACCTGGCTCTTGCGTGAGCTTCAGCGTCCCGTGTGCGCTCGAGTCCTCGATTTTCCTCGTTCGCTCTCCAGGTAGCGCGATTGTCAGTGTTCCTCAATCGTTCGCTGGCTCGAATTCTTTCGCTTCTCGTTCTCTGAGAGCGAGCAGCGGAATTTCGCGAGCGAGCTTCTTCTGCTACCTCCAAATTACTTGTACGGGCCAAGGCAATGTGGTGCGCATTACGGGTCCTTATTTGTGACGCATTTTGAGCATATTGGGCTCGGCTTCGTCTAAGCGCAGCTTGGCGGCGGTGCTCTTGAGATAAAGATGATATGCGCGACATTCTCTTTATTTTGCTGTTAAAAAATAACTGTATAAAAGTTAAGGGGTTATAATTTGTCAGAGATTTTCAAAATCTCTTTGGTCGGGATTCTGGTAAATATTTATTGATGTTCCACCTGAATTTCACCAGAAGAGACTTATGTGATACGAATTTACGAATCCTGTTTTACTTTATAGAAATACTTACCAAAGGAAAAAAATATAATAATACTTTATTTTTATTATTTTGTTACACACTTTTTTCACTTTTCACCTTATACCTTTTGGTGGATTTTTAATAACTTTTCACCGTTTACTTTTTTATGGGCTTATATTCACATTTCACCTTGTACTTTTTGGTGGATTTTCATTCACTTTTCACCTTATACTTTCGGTGTGTTTATATTAATTGAATATAAAAGATACACACAACAATGTATACGTTGTCACTCGGCAACTGGTTTTCACAGACTAATCCGGGGATTAGGATTACGAGTCAATATATAGGTTTGAATCATACCTGAATCATAACCTTCATATAACCCTTTCGATGGCGGACAATGCCTGATTTTAGGGACAATTCGTAGGTAAATTAGGTAAGCCAAGTTGATTACCTAATTTAAGGATTGCGTAATAACTGCATTATTACCTGTTATCTAGCTTCGTGGCAACCTTATTAAGGTTATATCTGTAATCTAAAATAGGAAAAACGGATATACCTATGTATCCTACCTTATAATTTGGACACCTGTATCCATGTTATTCGTGTCCTAACACCACCCCATTCAGCAAAATATTATAGTCGTCAGTTTTTTGTGTAAAATTAATTTCGTAATTCTGAAAAGTTAAAATATTCTATACCCAGAGTAAAGGAAAATACGACCAAAATCAACAAAGCAAGATATTTTTTTTAAATAACTATTTCATTATTTCGCAGGCCGTTTCTTTGACAGTTAGAGTCGTCCGATTTTTATTAAATTTAAATACGAAATTCTTAAAAATACAAAAAATGTTATTCCCAATAGCATAAGATAATAATATGCCAAGAAACACTGAAGCTATAATTTGTTTCATTTTATTTTTAAATTTTAAATTCGAAATTCAGAACTAATTAAAAAATGTTATTTCCAAGCGTAGGAGGTTATATGGTAAAAATAAAAAACACCTTAGATATAATAAAAACAATTTTTTTCGATTATTCCTATGGGAGCTATAAGATATAGTTGTCCGATCAGGCTGCTTCCGACTTATATACTTTCTGCATAAGAAAGAAGACTTTTGGAAAAGTTTCAGACGGACATGGCTAAAAAAATCAATTACAAAAAAATAATATAAAAATTATAAATGCAAGGGTATAATAAATATTTCATTATTTCGCTGACCGTTTCTTTGACAGCTTTATGTTAGAGTCGTCCATTTGTATTACATATAATTCGAAATTCTTAAAAATACACAAAATGTTATTTCCAATAGTATAAGATAATATATCAAATAACACCGAAGCTATAATTTGTTTCATATTATTTTCCCACCAATTTTCTGATCGTTCCTATAGCAGCTATATGATGTAGTCGTCCGATTTTAATAAAACTTAATTCGAAATTCAAAATTAATTTGAAAAAATGTCATTTCCAAGCTTAAGAGGTTTTATGCTAAAAAAAACACCGAAGCTATAATTTGTTTCATATTATGCCCTATGGCAGCTATATGATATAGTCGTCCGATTTTGATCAAATTAAATTAAAAAAAATTCAGAACTAATAAAAAATTTTATTTCCAATTTTACGATCGTTCCTTTGGCAGTTATATGATATAGTCGTCCGATTTTGATAAAATTAAATTCGAAATTCAGAATGAATTAATAAATGTTATTTACAAGCGTAGGAGGTTATATGTTAAAAAAAACACCAAAGTTACAATTTGTTTCATATTATTTTCCCACCGATTTTACGATCGGTCCTATGGCAGCTATATGATATAGTCGTCCGATTTTGATAAAATTTAATTCGAAATTCAGAACTAATTCAAAAATGTTATTTCCAAGCGTAGGAGGTTATATGTTAAGGAACACCGAAGCTATAATTTGTTTCATATTATTTTCCCACCAATTTTACGATCGTTCACATTTCACCTTGTACTTTTTGGTGGATTTTCATTCACTTTTCACCTTATACTTTCGGTGTGTTTATATTAATTGAATATAAAAGATACACACAACAATGTATACGTTGTCACTCGGCAACTGGTTTTCACAGACTAATCCGGGGATTAGGATTACGAGTCAATATATAGGTTTGAATCATACCTGTATCATAACCTTCATATAACCCTTTCGATGGCGGACAATGCTTGATTTTAGGGACAATTCGTAGGTAAATTAGGTAAGCCAAGTTGATTACTTAATTTAAGGATTGCGTAATAACTGCATTATTACCTGTTATCTAGCTACGTGGCAACCTTGTTAAGGTTATTTCTGTAATCTAAAATAGGAAAAACGGGTATACCTAGGTATCCTACCTCATAATTTGGACACCTGTATCCATGTTATTCGTGTCCTAACACCACCCCATTCAGCAAAATATTATAGTCGTCAGTTTTTTGTGTAAAATTAATTTCGTAATTCTGGAAAGTTAAAATATTCTATACCCAGAGTAAAGGAAAATACGACCAAAATCAACAAAGCAACATATTTTTTTAAAATAATTATTTCATTATTTCGCTGGCCGTTTCTTTGACAGCTATATGTTAGAGTCGTCCGATTTTTATTAAATTTAAATACGAAATTCTTAAAAATACAAAAAATGTTATTCCCAATAGCATAAGATAATAATATGCCAAGAAACACTGAAGCTATTATTTGTTTCATTTTATGTTTAAATTTTAAATTCGAAAAACAGAACTAATTAAAAAATGTTATTTCCAAGCGAAGGAGGTTATATGCTAAAAATAAAAAACACCTTAGATATAATAAAAACAATTTTTTCCGATTATTCCTATGGGAGCTATAAGATATAGTTGTCCGATCAGGCTGCTTCCGACTTATATACATTCTGCATAAGAAAGAAGACTTTTGGAAAAGTTTCAGACGGACATGGCTAAAAAAATCAATTACAAAAAAATAATATAAAAATTATAAATGCAAGGGTATAATAAATATTTCATTATTTCGCTGACCGTTTCTTTGACAGCTATATGTTAGAGTCGTCCGATTTGTATTAAATATAATTCGAAATTCTTAAAAATACACAAAATGTTATTTCCAATAGTATAAGATAATATATCAAATAACACCGAAACTATAATTTGTTTCATATTATTTTCCCACCAATTTTCTGATCGTTCCTATAGCAGCTATATGATGTAGTCGTCCGATTTTAATAAAACTTAATTCGAAATTCAAAACTAATTAAAAAAAATGTCATTTCCAAGCTTAAGAGGTTTTATGTTAAAAAAATCACCGAAGCTATAATTTGTTTCATATTATGCCCTATGGCAGCTATATAATATAGTCGTCCGATTTTGATAAAATTAAATTTAAAAAAATTCAGAGTTAATTAAAAATTTTATTTCCAATTTTACGATCGTTCCTTTGGCAGTTATATGATATAGTCGTCCGATTTTGATAAAATTAAATTCGAAATTCAGAATGAATTAAGATTTAAATCATCAAAGCCGAAGAACAATAAACCAAACAAAAAAACAAACTTAACCGCAATTGTATCCGCGGGACACTTGTTAATCCCACGGGAAATCCTCTCCAGTGACCGCGTCGAATAGGTCGCGTATTATCGTTAGGTCTGGGTTCCACTCAAGAGAGCTCTTTTAGGTAGGGACCGAAAGAAAGAAAACAGACGGATAGAATCGTCTACAGAAATCCCTGTGTGGGACTGTTGCACCCGGCGGGCGGTGGTTGATGGGTTTCCTTACAAAAAGCTAAAGAAGTTCTGTAAATAATCTAAGTGAATAAATTGTAATAGTATGAATATGGAGTAGAACTATCTTTCAGAGGGGAGGGAACATGTAGACAGTCCCAAGGTATCCTACGGTGACCGGTCGAAGGGGCAGTCGGAGACATCTACGGCTGCTACGGTTGGGTGGGAGCGCAGAGGCTTTGGGTTTGCCCCCAAAAGCCCACAATATATCCGATAGTGTCCTGTGACCTAGAAGGGAACAAGTGGGGGAGTTAGTTTTGTGATAATCACATGTTTTGTTAGTCTTATAGTTACTCACATTTCGTCGATTTTTTGGCCCAGCAGTAAGACAGCTGTTGCAGCGTGAAGTGTTGTAAAGTACAAACATATGTTTGTTTATTGTTGCGTGTGTGTGACGTAACACTTTTAAAACGAGAAAGGAAGTTAACTTCGGCAAGCCGAAGTTTGAATACCCTTGCAGTTATAGGAAAAATTTAATGTTAGTAACACTATGTTACATTTTAAGGACTGTTGCTAGCTTCAGTGATATTAAAACAATTTCACGTACTCAGCCCCCACACCACGTCAAGGTCACAATCCACGAGGGGGAAAATATTATCATTTATATATATATATACAATTTTGAAAACTACGTTGATAGATAGAAATAAATAAAATAATAATACCATAAAAATACATATATACAATATGCTATATACAATTTATTATTTTTTCTAACCTATTACAATTTTTACAATTTATATATTTAATTACGTTACCTACTACAAGCTATACTTAAAAAAAATTCCATTGTGGTGGCTATATGGTGTCTCATAAGTAATGGCAAGAGCTTGTGGAATTCGAGAATCTGAAAATATCCAATCAATTTGTGTTATTTGTTTTGTTGTGGGAGAATGATTGATTGAAAAGAGGTTATAGGCATGCAAGTGTTCCTCCAGAATATCAGTCCCTGTGGATCTGCAAATATTAAAATCTCCTAATATTACTACTTTAGTACTATCCATCCTACGCACTTTTTCCACATCAGCTTTAATTTCATTTCGAAATCTTGCAATAGGAAATCCGGGACTCCTATAAAGAATTATAAATTACGTGTCAAGATATTTAAATGCAATCGATTGATACGTTGCCCTTGTGTTTGTGGACTTCTTTGTCTCAAAAAGAAATAATGCATTTTGCGAAATGTTTTGTTTAGCATAAATAAGTATTCCGTTCTTCCCAATACCATTCAAACGATTGCAATCTATTCTTCTTATAATGTCGAAATCCCTTAAAGTGTACTCCTCTTGTGGAAGAGTCCAGGTTTCAACAAAACATAAAAAGTTGGCAGAACAAATAATATTGTCGTTGGCAACATCTTCGCGATGAGCGCGAAGAGATTCCACGTTGTGGTAATATAAAGAGGTATCCTCATTTTCATTGACCAAAAATTCATAATGCGTAGTCAAAGCCTTTTCCCCTCTTAAACGTTCAAGTTCTACTTGGACATTTGTAGCTCCAAATCTAGTTGGAGGGACAAAGTCTCCTAAAAGGAAAAGGCCCAATGCGCTAGTTGCTCTGCTGCAACCTACGTACAACGAAGCTCGCTTAATGCCTCTTTTAAGATGAACTGCGACTTTGCTGTAGGTTGCTCCTTGGCTCTTATGGATGGTAATAGCCTCAGCAGGAACAACTGGAAATTGTTTTCGATCAATAGAAGAATGTCCCGAATTTCCGCATTGGAATACTCGGGCTGTTTTATAAATTGGAGTCCAGTCTGGGTGATCATTTCCTCGAACTTTTGGCCTAGCTATAGTACCGACAGTGGCATCTGTAAACTTAATCCACAGTCCAGTAACTAATAATGAGCCGTTAACCATACAGTTGTCAATTCGCATTAATTGACCAGTTGCCCCATTTACAAGTCCATCATTTGTGTATAGTACCGACAGTGGCATCTGTAAACTTAATCCACAGTCCAGTAACTAATAATGAGCCGTTAACCATACAGTTGTCAATTCGCATTAATTGACCAGTTGCCCCATTTACAAGTCCATCATTTGTGTCAATATTGACGGTAACCATATATTTTGCAGTAGTCTTCAGGTGTAAAATATATGGTACACCCTGAGTTTCAGAGATCTTCATGTTTTGGGCATGCCTAAGAGTTGATTCTCGACTTCTTTCAGACATATTAGCTGACTTAACTGTATCTACTGCAGTCTACACAAATTCTTCAGTTCTAATTTGGGCAAGTTTTAGGGAGTTGTAATGGTTTACGTCAGCATTAGAATAGAATAAGTGAATTGCATCGTCAGGAACATCGGTTACTGGAAGAACTCTTGTCCTGAAAAGCTCAATATCTGCATTTGTCATGTTGGCTTCAGACATATTATTCAAAGCCAAAGCAAAAGCGTGGTCGTCACGTTGCCGCATTATTTCCGTTAGCGCGAAAAACTTAAAGTTATTCCAAAGGTTAGCTCCTGCCAGAATATTATAGGGATTAGATGTATTTTCTGCGAATATCCAACGATCTCCAACTGGGCTAAGCTGCTTCAGATCTCCAAACACTATTATAGACTTGCCCCCAAAACTTACATTTTGACTTCTAAAAATTTTACAAAGTCAAGTCAAAGTCAAAGCATTTTTGATCCGACCATCGAGATCTCATCTATAATAATTAATTGGATATCAATCAACTTGCAATGCATTGTCCCCCAATCCCAAAAGCTGCTTTTCCAGTAGGAGCACAAAGTAAAACCTTTGCGGAATCTGTTGCCCCAGGAAGTATATTTGCTCGCCAAGTTATAGACTAAAATATTGTAGAAATCAATCTGCTTTTTCCCACTCCGGCCCCTCCACCAACATATTCATAAAATGTTTTTTTGTCTGCAACATTATACATTACGTGGGCGTAATACTGGCGTTGCTTAAAGTTGAGAGACCGGGTAAGCGAGCAAAGGTTATCGTCAGATACTATCGGAGGAAGTCTTATAAGAGGAAGTTCGCCATTTGAATCATTTTCATCTTGGAGTACATTTACGTTTTGGCCGACGTCGGGGACTGCCAAAGCTCTGAACTCTTCATCAAGGTATTGAGAGGCTGGCCCTTCGGGAAGGGGCCGTTTTCTTCTCTATCCACATTTTGCAGATCTTGAAGAACTCTTTCTAACTCCATGTCGTCAAACACATCATACTACTCTTTATTGCGTTTAATAATTTCAAAATTATTTCTAAATGTGCTTTCATTGTCGTTTGCAATGAGTTCCGTCTCTTCACTTCTCCATGGGAAAAAGAGCATAACGTGCTCTCTAAAATAATCTGATGGAGAAGAGCTTAAACTGAAGCGAACCCACCTAAGAATTAGGGCATGATTACGTCTTTTTACCCAACCAGTCCCATCCAGCATTTGGTAACTTTGTGCAGCAACGTTATTTTCTTCATCTGCATCAAAGTCGATTGATTATGTACGTATGTTCAAACCACTTACCTGAGATGGAAGCCACGTTCCTCCGCAGCACGTACAAAACTTAGTTGGTCCGTCCTTAATGTTACGAAGTTATTGTTCCCTTGCAGTAGCTCGACTCCTCCGTCGCTGGCGTTCCCGTTGATCCTCTCGTTCATCCTCTGAAAGTTGTGCTCTTGCAGCAATATTGCGACTGTGACTATCTGGAAGATTCCGCTTGTCGATTTTGTGAACTCGACCTGTATGTGAGAAGTCGCTCGTCAGCCATTTCCTGAATTTGTTGTTCCCGAAATCTTTGCTGAAGTCTTGTGTTCCGATGATGCGCTGTGTTGGTCCTTTGCTCCTGTGTCCTAGTGATAGGGTTGTTCCTGGTGATCCTATGAGCTGCTGCGTCCCGTAAACGCTCGAGTCCTCTATTTTCCTCGATCGATCTCCAGGTAGCATGATCAGCAGTGTTTCGCGACTGCTCTCGTCGTCGGTCCTCGGAATCCGACCTGACTATTGCGTGCGCTACAGCGTCCCGTGCGCGCTCTGGATCTCGATTTTCCTCGATCGATCTCCACGTAACATGGTCAGCAGTATTTTGCACCTGCTGTCGTCGTTGCTCTTCGGAATTCGACCTGGCGCTTGCGTGCGCTGCAGCGTCCCGTGTGCGCTCGCGTCCTCGATTTTCCTCGATCGATCTCCAGGTAGCATGGTCAGCAGTGTTTCGCGACTGCTCTCGCCGTCGCTCCTCGGAATCCGACCTGACCATTGCGCGCGCTACAGCGTCCCGTGCGCGCTCGGGTCCTCGATTTTCCCCAATCTATATCCAGGTAGCATGATCAGCAGTGTTTCGCGACTGCTCTCGTCGTCGCTCCTCAGAATCCGACCTGACCATTGCGCGCGCTGCAGCGTCCCGTGCGCGCTCGGGTCCTCGTCGTCGCTCCTCGGAATCCGACCTGACTATTGCGTGCGCTACAGCGTCCCGTGCGCGCTCTGGTTCTCGATTTTCCTCGATCGATCTCCACGTAACATGGTCAGCAGTATTTTGCACCTGCTGCACCTGGCGCTTGCGTGCGCTTCAGCGTCCCGTGTGCGCTCGAGTCCTCGATTTTCCTCGTTCGCTCTCCAGGTAGCGTTCCTCAATCGTTCGCTGGCTCGAATTCTTTCGCTTCTCGTTCTCTGAGAGCGAGCAGCGGAATTTCGCGACCGAGCTTCTTCTGCTACCTCCAAATTACTTGTACGGGCCAAGGCAATGTGGTGCGCATTACGGGTCCTTATTTGTGACGCATTTTGAGCATATTGGGCTCGGCTTCGTCTAAGCGCAGCTTGGCGGCGGTGCTCTTGAGATAAAGATGATATGCGCGACATTCTCTTTATTTTGCTGTTAAAAAATAACTGTATAAAAGTTAAGGGGTTATAATTTGTCAGAGATTTTCAAAATCTCTTTGGTCGGGATTCTGGTAAATATTTATTGATGTTCCACCTGAATTTCACCAGAAGAGACTTATGTGATACGAATTTACGAATCCTGTTTTACTTTATAGAAATACTTACCAAAGGAAAAAAATATAATAATACTTTATTATTTTGTTACACACTTTTTTCACTTTTCACCTTATACCTTTTGGTGGATTTTTAATAACTTTTCACCGTTTACTTTTTTATGGGCTTATATTCACATTTCACCTTGTACTTTTTGGTGGATTTTCATTCACTTTTCACCTTATACTTTCGGTGTGTTTATATTAATTGAATATAAAAGATACACACAACAATGTATACGTTGTCACTCGGCAACTGGTTTTCAAAGACTAATCCGGGGATTAGGATTACGAGTCAATATATAGGTTTGAATCATACCTGAATCATAACCTTCATATAACCCTTTCGATGGCGGACAATGCCTGATTTTAGGGACAATTCGTAGGTAAATTAGGTAAGCCAAGTTGATTACTTAATTTAAGGATTGCGTAATAACTGCATTATTACCTGTTATCTAGCTTCGTGGCAACCTTGTTTAGGTTATTTCTGTAATCTAAAATAGGAAAAACGGGTATACCTACCTTATAATTTGGACACCTGTATCCATGTTATTCGTGTCCTAACACCACCCCATTCAGCAAAATATTATAGTCGTCAGTTTTTTGTGTAAAATTAATTTCGTAATTCTGGAAAGTTAAAATATTCTATACCCAGAGTAAAGGAAAATACGACCAAAATCAACAAAGCAACATATTTTTTTAAAATAATTATTTCATTATTTCGCTGGCCGTTTCTTTGACAGCTATATGTTAGAGTCGTCCGATTTTTATTAAATTTAAATACGAAATTCTTAAAAATACAAAAAATGTTATTCCCAATAGCATAAGATAATAATATGCCAAGAAACACTGAAGCTATAATTTGTTTCATTTTATTTTTAAATTTTAAATTCGAAATTCAGAACTAATTAAAAAAATGTCATTTCCAAGCTTAAGAGGTTTTATGCTAAAAAAAAACACCGAAGCTATAATTTGTTTCATATTATGCCCTATGGCAGCTATATGATATAGTCGTCCGATTTTGATAAAATTAAATTTAAAAAAATTCAGAGTTAATTAAAAATTTTATTTCCAATTTTACGATCGTTCCTTTGGCAGTTATATGATATAGTCGTCCGATTTTGATAAAATTAAATTCGAAATTCAGAATGAATTAAGATTTAAATCATCAAAGCCGAAGAACAATAAACCAAACAAAAAAACAAACTTAACCGCAATTGTATCCGCGGGACACTTGTTAATCCCACGGGGAATCCTCTCCAGTGACCGCGTCGAATAGGTCGCGTATTATCGTTAAGTCTGGGTTCCACTCAAGAGAGCTCTTTTAGGTAGGGACCGAAAGAAAGAAAACAGACGGATAGACGGATAGAATCGTCTACAGAAATCCCTGTGTGGGACTGTTGCACCCGGCGGGCGGGTTGATGGGTTTCCTTACAGAAAGCTAAAGAAGTTATGTTAATAATCTAAGTGAATAAATTGTAATAGTATGAATATGGAGTAGAACTATCTTTCAGAGGGGAGGGAACATGTAGACAGTCCCAAGGTATCCTACGGTGACCGGTCGAAGGGGCAGTCGGAGACATCTACGGCTGCTACGGTTGGGTGGGAGCGCAGAGGCTTTGGGTTTGCCCCCAAAAGCCCACAATATATCCGATGGTGTCCTGTGACCTAGAAGGGAACAAGTGGGGGAGTTAGTTTTGTGATAATCACATGTTTTGTTAGTCTTATAGTTACTCACATTTCGTCGACTTTTTGGCCCAGCAGTAAGACAGCTGTTGCAGCGTGAAGTGTTGTAAAGTACAAACATATGTTTCTTTATTGTTGCGTGTGTGTGGGCAGGGTTAGAGTACCCACACCCCAAGTGCTCAAGAGCTAGCCGGCGCTGCCCACTCGCGGACACACGTAGTCCTATTTTGGGACGTAACACTTTTAAAACGAGAAAGGAAGTTAACTTCGGCAAGCCGAAGTTTGAATACCCTTGCAGTTATAGGAAAAAAATCAATGTTAGTAACACTATGTTACATCTTAAGGACTGTTGCTAGCTTCAGTGATATTAAAACAATTTCACGTACTCAGCCCCCACACCACGTCACGTTTATATATATATATACAATTTTGAAAACTACGTTGATAGATAGAAATAAATAAAATAATAATACCATAAAAATACATATATACAATATGCTATATACAATTTATTATTTTTTCTAACCTATTACAATTTTTACAATTTATATATTTAATTATATTACCTACTACAAGCTATACTTAAAAAAAATTCCATTGTGGTGGCTATATGGTGTCTCATAAGTAATGGCAAGAGCTTGTGGAATTCGAGAATCTGAAAATATCCAATCAATTTGTGTTATTTGTTTTGTTGTGGGAGAATGATTGATTGAAAAGAGGTTATAGGCATGCAAGTGTTCCTCCAGAATATCAGTCCCTGTGGATCTGCAAATATTAAAATCTCCTAATATTACTACTTTAGTACTATCCATCCTACGCACTTTTTCCACATCAGCTTTAATTTCATTTCGAAATCTTGCAATAGGAAATCCGGGACTCCTGTAAAGAATTATAAATTACGTGTCAAGATATTTAAATGCAATCGATTGATACGTTGCCCTTGTGTTTGTGGACTTCTTTGTCTCAAACAGAAATAATGCATTTTGCGAAATGTTTTGTTTAGCATAAATAAGTATTCCGTTCTTCCCAATACCATTCAAACGATTGCAATCTATTCTTCTTATAATGTCGAAATCCCTTAAAGTGTACTCCTCTTGTGGAAGAGTCCAGGTTTCAACAAAACATAAAAAGTTGGCAGAACAAATAATATTGTCGTTGGCAACATCTTCGCGATGAGCGCGAAGAGATTCCACGTTGTGGTAATATAAAGAGATATCCTCATTTTCATTGACCAAAAATTCATAATGCGTAGTCAAAGCCTTTTCCCCTCTTAAACGTTCAAGTTCTACTTGGACATTTGTAGCTCCAAATCTAGTTGGAGGGACAAAGTCTCCTAAAAGGAAAAGGCCCAATGCGCTAGTTGCTCTGCTGCAACCTACGTACAACGAAGCTCGCTTAATGCCTCTTTTAAGATGAACTGCGACTTTGCTGTAGGTTGCTCCTTGGCTCTTATGGATGGTAATAGCCTCAGCAGGAACAACTGGAAATTGTTTTCGATCAATAGAAGAATGTCCCGAATTTCCGCATTGGAATACTCGGGCTGTTTTATAAATTGGAGTCCAGTCTGGGTGATCATTTCCACGAACTTTTGGCCTAGCTATAGTACCGACAGTGGCATCTGTAAACTTAATCCACAGTCCAGTAACTAATAATGAGCCGTTAACCATACAGTTGTCAATTCGCATTAATTGACCAGTTGCCCCATTTACAAGTCCATCATTTGTGTATAGTACCGACAGTGGCATCTGTAAACTTAATCCACAGTCCAGTAACTAATAATGAGCCGTTAACCATACAGTTGTCAATTCGCATTAATTGACCAGTTGCCCCATTTACAAGTCCATCATTTGTGTCAATATTGACGGTAACCATATATTTTGCAGTAGTCTTCAGGTGTAAAATATATGGTAGACCCTGAGTTTGTTCTTTCAGACATATTAGCTGACTTAACTGTATCTACTGCAGTCTACACAAATTCTTCAGTTCTAATTTGGGCAAGTTTTAGGGAGTTGTAATGGTTTACGTCAGCATTAGAACAGAATAAGTGAATTGCATCGTCAGGAACATCGGTTACTGGAAGAACTCTTGTCCTGAAAAGCTCAATATCTGCATTTGTCATGTTGGCTTCAGACATATTATTCAAAGCCAAAGCAAAAGCGTGGTCGTCACGTTGCCGCATTATTTCCGTTAGCGCGAAAAACTTAAAGTTATTCCAAAGGTTAGCTCCTGCCAGAATATTATAGGGATTAGATGTATTTTCTGCGAATATCCAAAGATCTCCAACTGGGCTAAGCTGCTTCAGATCTCCAAACACTATTATAGACTTGCCCCCAAAACTTACATCTTGACTTCTAAAAATTTTACAAAGTCAAGTCAAAGTCAAAGCATTTTTGATCCGACCATCGAGATCTCATCTATAATAATTAATTGGATATCAATCAACTTGCAATGCATTGTCCCCCAATCCCAAAAGCTGCTTTTCCAGTAGGAGCACAAAGTAAAACCTTTGCGGAATCTGTTGCCCCAGGAAGTTTATTTGCTCGCCAAGTTATAGACTGAAATATTGTAGAAATCAATCTGCTTTTTCCCACTCCGGCCCCTCCACCAACATATTCATAAAATGTTTTTTTGTCTGCAACATTATACATTACGTGGGCGTAATACTGGCGTTGCTTAAAGTTGAGAGACCGGGTAAGCGAGTAAAGGTTATCGTCAGATACTATCGGAGGAAGTCTTATAAGAGGAAGTTCGCCATTTGAATCATTTTCATCTTGGAGTACATTTACGTTTTGGCCGACGTCGGGGACTGCCAAAGCTCTGAACTCTTCATCAAGGTATTGAGAGGTTGGCCCTTCGGGAAGGGGCCGTTTTCTTCTCTATCCACATTTTGCAGATCTTGAAGAACTCTTTCTTACTCCATGTCGTCAAACACATCATACTACTCTTTATTGCGTTTAATAATTTCAAAATTATTTCTAAATGTGCTTTCATTGTCGTTTGCAATGAGTTCCGTCTCTTCACTTCTCCATGGGAAAAAGAGCATAACGTGCTCTCTAAAATAATCTGATGGAGAAGAGCTTAAACTGAAGCGAACCCACCTAAGTATTAGGGCATGATTACGTCTTTTTACCCAACCAGTCCCATCCAGCATTTGGTAACTTTGTGCAGCAACGTTATTTTCTTCATCTGCATCAAAGTCGATTGATTATGTACGTATGTTCAAACCACTTACATGAGATGGAAACCACGTTCCTCCGCAGCACGTACAAAACTTAGTTGGTCCGTCCTTAATGTTACGAAGATATTGTTCCCTTGCAGTAGCTCGACTCCTCCGTCGCTGGCGTTCATCCTCTGAAAGTTGTGCTCTTGCAGGAATATTGCGCTGTGACTGTCTGGAAGATTCCGCCTGTCGATTTTGTGAACTATGTGAGAAGTCGCTCGTCAGCCATTTCCTGAATTTGTTGTTCCCGAAATCTTTGCTGAAGTCTTGTGTTCCGATGATGCACTGTGTTGGTCCTTTGCTCCTGTGTCCTAGTGATAGGGTTGTTCCTGGTGATCCTATGAGCTGCTGCGTCCCGTAGCATGATCAGCAGTGTTTCGCGACTGCTCTCGTCGTCGGTCCTCGGAATCCGACCTGACTATTGCGTGCGCTACAGCGTCCCGTGCGCGCTCTGGTTCTCGATTTTCCTCGATCGATCTCCACGTAACATGGTCAGCAGTATTTTGCACCTGCTGTCGTCGTCGCTCTTCGGAATTCGACCTGGCGCTTGCGTGCGCTGCAGCGTCCCGTGTGCGCTCGCGTCCTCGATTTTCCTCGATCGATCTCCAGGTAGCATGGTCAGCAGTGTTTCGCGACTGCTCTCGCCGTCGCTCCTCGGAATCCGACCTGACCATTGCGCGCGCTACAGCGTCCCGTGCGCGCTCGGGTCCTCGATTTTCCCCAATCGATCTCCAGGTAGCATGATCAGCAGTGTTTCGCGACTGCTCTCGTCGTCGCTCCTCGGAATCCGACCTGACCATTGCGCGCGCTGCAGCGTCCCGTGCGCGCTCGGGTCCTCGATTTTCCCCAATCGATCTCCAGGTAGCATGATCAGCATTGTTTCGCGACTGCTCTCGTCGTCGCTCTTCGGAATCCGACCTGACCATTGCGTGCTGCGTCCCGTAAACGCTCGAGTCCTCTATTTTCCTCGATCGATCTCCAGGTAGCATGATCAGCAGTGTTTCGCGACTGCTCTCGTCGTCGGTCCTCGGAATCCGACCTGACTATTGCGTGCGCTACAGCGTCCCGTGCGCGCTCTGGTTCTCGATTTTCCTCGATCGATCTCCACGTAACATGGTCAGCAGTATTTTGCACCTGCTGTCGTCGTCGCTCTTCGGAAATCGACCTGGCGCTTGCGTGCGCTTCAGCGTCCTGTGTGCGCTCGAGTCCTCGATTTTCCTCGTTCGCTCTCCAGGTAGCGCGATTGTCAGTGTTCCTCAATCGTTCGCTGGCTCGAATTCTTTCGCTTCTCGTTCTCTGAGAGCGAGCAGCGGAATTTCGCGACCGAGCTTCTTCTGCTACCTCCAAATTACTTGTACGGGCCAAGGCAATGTGGTGCGCATTACGGGTCCTTATTTGTGACGCATTCTGAGCATATTGGGCTCGGCTTCGTCTAAGCGCAGCTTGGCGGCGGTGCTCTTGAGATAAAGATGATATGCGCGACATTCTCTTTATTTTGCTGTTAAAAATAACTGTATAAAAGTTAAGGGGCTATAATATGTCAGAGATTTTCAAAATCTCTTTGGTCGGGATTCTGGTAAATATTTATTGATGTTCCACCTGAATTTCACCAGAAGAGACTTATGTGATACGAATTTACGAATCCTGTTTTACTTTATAGAAATACTTACCAAATGAAAAAAATATAATAATACTTTATTATTTTGTTACACACTTTTTTCACTTTTCACCTTATACCTTTTGGTGGATTTTTAATAACTTTTCACCGTTTACTTTTTTATGGGCTTATATTCACATTTCACCTTGTACTTTTTGGGGGATTTTCATTCACTTTTCACCCTACACTTTCGGTCTGTTTATATTAATTGAATATAAAAGATACACACAACAATGTATACGTTGTCACTCGGCAACTGGTTTTCACAGACTAATCCGGGGATTAGGATTACGAGTCAATATATAGGTTTGAATCATACCTGAATCATAACCTTCATATAACCCTTTCGATGGCGGACAATCCCTGATTTTAGGGACAATTCGTAGGTAAATTAGGTAAGCTAAGTTGATTACCTAATTTAAGGATTGCGTAATAACTGCATTATTACCTGTTTCTAGCTTCGTGGCAACATTGTTAAGGTTATATCTGTAATCTAAAATAGGAAAAACGGATATACCTAGGTATCCTACCTTATAATTTGGACACCTGTATCCATGTTATTCGTGTCCTAACACCACCCCATTCAGCAAAATATTATAGTCGTCAGTTTCTTGTGTAAAATTAATTTCGTAATTCTGAAAAGTTAAAATATTCTATACCCAGAGTAAAGGAAAATACGACCAAAATCAACAAAGCAACATATTTTTTTTTAATAATTATTTCATTATTTCGCTGGCCGTTTCTTTGACAGCTATATGTTAGAGTCGTCCGATTTTTATTAAATTTAAATACGAAATTCTTAAAAATACAAAAAATGTTATTCCCAATAGCATAAGATAATAATATGCCAAGAAACACTGAAGCTATAATTTGTTTCATTTTATTTTTAAATTTTAAATTCGAAATTCAGAACTAATAAAAAAATGTTATTTGCAAGCGAAGGAGGTTATATGCTAAAAATAAAAAACACTTTAGATATAATAAAAACAATTTTTTCCGATTATTCCTATGGTAGCTATAAGATATAGTTGTCCGATCAGGCTGCTTCCGACTTATATACTTTCTGCATAAGTAAGAAGACTTTTGGAAAAGTTTCAGACGGACATGGCTAAAAAAATCAATTACAAAAAAATAATATAAAAATTATAAATGCAAGGGTATAATAAATATTTCATTATTTCGCTGACCGTTTCTTTGACAGCTATATGTTAGAGTCGTCCGATTTGTATTACATATAATTCGAAATTCTTAAAAATACACAAAATATTATTTCCAATAGTATAAGATAATATATAAAATAACACCGAAGCTATAATTTGTTTCATATTATTTTCCCACCAATTTTCTGATCGTTCCTATAGCAGCTATATGATGTAGTCGTCCGATTTTAATAAAACTTAATTCGAAATTCAAAATTAATTTTAAAAAATGTCATTTCCAAGCTTAAGAGGTTTTATGCTAAAAAAACACCGAAGCTATAATTTGTTTCATATTATGCCCTATGGCAGCTATATGATATAGTCGTCCGATTTTGATCAAATTAAATTAAAAAAATTCAGAACTAATTAAAAATTTTATTTCCAATTTTACGATCGTTCCTTTGGCAGTTATATGATATAGTCGTCCGATTTTGATAAAATTAAATTCGAAATTCAGAATGAATTAATAAATGTTATTTACAAGCGTAGGAGGTTATATGTTAAAAAAAAACACCAAAGTTACAATTTGTTTCATATTATTTTGCCACCGATTTTACGATCGGTCCTATGGCAGCTATATGATATAGTCGTCCGATTTTGATAAAATTTAATTCGAAATTCAGAACTAATTAAAAAATGTTATTTCCAAGCGTAGGAGGTTATATGTTAAGGAACACCGAAGCTATAATTTGTTTCATATTATTTTCGCACCAATTTCACGATCGTTCCTATGGCAGCTATATGATATTGTCTTCCGATTTTGATAAAATTTAATTCGAAATTCAAAACTAATTAAAAAATGTTTTTTCCAAGGAAAGGAGGTAATATGCTAAAAAACACCAAAGATATAATTTTTTAACATTTTTTTTCCGATTATTCCTATGGGAGCTATAAGATATAGTTGTCCGATCCGGCTGGTTCCGACTTAGATACTACCTGCAAAGGATATAAGACTTTTGGGAAAGTTTCATAATATAAAAATTATAAATGCAAGGGTATAATAAATATTTAATTATTTCGCTGACCGTTTCTTTGACAGCTATATGTTAGAGTCGTCCGATTTGTATTAAATATAATTCGAAATTCTTAAAAATACACAAAATGTTATTTCCAATAGTATAAGATAATATATCAAATAACACCGAAACTATAATTTGTTTCATATTATTTTCCCACCAATTTTCTGATCGTTCCTATAGCAGCTATATGATGTAGTCGTCCGATTTTAATAAAACTTAATTCGAAATTCAAAACTAATTAAAAAAAATGTCATTTCCAAGCTTAAGAGGTTTTATGTTAAAAAAAACACCGAAGCTATAATTTGTTTCATATTATGCCCTATGGCAGCTATATGATATAGTCGTCCGATTTTGATAAAATTAAATTTAAAAAAATTCAGAGTTAATTAAAAATTTTATTTCCAATTTTACGATCGTTCCTTTGGCAGTTATATGATATAGTCGTCCGATTTTGATAAAATTAAATTCGAAATTCAGAATGAATTAAGATTTAAATCATCAAAGCCGAAGAACAATAAACCAAACAAAAAAACAAACTTAACCGCAATTGTATCTGCGGGACACTTGTTAATCCCACGGGGAATCCTCTCCAGTGACCGCGTCGAATAGGTCGCGTATTATCGTTAAGTCTGGGTTCCACTCAAGAGAGCTCTTTTAGGTAGGGACCGAAAGAAAGAAAACAGACGGATAGAATCGTCTACAGAAATCCCTGTGTGGGACTGTTGCACCCGGCGGGCGGTGGTTGATGGGTTTCCTTACAGAAAGCTAAAGAAGTTCTGTAAATAATCTAAGTGAATAAATTGTAATAGTATGAATATGGAGTAGAACTATCTTTCAGAGGGGAGGGAACATGTAGACAGTCCCAAGGTATCCTACGGTGACCGGTCGAAGGGGCAGTCGGAGACATCTACGGCTGCTACGGTTGGGTGGGAGCGCAGAGGCTTTGGGTTTGCCCCCAAAAGCCCACAATATATCCGATAGTGTCCTGTGACCTAGAAGGGAACAAGTGGGAGAGCTAGTTTTGTGATAATCACATGTTTTGTTAGTCTTATAGTTACTCACATTTCGTCGATTTTTTGGCCCAGCAGTAAGACAGCTGTTGCAGCGTGAAGTGTTGTAAAGTACAAACATATGTTTGTTTATTGTTGCGTGTGTGTGGGCAGGGTTAGAGTACCCACACCCCAAGTGCTCAAGAGCTAGCCGGCGCTGCCCACTCGCGGACACACGTAGTCCTATTTTGGGACGTAACACTTTTAAAACGAGAAAGGAAGTTAACTTCGGCAAGCCGAAGTTTGAATACCCTTGCAGTTATAGGAAAAAATCAATGTTAGTAACACTATGTTACATTTTAAGGACTGTTGCTAGCTTCAGTGATATTAAAACAATTTCACGTACTCAGCCCCCACACCACGTCAAGGTCACAATCCACGAGGGGGAAAATATTATCATTTATATATATATATACAATTTTGAAAACTACGTTGATAGATAGAAATAAATAAAATAATAATACCATAAAAATACATATATACAATATGCTATATACAATTTATTATTTTTTCTAACCTATTACAATTTTTACAATTTATATATTTAATTATATTACCTACTACAAGCTATACTTAAAAAAAATTCCATTGTGGTGGCTATATGGTGTCTCATAAGTAATGGCAAGAGCTTGTGGAATTCGAGAATCTGAAAATATCCAATCAATTTGTGTTATTTGTTTTGTTGTGGGAGAATGATTGATTGAAAAGAGGTTATAGGCATGCAAGTGTTCCTCCAGAATATCAGTCCCTGTGGATCTGCAAATATTAAAATCTCCTAATATTACTACTTTAGTACTATCCATCCTACGCACTTTTTCCACATCAGCTTTAATTTCATTTCGAAATCTTGCAATAGGAAATCCGGGACTCCTATAAAGAATTATAAATTACGTGTCAAGATATTTAAATGCAATCGATTGATACGTTGCCCTTGTGTTTGTGGACTTCTTTGTCTCAAACAGAAATAATGCATTTTGCGAAATGTTTTGTTTAGCATAAATAAATATTCCGTTCTTCCCAATACCATTCAAACGATTGCAATCTATTCTTCTTATAATGTCGAAATCCCTTAAAGTGTACTCCTCTTGTGGAAGAGTCCAGGTTTCAACAAAACATAAAAAGTTGGCAGAACAAATAATATTGTCGTTGGCAACATCTTCGCGATGAGCGCGAAGAGATTCCACGTTGTGGTAATATAAAGAGATATCCTCATTTTCATTGACCAAAAATTCATAATGCGTAGTCAAAGCCTTTTCCCCTCTTAAACGTTCAAGTTCTACTTGGACATTTGTAGCTCCAAATCTAGTTGGAGGGACAAAGTCTCCTAAAAGGAAAAGGCCCAATGCGCTAGTTGCTCTGCTGCAACCTACGTACAACGAAGCTCGCTTAATGCCTCTTTTAAGATGAACTGCGACTTTGCTGTAGGTTGCTCCTTGGCTCTTATGGATGGTAATAGCCTCAGCAGGAACAACTGGAAATTGTTTTCGATCAATAGAAGAATGTCCCGAATTTCCGCATTGGAATACTCGGGCTGTTTTATAAATTGGAGTCCAGTCTGGGTGATCATTTCCACGAACTTTTGGCCTAGCTATAGTACCGACAGTGGCATCTGTAAACTTAATCCACAGTCCAGTAACTAATAATGAGCCGTTAACCATACAGTTGTCAATTCGCATTAATTGACCAGTTGCCCCATTTACAAGACCATCATTTGTGTATAGTACCGACAGTGGCATCTGTAAACTTAATCCACAGTCCAGTAACTAATAATGAGCCGTTAATCATACAGTTGTCAATTCGCATTAATTGACCAGTTACCCCATTTACAAGTCCATCATTTGTGTCAATATTGACGGTAACCATATATTTTGCAGTAGTCTTCAGGTGTAAAATATATGGTAGACCCTGAGTTTCAGAGATCTTCATGTTTTGGGCATGCCTAAGAGTTGATTCTCGACTTCTTTCAGACATATTAGCTGACTTAACTGTATCTACTGCAGTCTACACAAATTCTTCAGTTCTAATTTGGGCAAGTTTTAGGGAGTTGTAATGGTTTACGTCAGCATTAGAACAGAATAAGTGAATTGCATCGTCAGGAACATCGGTTACTGGAAGAACTCTTGTCCTGAAAAGCTCAATATCTGCATTTGTCATGTTGGCTTCAGACATATTATTCAAAGCCAAAGCAAAAGCGTGGTCGTCACGTTGCCGCATTATTTCCGTTAGCGCGAAAAACTTAAAGTTATTCCAAAGGTTAGCTCCTGCCAGAATATTATAGGGATTAGATGTATTTTCTGCGAATATCCAAAGATCTCCAACTGGGCTAAGCTGCTTCAGATCTCCAAACACTATTATAGACTTGCCCCCAAAACTTACATCTTGACTTCTAAAAATTTTACAAAGTCAAGTCAAAGTCAAAGCATTTTTGATCCGACCATCGAGATCTCATCTATAATAATTAATTGGATATCAATCAACTTGCAATGCATTGTCCCCCAATCCCAAAAGCTGCTTTTCCAGTAGGAGCACAAAGTAAAACCTTTGCGGAATCTGTTGCCCCAGGAAGTTTATTTGCTCGCCAAGTTATAGACTGAAATATTGTAGAAATCAATCTGCTTTTTCCCACTCCGGCCCCTCCACCAACATATTCATAAAATGTTTTTTTGTCTGCAACATTATACATTACGTGGGCGTAATACTGGCGTTGCTTAAAGTTGAGAGACCGGGTAAGCGAGCAAAGGTTATCGTCAGATACTATCGGAGGAAGTCTTATAAGAGGAAGTTCGCCATTTGAATCATTTTCATCTTGGAGTACATTTACGTTTTGGCCGACGTCGGGGACTGCCAAAGCTCTGAACTCTTCATCAAGGTATTGAGAGGCTGGCCCTTCGGGAAGGGGCCGTTTTCTTCTCTATCCACATTTTGCAGATCTTGAAGAACTCTTTCTAACTCCATGTCGTCAAACACATCATACTACTCTTTATTGCGTTTAATAATTTCAAAATTATTTCTAAATGTGCTTTCATTGTCGTTTGCAATGAGTTCCGTCTCTTCACTTCTCCATGGGAAAAAGAGCATAACGTGCTCTCTAAAATAATCTGATGGAGAAGAGCTTAAACTGAAGCGAACCCACCTAAGTATTAGGGCATGATTACGTCTTTTTACCCAACCAGTCCCATCCAGCATTTGGTAACTTTGTGCAGCAACGTTATTTTCTTCATCTGCATCAAAGTCGATTGATTATGTACGTATGTTCAAACCACTTACATGAGATGGAAACCACGTTCCTCCGCAGCACGTACAAAACTTAGTTGGTCCGTCCTTAATGTTACGAAGATATTGTTCCCTTGCAGTAGCTCGACTCCTCCGTCGCTGGCGTTCCCGTTGATCCTCTCGTTCATCCTCTGAAAGTTGTGCTCTTGCAGGAATATTGCGCTGTGACTGTCTGGAAGATTCCGCCTGTCGATTTTGTGAACTATGTGAGAAGTCGCTCGTCAGCCATTTCCTGAATTTGTTGTTCCCGAAATCTTTGCTGAAATCTTGTGTTCCGATGATGCACTGTGTTGGTCCTTTGCTCCTGTGTCCTAGTGATAGGGTTGTTCCTGGTGATCCTATGAGCTGCTGCGTCCTGTAAACGCTCGAGTCCTCTATTTTCCTCGATCGATCTCCAGGTAGCATGATCAGCAGTGTTTCGCGACTGCTCTCGTCGTCGGTCCTCGGAATCCGACCTGACTATTGCGTGCGCTACAGCGTCCCGTGCGCGCTCTGGTTCTCGATTTTCCTCGATCGATCTCCACGTAACATGGTCAGCAGTATTTTGCACCTGCTGTCGTCGTCGCTCTTCGGAATTCGACCTGGCGCTTGCGTGCGCTGCAGCGTCCCGTGTGCGCTCGCGTCCTCGATTTTCCTCGATCGATCTCCAGGTAGCATGGTCAGCAGTGTTTCGCGACTGCTCTCGCCGTCGCTCCTCGGAATCCGACCTGACCATTGCGCGCGCTACAGCGTCCCGTGCGCGCTCGGGTCCTCGATTTTCCCCAATCGATCTCCAGGTAGCATGATCAGCAGTGTTTCGCGACTGCTCTCGCCGTCGCTCCTCGGAATCCGACCTGACCATTGCGCGCGCTGCAGCGTCCCGTGCGCGCTCGGGTCCTCGATTTTCCCCAATCGATCTCCAGGTAGCATGATCAGCATTGTTTCGCGACTGCTCTCGTCGTCGCTCCTCGGAATCCGACCTGACCATTGCGCGCGCTGCAGCGTCCCGTGTGCGCTCGAGTCCTCGATTTTCCCCGATCGTTCTCCAGGTAGAATGGTCAGCAGTATTTTGCACCTGCTGTCGTCGTCGCTCTTCGGAAATCGACCTGGCGCTTGCGTGCGCTTCAGCGTCCTGTGTGCGCTCGAGTCCTCGATTTTCCTCGTTCGCTCTCCAGGTAGCGCGATTGTCAGTGTTCCTCAATCGTTCGCTGGCTCGAATTCTTTCGCTTCTCGTTCTCTGAGAGCGAGCAGCGGAATTTCGCGACCGAGCTTCTTCTGCTACCTCCAAATTACTTGTACGGGCCAAGGCAATGTGGTGCGCATTACGGGTCCTTATTTGTGACGCATTTTGAGCATATTGGGCTCGGCTTCGTCTAAGCGCAGCTTGGCGGCGGTGCTCTTGAGATAAAGATGATATGCGCGACATTCTCTTTATTTTGCTGTTAAAAAATAACTGTATAAAAGTTAAGGGGTTATAATTTGTCAGAGATTTTCAAAATCTCTTTGGTCGGGATTCTGGTAAATATTTATTGATGTTCCACCTGAATTTCACCAGAAGAGACTTATGTGATACGAATTTACGAATCCTGTTTTACTTTATAGAAATACTTACCAAATGAAAAAAATATAATAATACTTTATTATTTTGTTACACACTTTTTTCACTTTTCACCTTATACCTTTTGGTGGATTTTTAATAACTTTTCACCGTTTACTTTTTTATGGGCTTATATTCACATTTCACCTTGTACTTTTTGGGGGATTTTCATTCACTTTTCACCCTACACTTTCGTCTGTTTATATTAATTGAATATAAAAGATACACAACAATGTATACGTTGTCACTCGGCAACTGGTTTTCACAGACTAATCCGGGGATTAGGATTACGAGTCAATATATAGGTTTGAATCATACCTGAATCATAACCTTCATATAACCCTTTCGATGGCGGACGGTAAATTAGGTAAGCCAAGTTGATTACCTAATTTAAGGATTGCGTAATAACTGCATTATTACCTGTTATCTAGATTCGTGGCAACCTTGTTAAGGTTATATCTGTAATCTAAAATAGGAAAAACGGATATACCTAGGTATCCTACCTTATAATTTGGACACCTGTATCCATGTTATTCGTGTCCTAACACCACCCCATTCAGCAAAATATTATAGTCGTCAGTTTTTTGTGTAAAATTAATTTCGTAATTCTGAAAAGTTAAAATATTCTATACCCAGAGTAAAGGAAAATACGACCAAAATCAACAAAGCAACATATTTTTTTTAAATAATTATTTCATTATTTCGCTGGCCGTTTCTTTGACAGCTATATGTTAGAGTCGTCCGATTTTTATTAAATTTAAATACGAAATTCTTAAAAATACAAAAAATGTTATTCCCAATAGCATAAGATAATAATATGCCAAGAAACACTGAAGCTATAATTTGTTTCATTTTATTTTTAAATTTTAAATTCGAAATTCAGAACTAATAAAAAAATGTTATTTCCAAGCGAAGGAGGTTATATGCTAAAAATAAAAAACACCTTAGATATAATAAAAACAATTTTTTTCGATTATTCCTATAGCTATAAGATATAGTTGTCCGATCAGGCTGCTTCCGACTTATATACTTTCTGCATAAGAAAGAAGACTTTTGGAAAAGTTTCAGACGGACATGGCTAAAAAAATCAATTACAAAAAAATAATATAAAAATTATAAATGTATAATAAATATTTCATTATTTTGCTGACCGTTTCTTTGACAGCTATATGTTAGGTCGTCCGATTTGTATTACATATAATTCGAAATTCTTAAAAATACACAAAATGTTATTTCCAATAGTATAAGATAATATATCAAATAACACCGAAGCTATAATTTGTTTCATATTATTTTCCCACCAATTTTCTGATCGTTCCTATAGCAGCTATATGATGTAGTCGTCCGATTTTAATAAAACTTAATTCGAAATTCAAAATTAATTTAAAAAAATGTCATTTCCAAGCTTAAGAGGTTTTATGCTAAAAAAACACCAAAGCCATAATTTGTTTCATATTATGCCCTATGGCAGCTATATGATATAGTCGTCCGATTTTGATAAAATTAAATTAAAAACAAGGAAGAACGCTATAGTCGAGTACCTCGACTATCAGATACCCGTTACTCAGCTAAATGGAGATATGCAAGCAGCAAAGCGAGATTAAAATGCGCCACCTACCGGCGGTATACAGATTTAAGCGTTATGGGCGTAAGAGTGGGTGTGGCAAATTTTTTTTTGGATCAATCGATAGGTATTGACGAGACCAATACATTTCATTTTTTATCTAGCATGAAAATTGTGGGCGTCACAGGTTTTCGCGGTTTGTGGGCGTAAAAGTGGGCGTGGCAAACTTTTTTTGGGTCAATCGATAGGTATTGATAAGAACAATACATTTCAGTTAAAATTTTTACTCTAGCACTAAAACTGTAGGAGCCACAGTTTTGGGCGGTTTGTGGGCGTTAGAGTGGGCGTGGCACTGTACTGAAACAAACTTGCGCTGCGTAAGAAGCTCAGGAATCTGCTCGCCAAATCTCAATAGCCTAGCTCTCATAGTTTCCGAGATCTCAGCGTTCATCCGGACAGACAGACGGACAGACGGACATGGCTAGATCGACTCGGCTAGTGCTCCTGATCAAGAATATATATACTTTGTGGGGTCGGAAACGCTTCCTTCTGCCTGTTACATACTTTCCGACGAATCTAGTATACCCTTTTACTCTACGAGTAACGGGTATAAAAATTCAGAACTAATTAAAAATTTTATTTCCAATTTTACGATCGTTCCTTTGGCAGTTATATGATATAGTCGTCCGATTTTGATAAAATTAAATTCGAAATTCAGAATGAATTAATAAATGTTATTTACAAGCGTAGGAGGTTATATGTTAAAAAAAAACACCAAAGTTACAATTTGTTTCATATTATTATGCCACCGATTTTACGATCGGTCCTATGGCAGCTATATGATATAGTCGTCCGATTTTGATAAAATTTAATTCGAAATTCAGAACTAATTAAAAAATGTTATTTCCAAGCGTAGGAGGTTATATGTTAAGGAACACCGAAGCTATAATTTGTTTCATATTATTTTCACACCAATTTCACGATCGTTCCTATGGCAGCTATATGATATTGTCTTCCGATTTTGATAAAATTTAATTCGAAATTCAAAACTAATTAAAAAATGTTATTTCCAAGGAAAGGAGGTAATATGTTAAAAAACACCAAAGATATAATTTTTTAACATTTTTTTTCCGATTATTCCTATGGGAGCTATAAGATTTAGTTGTCCGATCCGGCTGGTTCCGACTTATATACTACCTGCAAAGGATATAAGACTTTTGGGAAAGTTTCAGCCCGATAGCTTTAAAACTGAGAAACGGACGGACAGACGGACATGGCTAGATCGACTCGTCTAGTGATGCTGATCAAGAATATATATACTTTATGGGGTCGGAAACGTCTCCTTCACTGCGTTGAAAACTTCTGACTGAAATCATTATACCCTCTGCAAGGGTATAACAAGCACCTTTGTTTCTGGTAAAGTAAGACAGATCACAAACAAACAAAGTCATTCAAATTGTTTATAGATTAGTTTTTCTTAAAGATTTTTAAAGAACTTGTAAAGCGCGTTTTGACATCGTAAAAGAAATAAACGTCAACAAATAGAGACGTGTACCATTTTACAGTTACTTCTTAAACGAACCAAAAAGCCATCATTTGACAAAATCATTATACCCGTTACTCGTAGAGTAAAAAGGGTATACTAGATTAGTCGGAAAGTATGTAACAGGTAGAAGGAAGCGTTTCCCCATAAAGTATATATATTCTTGATCAGGATCACTAGCAGAGTCGATCTAGCACATGTCCGTCTGTCCGTCCTTATGAACGCTGTGATCTCGGAAACTATAAAAGCTGCAATACTTGGATTGAACATGCGGATTCTAGAGATTCCTGCGCAGCACAAGTTTGTTTCGTCAGTGTGCCAAGAACACTCTAACGCCAACAAACCGCCAAAAACTGTGGCTCCTACAGTTATAATGCTAGAATATAATAATAATACATAAAGCTGCATTGTATTGCCTACCTAATCAATACCTATCGATTGACCCAAAAAAAAGTTTGGCACGCCCACAAGCCGTCCACAAACTTCAAAAATCTTACATATCAACGCGTATATCTCGGAAACTATCAAAGATAAAGAATTGACATTTCAGATTTAGATTCCGTCGGCTTGTACGCAGCGCAAGTTTGTCACGCGAATATACCACGCCCACTCTAACGCCCAATTGAATGAATTCCAGCAGTGGTCAGTTATCATGTTTTACTCCTGAACGCAGCCATTAATTATCAGATCGTTCCTATGGCATCGTCCGATTTGTTTTAAATTTTATTAAAAATTCTTTAATATTAAAAGAATGATATTCTCAAGAGTAGAAGTTAATATATAAAAAAACAACGAAGTTATCATTTTTTTTTAAAATATATTTTTGATCATTCCTATGGGAGCTACAGGCCCCATCAAGTATATATATATTTGATCAAGATCACTAGGCGAGTCGATCTAGCCAAGTCCGTCTGTCTCGTATGAACAAGGCGATCTCGAAAACTATAAGAGCTAGAATGTTGGCACTAAGCATGCAGATTCTTGGGCTTCCTGCACAGCAAAAGTTGGTTTCATCGGAGTTTCACGCCCACTCTAACGCCCATAACGCAAAAACCTGTCAATCGCCCACATTTTGGAAGATTTTGTAAAAGTATGTAAATGGGCTTTTGTTCTTATAATCAATACCCAAATACATTGCAGAATTTATTAAAATCTGAGCATTCATTAAATAGTAATAAGCAAATGATATGATATAATTTTATTATAATATAATCTAAAATATAAAAATTAAATTGGCTGTTTCCGAGAATGCACAACTTGCTTTACTGTACTCACACAGGGTATTTACGCTTCAGCAACCTAATTCCGCTTCAGCGACTTTTTCTTCCAAAGTCTAGTACTCCCGAAAACCGCGAGCTAACCATAGGAGTGAGCGAGAGGCAAACAGGCGGCTAAGGCTTTTCGTCGGCTCTGTTTTTCAACGCGGTACTCAGATGAGCTAAGGAAATACCAGAAAAATACCAGATATCGCCAGTGAATTTTCGATGAACGCCGTTAGCCGCGGCCCAAAGAATAAGAAATTTAATCTTTGGCGGTCTTCGTGCAGAAGCGGTGGGAAATTTAAAAATTAAAAATGGAAGAAAAACACCGAAAACGGCTAAAGGAGGTCAGGGCAGATGAAAAAGGACGCCTAATCCAAGCTGTTGCCCATTATGGTGGGACTTGACCGACAGGAAGCAATACCACAACGGGGCAAATCCGCAGAATAGTTGAAGCCAGTGGAAAGGAACATGGGACATCGCTTGATCTCCGACGAGCTTTCCATTGAGTACTCCACCTCCACCAGCTACTTGACAGCTAAAGCCTAGATGGAGGACGCGCCGCCTTCTATAGGGAGGAGAAAATAGGGTCGCCCGATAAGGGACAGCTGGATGAGCCATCACCAGCCATTATTGGCCAGCCTATTGGGACTCGGAGCTGGACTACAGATGGCGCCGGAAAGATGGCGAAGCATCCGTGGGACGAGAAGGAAGCCTTAAACTTCTAATTTACATAAATAAAAACATTCGTTATACATTTCATTTATTTTTATTTTAATATCTTTGTGCACCAGCAGACTCTTCTTTTTTAAAGTGCTCCAATTGCTTTGCTTTCCGTTTGGCAACAAGCACCAGCTGCTTGACAGTAAGACCATGTCACATGCATTGCGGGTGAACTTTGAAAACTTCGGTCACACTACAAAAAATAAGATTTTTCGACTAGTGAAACTCTTAGTCGATCTGAGTACTAGGCTTAACGCTTTTACTCGGGTCTGTTTTTTAGCGCGGTACTTAGATGAGCTAAGAAAATACCAGAAAAAATACTTGATTTAGCGAGTGAATTTCGATGAACGCCGTTAGCCGCGGCCCAAAGAAAAAAATTTAGTCTTTCGCGGTGTTCGTGCAAAAGCGGTGTTGAAAAAAAAATGAATTTAAAAATGAAAGGAAAACCCCAAAAAACCTGCAGCAGGTTACTGCAGGTGAGAAAGGACGCCTAATCCAAGCTGTTTCCTATTATTCTGAGACCTCACAGACAGGAAGCAATACCACAACAGTTCTAATCCGCAGAATAGTTGAAGTGCTGGAGGAGATCCACTAGAGCATCCCAGTGGGAAGGCACATGCCGAGTGGGACTTCGATCGATCTCCTACGAGCTCTTCATTTAGGAACCACCGGACTCCACCTCCACCAGCTACTTGACAGCTAAAGAGGATATGGAGGACGCACCGGCTTCTATAGGGAAGAAAAAATAAGGTCACCTGCTAAGGAACAGCTGGAGGAGCCATCAGCAGCCATTACCAGGATGCTGGGCGACTTTATGCAGCATCAGGCGGAACAATCCCGTTCCCAATCCGGCTCCCACTTCCTCAAGATCCTCAAGGAGCTGGACTGCAGATGGCGCGGTAAAGATGGCGAAGATCCCGTGGGACTAGAAGAAACTACTAAATTACATAATTAAAAAATTCGTTGAACATTCTATTTATTATACCCGTTACTCGTAGAGTAAAAGGGTATACTAGATTCGTCGGAAAGTATGTAACAGGCAGAAGGAAGCGTTTCCGACCCCATAAAGTATATATATTCTTGATCAGGATAACTAGCCGAGTCGATCTAGCCATGTCCTTCTGTCCGTCTGTCCGTCTGTCTGTCCGGATGAACGCTGAGATCTCGGAAACTATGAGAGCTAGGCTATTGAGATTTGGCGTGCAGATTCCTGAGCTTCTTACGCAGCGCAAGTTTGTTTCAGTAGACTGCCACGCCCACTCTAACGCCCACAAACCGCCCAAAACTGTAACTCCTACAGTTTTGATGCTAGATAGAAAATTTTAACTGAAATGTATTGTTCTCATCAATACCTATCGATTGATAAAAAAAAGTTTGCCACGCCCACTTAAACGCCCACAAACCGCGAAAACCTGTGACGCCCACAATTTGCATGCTAGATAAAAAATTTTAACTGAAATGTATTGGTGTCGTCAATACCTATCGATTGATCCAAAAATAAATTTGCCACGCCCACTCTAACGCCCATAACGCTTAAATCTGTCTACCGCCGGTAGGTGGCGCATTTTAATCTCGCTTTGCTGCTTGCATATCTCCATTTCCCTTTGAGTAACGGGTATCTGATAGTCGAGGTACTCGACTATAGCGTTCTTCCTTGTTTTTAAGTTAATTTCTTTGAGCACTAGTAGACTCTTCTTTTTATACCCGTTACTCGTAGAGTCAAAGGATATACTAGATTCGTCGGAAAGTATGTAGCAAGCAGAAGGAAGCGTTTCCGACTCCATAAAGGCACTCGACTATAGCGTTCTTCCTCGTTTTAATTGGCATAACCTGGCACCTGCTGCACTAAACATTATTTATCTATTATCTATTTATCTAAGAATATGCCATTTGAAGGCGCAACGACCTTATAAAACGGTTGCTCACAAAATGGATATAGTCAAAGAACCGTAAACGAGGCAGATCTTATAAATGCTTAAAAGCGTCCAAACGGTTCTAACTTGTGAGAAATTGAGTGGCATCACTGTTGGCCCCAAATAGCCCCTAATCAATTTTCAGTACTCTTGCCTAAATTGAAATATCATTAAATAATTTGCCAATAAAGCCTAGTACTCAGATTAATCTTTAACCGCAATGTACTTAGCATGTCCTTACTGTCAAGCAGCTGGAATTGTTTTGTTGACTATTTGAAAAAGACGAATCTGCTGGTTCACAAAGAAATAAATACATATGCAATGTTCAAAGGATGTTTTTATTTATATTAATAAATAGTTTAAGGCTTCCTTGTCGAGTCGCTGATGCTTCGCAATCTTCTCCGCGCCAACTGCAGTCCAACTCCGATTCGCAATACGCCAACATGGGCCATGAGTCAGTGGAAGCGGGTTTCGGGACGGGGTTGTTCCGCTGATGCTGCATGAAGTTGCCCAGCATCTTGGCAATGACTGGTGATGGCTCCTCCTCCCTATATAATGGCTCTGCTAAAAAGATACTTATATTAGTACAACATAACCAAATTATTTTGGCCAGAAATTACTTTCCTTGCGTGGACTCGTTTAGCAGGATGTCCAAGAAGGGAGCGAAATGGGCTTCTCGATTGTATTATCTCCACTATTCTGCTGATATGCCCTGTTGTGGTATTGGATAACTTGGATAAGACTTGGATTAGTCGCCCTTTATCATATGGACCTTTATCATATCGTACAGTAACTGTACGAACCATTAAAGGCCTAAGAAGCACAAATATATAAAATTGAAATACAAGTTTATTTTATACAAATAAAATCGGAGGACTTTTGTCATGAAACATTAAAAAAACCATTTGCATTTTTTTGTCGTCCTCGAAATATTAAACCAATAAACTAAATTAATTTTGTAAGCCTGCGGTAAACGTATTGTGTGAACGCCGTGTATATATTTTTTCCAATAACTTCTTAAGCAGTAGTGTGAAGACGGTGTACAGTCGATAGTTTTAAAAAATGGCTTTCAATAAAGCAAGAGTATATTTGTTTCTATTCACTGTTTCCAATTTTTAGAAAATTTCCAATTTTAATGATTAGACTAATAAAGTAAGTAATTCTCACAGCTGAGTGGATGTTTGTAAAGGTAACATCGAATTAAGTTCATGTAAATATTTGTTTTAATTTACAATTTATATTTTACAGATATTTGATCCATCTTAAAAGGGTTTGTCATGTACACATCATCAGACTTTTTGTAACTAAGGGTGGCTTATTGATTTTAGACGGCATTTTATCATCGTTGGATGTAAATAAGTGTAATACCAACCAATAAAGAAAGATGCAATCTCAAGGACAAGGTCAGCAATTGTCGCAAATGCAATCAGCGGCTCATTCATTATTACAACATCATTCAAATGCCACAGGGAGCAATTTAGTCGGAAAACAAAATGATCTGCAATCTTTATCCTCTGTTGGTAAGGAACAAACATACTTAACTGCATACATAATGTACACGGTATAGTAATAAAATTAGCTATTTGGTTTTTTTATACCCTTGCAGAGGGCATAATGATTTCAGTCAGAAGTTGGCAACGCAGTGAAGGAGACGATTTCGACCCCATAAAGTATATATTCTTGATCACTATCTCTAGTCGAGTCGATCTAGCCATGTCCAACCGTCCATTTCTACGCAAACAAGTCTCTCAGCTAGTCTAAAGCTATCGGGATGAAACTTTCCCAAGGTCTTCCTTCTATTGCAGCCGTATGGGACCATTGTATCCTATGGCTCCCATATGAATGTTCAACAAAATATTTTGTTTTAAATGTAAACAAATGTATAACTTCGGTGGTCTTTGACATTTTAACTTCTAAATTCGAATTTAAATTAAATCAAACAAAAACACCTCTTAACGAGGTAAAAAGTAGTGGCAAACGCGCTTTTAACAAAAATTTCTGATATCAAGAATTGAGACGAAAAATGATATAACATTCGATAAAATAAATAAACTATATTAAATTTATGATTTCGGCCCGCAACAGTAAATATTTATTTACCTTCACGTAAATTTTCTGTTGTTGCGTGCCGAATACATAAATTTAATATAGTTTATTTATTTTATCGAATGTAAAATCATTTTTCGTCACAAGTGTTGATATCAAAAATTTTTGTTAAAGGCCACTACTACTTGCCACTACTTTTTACCTCGTTAAGAGGTGTTTTTGTTTGATATCAGAAGTTTTTTTTTGCACAAGAGTTTAAGTACCCCATTACCATGACTAGGAGTCGTCCCCACATGGCTTGGCTATTGAAGAACCAAACACACAGATTCGAACCCTTATCTTAGCTGAACGCCACCTTAAAGTAGGCACTGTAGCGTCATTACCAGTCGGCACCCTCGAGGAGGGTTCAGTATGGGAATCTCAAGGGCTGTATAGTTTCAGATTCCAAGGGAAATCTGTCGTTTCTTACATTTCCCGCCGAACTAAAGGGGTTTTTCCAAAGTGGTAGAACAAATAGATTGAGTTTCCTATATCGATTAGCTTAACGCAAGTAAAGGACCCTAATACCATAACAGATTTTCCGTTTGAAAAAATCCAATAAGAATATTTTTCATCAAATAGTTTTTTTTTCTTGTTTATTCCAATAAGTATGAAATATTTCGTATACGGAGCTGAAACGAGTTGCACTTTTTATCGCTTAATATCTTCCAAACGGTAATTTTTAGGGCAAAAAGTGTTACATATCTAAAGTTGAAGAATCTCAAGGGCTATATGATTTGAAATTTAAAAAGAAATCGTTCGACTCAATTTTAAGAAAATAGTCAAAAAGTGGTTTTAAAAAATAATTTACTATTTACTATAATTTACTTTACTATATGAAGGGTATTTAGCAAATTAAATTATCTTTTCAGAGATATATAGCACGTTTCTGTAGCATTTGCTGTTTAGATACTATAAGCATTTTAAATCTGGCTTTTTTTTTGATTTTCCGCTAAACTAGCAGGTTTTTCCAAAAGTCGTAGAACAAACGTTTTCTAACTCAAGGTACTTTATACACCCATAGGGTTTCCAAAACCCTAAAACTAAGATGGGATGCATACAAACCCTCAAACAAAGGGACAAACATTTTCATTTTGGGAAGAAGAAAATCTTGTTTTTTGAATTACTTTTGAACGGGACATCGGGTTTCAACTGAGGTGTCATTCGACGCGTATTCTCAGTAGGAATAAAACTAGCTAAACAGCCGGCGGCTTTTATCCCCACTCGTTACGATCGGACCATAATGGCAGATTTTCAATTCTGCGGCTATATATAGAAGCTGTCTTCGCACGCTCTCTTGCGCGCTTCGCCACTACGTGTACTGCCGTCCACAGTGATCAGACGACTTCATCAAATAGCTGCCATAGGATCGATAAAATAATTAATGTCAAAATAATACATAGACCATTATATTTGGTTTTCGGTATACATATACGGTAGTAAATTGAAATGAAACATATTAAATTTTGTATAATTAGTTTATAGGTTTCTAAAAATCGGTAAGCTCTGTGCATACAATGCTCCCACGGGAACAACCTGCAAGCGTATAGAAACTACGGCGTGCCCAAGCTAACTTTTCTTGTTTTTCTCTATGATATATGTTAATATTTAATTCAATGCTCAGTCAGCGATAGTTGTGCTGAACTGCTAAAAATAGCCATTTTTTGTTGTTGTCGGCGTACGAAATGTATCTATTTATAGTTTTTCCGCTTAACTAGAGAGTTGCTTTAAAGGTGGTAGAACTAAAGTTTGTTAAATTGACCTGTTTAACACCATAAATATATTTCCAAGACCTTGGATGCGCACAATGAAATTTTAATGCTCAGGCACCGTTAGTTAGTTTTGTTGATAAATACCTTTCAAACTTTACTTTTTACAACAATGAGTAAAAGTTCAAACTGAAATCGTTAGAGCCGATGTTGAGCAATGGAAAAAAGCTTAAAAAAAAAGATATTTGATATTTATAGCTGACTTCCCGATAAACTAGCGGTTTACTCCAAATATGGTAAAATTAAAACATAAAAAAAAAAAATTACACACTCACTGCTCTATCTTCCAAACCAATTGATATTCTTAAAGTCTTGGTATGCAATCCTTTAAGTTTTTTGCGATTTTTTTCGATCAGTGTAATACTTGCTAGGATCGGACTATCATAGCACATTTTCAGTTCTGCTGGTATATACATAGAAGTCAGCATCGCACACTCTCTTGGTGCGCTGCGTTACTACGCGGACTGCCGACCCCTGTGATATAATACATAAAAGTTTAGAAACCAAAAAAATGGACTGCATTTCCCTAAACAAAATATTGGCTCAATTGTATTGTAAAAACCTATTTTGTTCAAACTTCATCTGTTAAGTTTTCTTTTTTTTTGTAAATCAGCTTTGCATTAATACTTTTATTGGCAAAATGAAAAGTTTGTAAATAAAACACCTTGATCCATGCAAAAAGTAATATTTCATTTGCTGGATAAGGGTCAAGTGGTGAAAGACGCATTAGCGGTCGACACTGCAACAATGACATTTTTTCATTAATTTGTGGGAAGTGCCACTGCTAAGGTACGCTGTACTTGTGCCGTTAGAGGCTGAGCTGAGCTATTCCCTCCGCGGAATTCAATGGAAAAAAAAATGGTTTTTAAAAAATAATGTGCTTTTTTCCTTTCATGCATACAAAAAAGTAGACAATGTTATGTGGTTTTTGCTTTTTGCAAGTGTCATTTTAACAACATTAAGAATTACTCAAAAATATAGATCGATAGGGGCGTGGCAGCTAGTCTTCGGCGCCCCTTTGAAAAGGGGCTAACTACAAATAATACTGCGTTTGGAAGGTAATAGAATTCCGCTGGTATCGTCGAAGCCCATCTAATTTAAAATTCTTTTTGTATTTTTGCAAATGTTTATAATTTTTTTAAATGCAAAAAAATTCAAAACAAGAAAAATGGCTTTGACAATACAATTTAACTACCATTATTACTGTTTGTATTTTTTAGTGAACCCTGTGATATTATTCGATATAATTTAGTATCAACACGTTGCGGAAATTCATTTTCATTCATTAAACAGTCAAACTGAATTAAAAAAAACTTTTAAAGTGTAGAATAGGCAAATTTAAGTTTATCTGCTTACGTTAGCTATAAAGCTAGAATTTTCGGTATCATCTTTCAAAGAAAGCCAAATCTGATGGGGGAAAAAAGCGGAAATGACACCACTGGTGCATATCAAAATTGACCAATTGCCACCCAAAAGAACCTCTAAGGTGCTTGGTACATTAAAATCTACCAAAATGACCAATATTTTGTGAAGTTTTTTTTAATACTACCTCTTAAGGTAGCACCATTGTCAAAAAATATTTTAAACAAAAGCTGCAGTTCTTATGATTAGTTATTATCTTTTATTGCGTTAATTTAATTGGACGCTCAATTAATTGGTCTTATTGTCAGCACCAAACTTGTATTTAAAATTTTGCAAATCATCCTATATTTAGTCATATTTTCCATATATAATGCGTTCAGATTAATGAAATGTCACTTTTGTCTGAAACGATTTTTATGCTCATACTTGGATCACGACTGGAGACAACCTTCGATAGTTTGGCATAAGCGGATCTGATTGGGAAAACATTTCGGCACTAACTTCCATGGTCCACTTAAGAAGCTATTTGTATGCTTACAAATTATTTTTACGCTCCGAACAAGTGATTGCCCGCCGTTTTCTAAACATACCTCGGACTATTCTTTGATGAAACCCTCATATGAAAAGCAAACTTTCTAGCAAAAAAAAAATTAGCTTATCACCAAATTTCCATAATTTTACTGGCTCCTGAAATAAAACTCAATTCTAAACACCAACTTCCAACTACAAACTTCTGCTATGCAACGCAATTGTTCGTACCCAAAGGTACTCAACATGACCAGACCCAACAAATCAAGCAGTAGCCAAGTTGGGAACAGTACCAGGCGCTCAGTAGCACCCACTGCATATGAGAATTGCTGATCAGCATATTATATGTCTCACTAACTCACCGTCTCAACGACTTAACGGCACACTGACCGGCCAATGCAGTCAGCACATTTTGCAGTGTCTGCCGCGCCAACTACACAAACTGCTACCATAATCAAAACTCCCCTACCTACCTACCTACGTTAGAATATAGCTTACTTCACTAATCATTACACTAAACTTCCGTGTTCCAAGTAGTATATAAACATGTACCAAATGAAGAATAAATCAGTTATCAACACACCTCTTAACTCCGCGGTTCTACTTCCTACATCTGGGAATAGGGCTCGTAATACACTATCTCAACTAGCAGCTAACCACGTTAGCTAACCCTCAGCGCAGCTCCAGCATCGCCTGTGGTCCGGCATCGCAGTAACCTTCGTTACCATTGCCGCGACGCGATCGTCCTGCCAGCAAAGCGTCCCCGTGCCAGCGACAAGTGCTCATTACCTCCTTGTCCCGCGGTGTGACCCGGAAGTGTCTACTTCGGTTAGGCACAAACAGCAATCTTGAAGTCACTTCGGAGCTGCGACTGTCTAACCAACAGAACCAATTAGCCATTGTCCTACTAGATATCGTTGAATGCCGAATTGCATTTAACGTTAAGAATTATATCTACTGAACACGGTTGATGGGTGCCGTCAGCCTGTTATAACTTCTAAATTACTTAAAATTTTACGTGGCTTTGAGGGTGTGTATGCATTAATTAAAGTATTTATTTTCGCATGCATATTCTAGCAATTTTGAAAGGGTTTTAACTTCATTCATCTTCAATAAATATAAAAGGCAGCAAATTTGCATAAATAAACAAAAATGTATTGCCAACTGCATTTTGTATATTTGATTGGCGTTCACGCCAAAAGGGGGGCTTTTAATTTCTGGAGGCGGTGTCGAGCGGCAGTTTTCTCTATATGTCCACATCTTGCTGGCCCGCACTGCCCTTCGCTCTATCTCTCCAACTCTCCCCTAGGTTCAAAAAGTTATAATTTTCAAGTGCCCAAATAAGTACCCACGCATTGTCTAAAGCCGATCCACTGGCCGCCATACACCCCCAAACCAATTCGCCACCACAACCGTTTCAAAAGGTTGTGGCAAAGTTTTTTATATCGCGGTCTATAACATATTTTCGGCACACGTGCTCTTTATCCCGAATATACAGAACTAGCTATCGTAACTAAAAATTAATTTTTCCGTAACTCCTTGTGCTAATTTTAAAATTTTATATCAAATTCCATACGTTAGTTTTCGTTAACTAATGAAATGAGTGGTTTCTATCGTGCGGCACGGCTGTTATAGCCTTCTTGGAGTTGGAAATCTTGTTTTCCTGAAACCACAATGGATCAAAAAAAGTTTATCGACATCCTAATTGAAAATTTGGGTTAAAGCGCCACGAAACTGGGGCTCGAAAATGATTTTTGGATCTAACAGGAATGCGATCCCAAGCATTGAGCCCACAAATCATAGCTTTGGTTATATTATGTATAAAACCAGATAAATTTGCCGCTAAATTCCAGATTTCAACGTCATTAAGCATTTGTGGGATCAAAGGATATGCTAAGAAAATTCATTGTGAAGGAATGGAATCAAGTAGCGGTGAAAGATGGAAGAAAATTAATCCAATCTATGAAGAATGGGTTGTCTGAATTTATAAAACGTGAAGGGTATACTCTGTACTACATTCGACGTAATTTGCCCAAAATATACTTTTTCTTATGATATATGCATTTTAAGGCATACTTTTTCTGATAGAAAATGAGGCCATTAGTACATTTTTATATATCCGTTACTCGTAGAGTAAAAGGGTATACTAGATTCGTCGGAAAGTATGTAACAGGCAGAAGAAAGCGTTTCCGACCCCATAAAGTATATATATTCTTGATCAGGATCACTAGCCGAGTCGATCTGGCCATGTCCATCTGTCCGCTCGCAGAGGCAAATTTCGACCGATCCGTTTTTCGTAATTTTTTTTGCGTCCCTCCGTTATATTCAGCTAGTAAATAAGACTTCGGCGGAAAAATTTTCGTTAAGCAGCGACATGTAAATGCCCTAATATTATTGTATTTTAGCATTATTGTATTTAAAAAAAATATATAGTCTTATAAAATTACATATTTCTGATCATAGTAAAAATTTTATAGTCGAATATGTTTATCGTTAGAAAGGGTATAGGAGCAGTGGCACGCGCAAACAGCGAAGATAAAAAGAAGAGTAGTTCCAGTACTAAAAGGGTGCGATCTGAGTTTAAAGGAGAACCACCCCGTAAGTATATGTCCACACTTCCTACAAATGACGGTGGGCGATCGCCTAGACTGTATCCCAAGAAAACAGTTGTGCTCCAATTTCTATGCGAACAGCCATATGATGCCAAAGGCGGCGTCATACATTGTTGCATCCAAGCAATCCTTCTACAAGAACTTCAACACCATTCGATGCCCAAAGGCCGGTGACCGCCTCAATTCCACACAGAATTGGATCCTTCTTAGAGCAGGTTTCCCACGCGCATGGAACTGTGAGAATTTTAGCTCCGGACCCAACTAGAAGGGTCCTTCCTGAAAGTAATTCATCCGATTATTAGGTTTCATATCCCGCTTTGTATGGCAGACGTTTCCAAGGTAGTATATCCACCACACTCTCATACACACGGACGAACGATTTTCGCTTCCATCATGTTCCTTAACCTACCATTCTGATTTTTTTTGCTACGTCGCGCAACTCCCGTGTTGTTGCGTACCATTTCTCTTGGGATTTCCTACAACTTCAGCGATCAAGCCACCCCCGCCCCAGCACTCGTGAAATCGCTTTAAACCGAAATTACAGCGTACAGTAGACATTAGATTCCAAGAAAAACAAAAATGGCTTTTAAATAAGATGTATTATTTAGAGGAGGTTTTTATCAGTGAAAATATAAAAATGTTGGGGTTTCCAACTTTGACGTCAAATTTTAAGGACATGGACCATGGTGGGGACTATTTTTTGGAATGCCGTCATGCTTGAGAGTGTGTTTCAGCGCATATATTTAAAATAAGTCCATTTATGTGGGCCTTATAATTGAAAATGTTTGTATGGGGTTTTAACCCAGTATCTTAAAAACTAGAAATGGTTCGTGCACATTTCACAAAGATAAATTTTGTGTTCCTGTTCAATTTGCAGCATATCGATGTGCCAACGCCATTCTGAAAGGAAATATTACCAAATGACATGCTGATTTAAAGCCATTATAACCAGTGGTGCCATTTCAGCATTTTTCCTTCAAATTTTGCATTCCAGCTACAATTCTTTTTTAAATTTAAAATCTTTTTTTTTTACTTTGTTAAAATGTTAAATATGTATTTCTAACGACAAAGTATCGATTCACTTATATCAAATAATTTTCTCCATTAGTTTACACTTAAATTGGTTGGAATTTTATAGCTAGCGTTGTGAAATTCGTTTACAAAAACAAACAAAAAAAAAAAAAATTGTTAATGAATTTATTTTTTAAATAAAATTTAATTTACACTTTCAATAAAGCCTTTTGTTTTGCCTATCAGATATATATTTATTTTAAATGCTACGTTTGGAAAGCTGCCTTGCTACAATAGTTGATCGGAGACTATTGTTGATTTTTTAAATCAAATTGCTGCTAGAGAAGACAAAAATAGTATTTAGAATATTTCCGGGCCCATCATCGCGGTTTTACAAAGCATCAAAAGGATCAGACCAATAAATCTTTTTATGTGTGGGTAGCAAATTGTTGATTTTATTTATTTTTCTTAATTAAAAGAATTCGATTATTTTGTTACGTTTTCTATAAGAATTTTATATTAAATATTCAAAGAATAAACAACAAAAACTTGAGTTCCGTTGCGGCCAACAGTAAAAATTCTCAAACAGGATTTCAAAATTTAAAAAGCATATATTCTGTCAGCACTTCAAACACTGGTTCTGTTAGTCCATTTTGCATTTGTTTCATGTGGATTCTGCATTTGTGTATATATTATTGGATGTCCCATTTTTGTGGTGTCCTACAATTTTTACTAACGATGAATGATATTTTCGACGACATCCATTCAGTGCAAAGCTCCCCTGAATATTAATGAACAGAGGGAAAAGACCAAAACTGGCTTATAGTCAACACATAAACGTGAAAACTAAAAACCATGATCTTTGCCTTTCATAATCTTATATATTTTATGACTTCGGTCAGAAGTTTGCATAGCAGTGAAGTAGACGTTTCCGCGCCCCGTTGGGGCGGTACGGCTTGTTCGATGAAACAGTTGAAGCCCCAAGATTGAGTGGTACCCAAAAAACACGGGAGTACTTTTGGGGTTTTTACGCGACGTGCGTAGGGTAGAGATGGAGAGGGAGAGCGGACGGCAGTGCGAGCGCGCGAGATGTAGAAATCTGGATAAAACTGCCGCTCGACACTGCCTCCTGAAATTAAACGCCCTTTTGGTTCTAAAGGTTCTTCTTTTAAAAACCGAACCACTTTTTAGTTTCACCTTTTTGATTTCCTTGAATCTTTTTACGTATACTATTCAGTAAATAACTAAAAAAAATGTTTTTGGTTAGAATTTTTAAAAGTATCCTCTGTTTTAACAAATGCTTAAGCGGTCGGCAGCGTCCCATTAAGCGGACGTTGGGAATAGCTCTGCTCTGCCACTGCTGTCGGACGCTTCCCTCTGCCTTTTACATACTCTCTAACGAATCAAAAACACCCTTTTAGTCGAAGAGTATATTCTTCGGCTTCCTGCGCAGCGCAAGTTTGTTTCAAGGGTGCCACGCCCACTATAAAGCCCACAAACGCCATTAGCGCTGGAACCCTTCTTGTGCAAGAATCACTTAACAATGATGGGGTGATGTAGCTTCAGGTCCAGCACGTATACATTCGCCATTCGGGAAAATCTCCAAATCTTAAAAAATCTAATGTAAAGTTAAAAAAACATGTTTTTGAAGTTTTGAAGCTGGAGATTTAAATGTTTAGAGGGAATTTTTTAAAAATATTGCGCTTAACAAACTTAGAGAAATTATAACTAAACATAATTTTTATCCGTCAAATCCTAATGTACAGTGCACTTATATTTATATACTTAAAAAAAGTTTAAAGCAAATCGAAAATGTACAAAAATGTTTTTTGTGAAATTCGTTTTATACTAATAGCATATACAGCTGCGAAAAAAATAATAGCACCACTAACACAAAAATTTTTAAATAGTCACCCTACTTATATTTTGAAGTTCCTTGACTCTCAAATCATTTTGTATATGACCATACAAAACATAAATAAAAAATATAAACAAAATATTAACTGGACTTACGGCAAGCCGATGTTTATATGTATACAATTGCAGGTCGTTTCTATGGGATCAATGTAAGTATATACAGAACTTTCCGACTTTTATAAAATTAAAAATGAACACAGAAATATCATTAGTTTCAAGATAAAGTTAAATTTCAATTTACTATCTTATACGTTTTACCGAAAACAAAATAAAACGAATTTTATATATTTTTACATTAATTTTGCGATTCTTCCTATGGCAGCTATGTCGTAATGAATATTGAAACAATGCGATATTCCAGAGTATATTAGAAAGTGAACAAAAATAAAATATTACAAAAATTATATTCCTAAGAGTAAAAGATAATATGTCAAAAACAACAATGCTACAATCTAAAAAAAAATGCTATGATTATTTTTCCGATTATTCCTATTGGGCTTGTTCCTACCCGACTCGTTCACACTGATATACTAAAATATAAGATTGATATAAGGTTTTTGGCAATGTTTATCGCGGTGTCTTTAAAACTGAGACAGACGAATACTCTCTGCAAAGGTATACAAATGTACAAAAAACTAAAAAAAAAAACGATTTGAGACGTCTTAGATTTTAATAAAAAACTCGAAGATTTTTGGTGGGGTTATGATCAAGCGAGTACACAAGTCACTTACTTACATTGCGTTATGCGTACTTTCGAACTATATATAGTTATCCTGACGGTGAATCTGGCCAAATTTTTTGCTCGATGATTTATTTGAAACATATTTTATATTCACCTTGGGCTAGGAACCACTACCTTATACCAATTTACATCATAAGTTTATTCATGAAGGATGTATCCATTGTATTGGACTTAGTTTAATAAGGAAAAACAAGCCCATGTCAATAGCTTGGACCCTGCATGATAAATGGCTGTTGTGTTGGAAAGGAATTTTTTTTTCAGTGCATGTTTCTGAAACTTGTTATCTAAAACATTACAAAATGTTTTTAGTACTCGTATTCGCTCTTATTTTCAGCACCTGTTGTAGTTTAGTTTTGGCCTGATAAGATCTTTGGTGCTTTGTGATCTAACATTTTCGGATGAAAAAAATGGGCCTCAACTCGGAGATTCTGTGTTGTCCATAACAGTTTATGTCATTTTTAATAACTTAGACCAAAACCTAACCATTCGAACCGTTTTTCGTCCAATATGTTTTTTTTTAATTTATCTCTTATTCGACTTGGACAATTTTTCACATATTCTTACATTGCTAAATGATAATGAATTTGAAGTCTGAAAACCAGGAAATGTTAATTTTAGTCAAATCTCATAAAATATATGCATCCTATAAACGAATAGCAGCGAATCGAAACGTTTTTTTTTAAAAAACGTTTTTATTCTTAAAATTGAAAAAAAAATTAAATAAAAACAAGGAAGAAGGCTATAGTCGAGTACCTCGACTATCAGATACCCATTACTCAGCTAGAGGGACCAAAGGGAGATGGAGATATGCCAGCAGCAAAGCGAGATTGTAATGCGCCACCTACCCGCGATCTCAATATATGGTTATGTGGGCGGCAGACAGATTTAAGCGTTATGGTCGTTAGAGTGGGTGTGGTAAACTTTATCGATAGGTACTGACGAGACTAATATATTTCAGTTTGTTCATTTTTGTCTAGCATGGAAATTGTGGGCGCCACATGTTTGGGCGGCTTGTGGGCGTTAGAGAGGGCGTGGCATATTGGCGTAAGAAACTAGCGCTGCGTACATGGCTCCGGAATCTAAATAGTTTCCGAGACATCCGCGTTCATATTTACGAATTTTTGAAGATTGTGGGCGTTAAAGTAGGCGTGGTCCCCTCCTGAAACAAAATTGCGCTGCACAAGAAGCTCAGGAATCTGCATGCCAAATCCCAATAGACTAGTACTTATAGTTTTCGAGATCTCAGCGTTCATCCGGACGGACAGGCGGACGGACGGACATGGCTAGATCGACTCGGCTAGTGATCCTGATCAAGAATATATATACTTTATGGGGTCGTAAACGCATCCTTCTGCCTGTTACATACTTTCGGACGAATATAGTATACCCTTTTACTCTACGAGTAACGGGTATATTTATATTGTAATAATAATGTATAATACGTAAACATAGCATTATATGTAAATTCAATTTACTTAATTTTGCTATAATCAAATAACTTACTTTTATAAATCAATATTAGTTGTTTTTTTCGATATACAATAATGTTCCTAAAATATTAGGGCATTCGCATGTCGCTGCTCCACGAAAATTTTTCCGCCGAAATGTTAGTCGCTAGCCGAACATAGCCGAGAGACGCAAAAAAAATAACTGACCGCCCGAAATTTGTCACAAAGAAAGAGAGGGATTCTCCGAGTATCTGCCTCTCTTTGTTGCACGACCGTTTTCGTAGGCAGTCTTCTACGCTGCGCCGACTGCTCTGCTGACGTCAACAGCGGCACAGCGTTTTAGGCACAATAAAAACAAAAAAAGCTTTTTGCCTTGAGCCATGTCACCGCGTCCCTACTGCAGAACTGAAGGGTTTTGTTCCAGTGACCCTCTATGCATCTCTTATGAAATTCATGTTGACACGCTGTTCTATAAACATCGACACCGCTAATCTCTCCTTTCCATATAGGACAGAGTGAATTTGAGCTGTTCTCAGAGTCCCTTTCCGGAGATCGGTCTAGCCCCAAGCAAAAAGAATAATTCACGAGACTATTGACCTTGTCCGAAAAAATGTAACCAACAAATAATCCGACCACAGTTAACCAACCGCAGTAATAAAATTGACAACGATAAAAAATAGAACGATCGTAATATTGGGAAGGAGCTGTTAATATACTTTATTTCGGTATCGGACAGTGACTTTTCGGAAAAAATTTCACATGTATTCCTGATCCCTATTAAATTATAGTGCCCCTGTGAAAAAATAATAATTGTCACAGCCTCCTTCTGGATGTGACGCTTCTTTCAAGTAACGCCAGCATTTTCCGTTCCGTTTAGTTTGAGTTTTATTTAAGTTTAAATTTTTTTTTTTTAGTAATAGTATTTTAAACCGGGAGAGAAACCGACCTAAGTTCGTGTTTGTTTTCCCGTTTTCCTCAGCTTGTTAATTACCATGACGCCATTGCCTAATTTAGGAAAGTTTCATTGTTCATTCTTTATTTTCGGTTAAAAAAAATAATACTAACAAGAAAGAACGCTATAGTCGAGTACCTCGACTATCGATTGCAGGCAGATTATAAGACAAGAAAGAGAGGGATATATCCGAATATCTGCCTCTCTTTGTTGCACGATCGTTTTCGTGGGCAGTCTTCTACGCTGCGTCGACTTCTCTGCTGACGTCAACAGCGGCAAAGCGTTATAGGCACAAAAAAAAACAAAGCTTTTTCTTAAGCCTTGTCATCGCGTCCCTACTGCAGAACTGAAGGGTATTAACTAAATTAAAAGTGGTTACGTCCACAATTCGGATGGTTTTGAAAACTTCGATACATTTATCAAAAAAGTAGCAAAATTAGCGGCAACAAAAATTGCACCACTTAAAGATAAGGCTTAAAAAACTTAAAAATATATTCTACATGTCAGTGGAAAGATAAATTTAAGATCTAAACACTTTACTTTGACATAATTGTTCTTAATAAAATCCCTTGAAAATTAAGACAAATTTTTTAAATAAAGGTTTTTTGTAATTTTTTTTAAGAACTTGACGATTTGGAAAACATCCTTAGAACATTTAAGATTTGAGATTCCTCAACCTTTGACGTTACATATTTTCAAAAAAATCGCGACTTATTGAAAAAAAAACAAAACTAGAACTTACTTCGAAACAAACAGCTGCAAATAGGCCTCAACGATTTCCTGGTCGTGCTGCAGCAGTGGGGCGATGGAGTTAAGCCGACTGTATACGACTTTATGGCCAACGATGTGAACAAGAGGAACTTTGTGGGAACCATTTTATTTCTGGGCCTGCTCATCTTCTCTGCCTTGGGTGGGGCCGCACTGGCCCTGTGATTCCTGGGCGTCTTTGCTGTGCGCTTCCTGTTAGAGCTGAGCCTTTTCACCTGCACCGCCACTCCGATAGTCTTCAAGCTAATCGACTTTCTAAACAAGATTTTGATGGCTTTCTTCATTCTCCTCGCTATGATCTGGAAAGATCTGGTCAATCGTGGCCAGCCGGTTATCGTGTCGAGGCAGCACCTCGAGGCGAGCCGCCGCTTCAAGAGCATCCAACACGAACGTTCCGAGCCCCATTAACGGAGTGCGCGCTGGTGACCCGCTGCCAAGGGCAAATATGTCTTGCAAATGGTGTGTAATTAGCCCAGGGTGGAGGCATCGTATAATCATTGAAAATGTGTTATATATATATTGTTGAACGTTGATGCACTAAGAGCAGTACAAACAAGTGGCCCAAACGACACCAAGCACGTGCTTGTTACGCGCGGGCCCATTTTTATTTCGGGCATATTTGGTTCTTGAGGAAGGTACATAGAACAATTAAAGACAGGACAAAACATATATTAACAAGATTAAAGCAAATGAGCTAAGATTTTAGTTTTTAGTACAGGGATAGAAGTTGAGGAACAAATTAAATGATATAGGTTGTTATAATTATTAGAAAGAACGCGAAAGGGCTCATGCTGATTAAAATTAGATGAACATCTGGCAAGTTGATAGGATGGTAGTTTCGCATTAGTCTAACAGGAACATTAAAAGTTCAGCGGCTTACCAAATCTACAGAATCAATATCGCCTCTGATAATATTATTCATAAAAATAGTACCAAGCATAATATTACGGCTTACTAGACTATGCAAATTAATTAATAGCAATCTACTCGAGTAAGAAGGCAACCTGACGTTTTGATCCCAGTTCAAACCACGTAAGGCAAAAAGAAGAAATTGTTTCTGTACGGACTCTATACGGTCAATGTGCACTTGATACTAAGGACTCCAAACGGAAGAACAGTATTCTAAATTAGGACGGACAAGTGAGGTAAATAATAATTTGGTAGTGTATGGATCATCAAATTCTTTAGATCAACGCTTTATAAACCCAAGAACACTCATAGCTTTATTTACAGTAGAGGTTATGTGGGAGTCAAATTTAAGTTTAGGATCTAGGAGAACACCTAAATCGTTTACTGAGTATATTCGGTCCAAGGACATGTTCTGAAGAGAGTAACTCATGAACATTGGCGTACCTCTATAAAAAGTCATAACGTTGCATTTAAGATAGTTTTAATTCAAAAGGTTGTACTGACACCATTCCTGGAATCTATTCATGTCTGACTGCAAGCAGAAACCAGATTCAATATTATTATATGAAAAACAAAGCTTAACATCATCAGCATTCATTAGTACACGAGAGTGATTTACGATAGAAGGAAGATCATTTATAAACAGAGTAAACAGCAAAGGGCCTAAATGACTGCTCTGAGACACTCCAGATGTCACGTTGATCATCTTGGAAACAGCGTTTTTGAATAAAACCCTCTGAGATCTACCATTCAAATAACTTGAAATCCAAGTTAACAGATTTTTCGGAAACCCGAGCTGATCTAATTTGAATAAAAGAAGAGAGTGGTTAACAGAGTCAAAGGCTTTACTAAAATGTGTATATATAACGCCCGTCTGCAATTTTTTGTTAAATCCATCTAGTACAAAAGATGTCAATTCGAGCAGGTTAGTGGTGGTCGATCTACGCTTAACAAAACCATGTTGACACGGCGATATTAAAGAGGAGCACAAATGTTGTAACTGAGAGGTAATAATGCGTTCAAATGTTTTAGGAATTGCAGACAATTTGGAGATTCCACTATAGTTCTGAACATTAACCTTCGCACCCTTTTCGTGGAGTGGAATAATAAAAGAATCTTTCCAGATAGTAGGAAAAACAGATGATGAGATAGACAAATTAAAAAGTTTAAGAATGGGTTTACAAATAGTTCGGGCGCAAAACTTAAGAACACACCCAGGGAGTCCATCTGGCCCCGGAGAATAGGTTGGCGTTATAGTTTCTAAATCACTTAAGAGAGAACTCTCGGTGATTACAGGAGAAAAAATACAATTTGCCCTGTTTAAGTGATTAGGGTAGCTAGAATTAGACCATGAAACAGAACTATAAGTAGATTGGAAGAATTCAGCAAATAAATCTGCAATTTCGGGATCCGTAGATGCCTCAATAGAGTTTAATCGTACGGATGATGGCAATGCTGAAGACTTTCGCTTAGCATTGACGAAGTTATAAAATTGCCTCGGATCCTTTGAAAATTCAAATTTACATCGGTTAAAATACATGGAATAGCAATGACTGTTAAGTACATTAAAATTAGTACGAGCCACCACATATCTTGAAAAATCGGATGGCCTACCCGACTTTTTGTACTTTTTATAGAAGTTTGTTTTTAGGTTTCTAAGTCTTTGCAACTGATTGGTAAACCAAGGTGTCCTGTCTAACTTAGGAGGAAAACTGTCAGGAACACATTCACAGAAAAAAGAGTTTAGGACACTATAAAATAGTTCCGTAGCACTTTCAATATCCAAGCAATTATATAAATTTGTCCAGTTATATTGTGAAATCAAGTTGTTGAGTTTACTAAAGTCACATTTACGAAAGCATCTACATTTATTTGGAGAAAGTGAAGGAGAGAGGGTATCAATGCCGGGAAGACAAATTGTAAGTTCTAATGTGGGATGACACTGGTCTTCAGGCACAACTAGTGGGTCAATTCTAGATACAGTGACTTCAGACGGATCTAAAACAAATACAAGATCTAATTGTCTGTTTAGTGAATTACGTATAAAGCTAACTTGCTGTAATGATAATTCTAACAGACCGTCAACGAAATCATGGTTAGATAAAGGAATAGAGACAAGTGAGTCAGTAAAAGGGGGCCAAGAAATGTCAGTTAGATTAAAATTCACCAAAACAAAGATCCCTTTCGAAAAGATGAGATAGAACAGTTTTTATTGCAGACAAATGTTGCTCATAAATTGTTAAGTCGGATCCAGGTGGAATATAAGAACAAGTTACAAAAATAGAAAAAGATTTCAAAGAAACTTTAACACCAACGAATTCTATGTCATTGGGATTAAGAAAGTATATTCTATCCGATGTTAAAGTAGAGGTAACGGACTAAGTCACAAAGCAAGGCACCAGTATCACAGATATTAATGACAAATTGACAAAAATCACAGAGCACAAAATAAACACAACCGGTCACAAGCGACGCTAAATCGAAGTATAAGAACTTTATTCGGGATTCAATCTGGTCCCGGTGCCTTGTCGTCCAGTATTGTCTTCGATACCCGGAGGACTTCTTCGGCACTTGCGATCTTTATGCTCGCCGTGTTCACGATCAGTGAGGTTCGCGCCTTACTCTCTTGCTCTGGGAATAGTGTTTCCACTATCCTTTTTAGGCTGACTGGGCTTGTCGGTGATGGCCGACTAAATACCCGCAGCCGTTTTGTGACGAGTTTATATGCGAAGCCCCATGGGTTGGAGTCAATTTCTTCGCATATATTGTTAAAGCACATGCGTTTTCTCTCTTATAGTTTTTTCCAGTGCTCGTCTTCTTTCCCTGAAATATATTTGAAGTGCCTCAAATTCGGACCTTTTTCTTGAGCGTTGGTATGCGCGTCTTGACCTGTGGCAGTCTTTTCTGGCTTCCGCAATGAATTGGTTCCACCAGTATGCAGGTCTTCTTGATAAGATTTTCCCCTTTCTCTGGATAGATGCATCACAGGCTGTCTTGGTGTATTCTGCGATGTGTTTGCCCTTTCTTCAGCTAAGCCGCTTGTGGAGAGGTCCTCGAACAACATCTGTACCATCTACACGTCTATCGTTTCTATTTTGTACCCTGGCACGGTCTTAGGAACTCGTGGTGGGCTATTTCTAGTCTCTATCGTGCAGATTATTGCTGCATGGTCACTACCCGTATAGGTGTCACTAACCTCCCAGCTGGAGCCCGAGGCCAATTCAGCGTTCACAAATGTGAGGTCAATGATAAAACTGGTGCCGGATCTTGAAAAAGTCGGGTTTGTTACAGAGTTCAACAGCACTAGGTCAAGTGCGGCGAAGCTCTCGTGTTGGTTCGGGGGAGCCCCACTCCGTAGCACAGGCATTAAAGTCGCTGGCAATTACGGCAGGGCGATTTTCCCGGGCGTCTTCTCCAATCTCTTCGATATTGCCTGGGGAAGGCTAAAGCTTGGCGGCAGGTAACAGCTATAGAAAGCTATACCATTCACATGGGCTCTAGCGAAGCAATTTCCGCCTTTTTTCCTGCTAATCTGTCGGATTGGATTTCCGCAGCTCCACATTGCCGATTTTTTGCTATTATTTGCTACCCATTCTCCAGAATTTTTATTCCTGTATCGCTCGCTTATGAGTGCCATGTCTACGTTTTTCTCGATGACATTTTGCTCCAGCAACGATTGGGCAACCTCGCAATGGTTTCGGTTAATCTGAAGGAACTTCATTTACCCCTAAGCCCTTGCATAGCCCTCCTGAAGTACGGGCATGTTGGGTGATCGCAATCTTTCTCCTTTTTGCGTTTGCATAGCATGCAGCAGGCCTTTGCCTTGCAGCCTCTGGCTTGGTGCTCCTTTGCGCCACAGTTGTAGCAGCATTTTGAGCAGTCCTCCTGGACCCTGCAATTCCCTGCTATATGGGTAAACTCCATACATTTAAAACACCCTTTAGGTGTTAGCTTTGGGCGGACTCTACACCAGGTCCATCCCAGCCTAATTGTGCCCTTCTCCATGAGTCGTCTCCCCATGTTGGTCATGACTCTTAGGGTGGCGGTTTGGGTGCCTCCGTATGCCGCCCTTAGACCTACCACCGTGGATTCTGGCAGTTCCACATCGAATTGTGATTGAACCGCACACAGAATGTCCGTTTTATCGGTGGTCTCGTCGATGTCTTTTACCTCCATCAGCATTGTCTCAGTCAGCGCTCTGACGTCAAAATTGTTGCCCCAGGACAGCCTTCATTGTGGTCAGAAGCTCTGCGGTTATAGGGTCAGAGACCTTATTTAGAAGGATCAGGAGTTCCCCCTTAGCTGTGCGCCTAACAGCCTGTCCTGGCTCCTTAAGCTGCGGTTCAGCCTTAACCTTTTTAAGGATGCCGGCATAGGACCCTCCAGCGGAGGCTGCGATGACTATCGCGTCGTTCCGTGGCGGTCGCACCTTGGGCTTCCTAACCTTTTGCCCCACCTGTGTCCACTCCTCTGGCTTCTTCCCAGGTTCTTGGGGCTTGCTGGTGCTCACTGTCCCAGAATGTTTCCCCTTATTTACACCTTGACTGGCATCACTTGCCGGTGCCTTATGCATCGTCTTTTTCGCTGGTACCGCTAACGTTTTCCTAGTTTCTTGGCCCCTGGGTCGCTTGCTGGTGCCGCTCGCGAGCACTTCTGCGCAGGTTTTTTTTAGCTATATCCTTAGCTTTTCCCTGTTCTTCGACTATGCATTGCACAGCCGACAGGACTTCCCTCTGGAGATAGTCAATTTCGTCAACTATATCCCTCATGGGGTTTGTAATGGAACGCTTTCCTTCCATTAGCTTCTTCAGCTCCCTGGCCTTCGATCCCAGACCAGTCAGCTGTTTCAGCATATCCCCCTGCTCCTCATCAGCAGCTTTTGGGCTGCTTTTTTCTCCTGCTGGAGGGGTGCCAGGCTGCCTGCCATTGCACTCCCCCCTTTTTTCTGGCGATCTCGCCATTACACTGCTTTTTTTAAACGGGTCAGCTCCCGTGTTGGCCCAGTCAGGTAGACATGACAAAGGCGTGTGGAAGCCGTCGAAAAAAGCCGGCGCCGCCAGGCCTTTGTTTGCCGGCGTGCCTCCACTATTGGTTGGCCCAACCCCTAGGCTATCGCCAGGGTGTTCTGCCCCCGATCCCCTGCACGCCTTTTCCCCGCCTATATCGTTCTCCCTTGTTTTTTAATTGACAGCACTAATTATTGTATGAACGTGAATTATTTATATTTTAATTTAACGTTTTTTCGTCTTTCTAAGGCTACTCCAATATTTAAAGTTAGTTTTTTGTAACTTTTTTTTTATGTTTTTTCCGGATCTCACGCAAAACATGTCCGCCCTTTCCGGTTTCGTTGATCGTTGTGATGTTTATATTTTGTTTCGTTCATACCGTTTTCGTCACGCTGGTGATGTCGCTATATTTGTCAATCGATTTGCGTCGCTTGTGACCGGTTGCGTTTATCTTGTGCTCTGTGATTTTATCAATTTTTGGATTAATATCTATGGTACTGGTGTCCTGTTTTTTAACCGAGCCTAGCAGAACCGCCGCGTTTTTTTTTGTCGGTAAATGTAGATTTAATTGTAGGATTTTTAACAAAACTTATTTGTAATAAAGCCTGTGCAATTGTTATTGTAACTCTCTGTACTCTGTTATGAATGCGTTTTAATATCTTTTGAGGTTGCTTCCCATAGCTCTCTGTTTTTTTCTTGTAATCGGTTGTCATGTATATTTGGTTTGAGTTACGCAAGCCACGCATAGTCGATGGTTACTCTTTCGTGCTCTCTCGCGTTTGCAGTCTCTATGCGCTCTTATACTTTTTTGTTTTTGTGTGTCTACATTTTTATTTTTGATCCCAGTGTCAAATTGTTTGAGGTATTTATAATTCTTTTGATTTTGGGTTTTATATATAACTCTTAAATTTTCACATTTTAATTTATAAGCGACGAAGCTGGGGTCGAGGATGCTGAGCGCAGTTGAGGGGCATGCGCCTGGCGAGTTGGCGGGATCGCTGCGGAGAAGCGGGCTGCTGCTGGTAGCCGGACTTTTCCGGGAAACATGTTCGTGCATGTGGAGCAGCGTGTGATGTTTCCGGTCGCACGTTCTGAACCGGTCACCGCTACGAAAGCTCACAGTGGAGTGCTCGCGTGCGAGACAGGTTGCGCAGTACTTGTTTATAAGAAGCCCGCAGCCGCTTCTCTGCGCTCGGCTTTAGAAACCTCTGACACTTCCGAAGAGGGTGGATTCCACGGCGGACTCGGCATCGGTAGGATTGAACACTTCTCGTACGTCTGCTATTCAATGCCTGATCGCTACGTAGACGGGGAGCCATTTTCCTGGTTAGAGTGTGGATAAGGAAAAAACAAACAGGGCTGTTTAACAATGACTTGGATAATGGTGACGGACTAAGGTCTATGGGAAACGCGGCTCGTTACTAGATAGTTTTGGACGGCTCTCCTGGAAGAAGAACCACCTTGCTCACTGGACGTTTGACAATGCCGCGAGCCGTACAAATGTCGACTATGCGGACATTGCCATCGGCTTCCGGAAAAACGGAGTCTGTTCTTCCGATTCGCCACTCATTTGAGGGCAAAATGTCGTCCTTAATGACGACCATGTCGCCAACGCGCAGATTTTCTGTGGGAACTTGGCACTTTTTGTGCTTGTGGAGCTGATTAAGGTACTACTCAAGGGCTGCCACCGGTTCAGAATGTACTTGGATTCGCCCGTTACTTCTGGTTTCACAATGGACAGAAGAGATAGCGGTCTGGAGTTTAGACAAGCTTCGATTTTCGCTAGGAGTTTGGACAGCTCTTCAAAGGTGTACTTCCGCATAGCGGTGGATTTGTAAAACAAGGTCTTGAAGCTCTTGACACCAGCTTCCCATAGGCCTCCTGGTATGCACAAGCGAAATAAATTGTCAGTTGAGCTGCTGATGACTATACGCATCAGTCACAGACTCTTAAACGTCTTGCAGAAGCTCTCGGGAAAGTAAGGTAGCAGTGCCGATGAAGGTCTTGCCATTGTCGGACTGAACTTGGCGAGGACACCCTATTCTGGATACGAACCGAGCGAAGGCGCCGAGAAATTTGTCTGTCGTTAAGTCGGATGTAGGCTTTAGATGGATGGACTTGGTAGAAGTGCAGACGAAAACCAACCCCTTTGTGATGAGACAAGCTCTTTCGGTGTAATTTTTTATATCAAAAGGCCCGGGGTAGTCTATCCCTTTGTAAATGAAATGAAGTCCATCATCTGGACTTGCAATCTCTTTTTGTGGATAACGCAGACCTGGCAGGAGTTATTCACTGCATTCACAAAATATCTTACATAAAGATTTTGGCAGACACAACAAATTGAGCGAGGCATCCTGCTGGGTCAAACAGCTTGGCAATTTTGGAAAGGACCTGGCGTTTCGTGGGGGTGATCTCCGTTGCGAAATCTGGTGGGACAAAGAAAACGGACGTCGTACTCCAAAAGTTTCGGCTGTGCTTTCTGTGTTGATCTTGAGGAAGTCCTCTTCGAAGTCAGCTCCCGAAAGGACGTCGCCTACATACATGTGATTGCGAATGACGTTGCTCGCTCTTGGATGGCTGAGCTGCACGTCAGTCGCCAGATGTTGCAGGACTCGGATCGCCAGGAATGATGCACAATTGACTCAGTGCAGGATCTGGATGGTTAGATCGGACTGTAAGACTGAGCTGACTGCATTTTCTGAAGGGCTGGAGGCATTGAATACCACACGCAGCTTGGTGGTCGTACTTTCCGGCTTGAGCGCGGCACATGGCTGAATCATGGGTAGAAGGGACATCTCATGTGGTTGAGATCGAGATACTCTTGAATCACGGAGTCATATTTGGTTCTCAGCTGACTGTCCCTTTTAAGGCGTTGCTCGGTTCCTAGGAATTGCGACAACGCGAAGGACCTAGAGTGTACCGTGGCGGATTTCACGTGGTAGTCTGGAGAAAATTTTCCTCACAAGGCACTCTACATCCAAAAACTTGGTAAGAAGTTTGTCCAGGGAGCATGCACTGATCCTGTTAGGATCCTTCCGAAAATGGTTTCTTGACTGAGGAGAGCTCCACAAATTTTCGGCCGGGTACCGCTTAGGAGTATGGATGGCAGTACATCGGCCCCGATCAGAATATCTATTTGTGGGCTCTCGTATAACTTTGGATCCGCTAGGGGCAGTTAAATCTAAAAACTGTTGCGGAATCAGACAAGATGGGAGGTTTCCAGTTAATTGCAAGCTAGGCCTGTTCAGAGAACGAATGGTATACTGACAGAGCTTTTTGGATTCAGCGGATACTGTCTGATTTAAGCCTGATACTTGGGCTTGGGTTCCTTGGTGAGGCAACCTTATTAGTTTGAGCAGCCGCTCAGAAATAAAGGCTGTCTCAGATCCTGAATCTATCAGGGCACGAGCTTTGATGTTTGACCCCAGGTGACAGACGTAACAGTTTTTCGACCGGCGTCAGCCTTGGATAATTTATATAAATGTTCATTAACAGATCCGTAAGGGTTGGCTACCGAAGGTAAATCCTCGGTATCGCTTGGAGGCAGCCGACAGCCAGAAGACATGTAGCTCTGGGTAAGAACAGCTTGAACTTGGGGAACTTGGGCTATCATATCCGCCATCTGAGTATTACATCTTTCGTAAACGGAATAGCAGTAGCTGTATTTAGCTTGGGGAAACAAACTATCACCTGCACTTTCTCCGGCTTCTGCCATGCACCCGGTACATTCGACGTACTCTGCCTTGATGCGTTCCAAAAAGAGCGTACTTCTTCGCGGCGAATGTTGGACATGGAAAGAGTGGGAGGGACCGGCTAAGGACCTCAATAAATTTGTTTAGACCAATTTGGAAAGCTGCTAGTCCCATTTTGACGTTTGCACGGGTGACCCTTTTTCGGGGCGACGAGGACTTAGCGTCTAGATCGGGTGTGGGCGGATCTACGGATATGAATAGAGAACTTGTTGTTATCACTTCCAACGGACATGCAAACAGTGGACCTGTTTTTGGATCTGAATATGCTCGCTTTTTATATCCGTTACTCGTAGAGTAAAAGGGTATACTATATTCGTCGGAAATTATGTAACAGGCAGAAGGAAGCGTTTCAGACCCTATAAAGTATATATATTCTTGATCAGGATCACTAGCCGAGTCGGTCTAGCCATGTCCGTCTGTCTGTCCGTCCGGATGAACGCTGAGATCTTGGAAACTGTAAAAGCTAGGCTATTGGGAATTGGCATGCAGATTCCTGAGCTTCTTACGCAGCGCAAGTTTGTTTCAGCAGGGTGCCACGCCCACTTTAACGCCCACAAACCGCACAAAACTGTGGCTCCTACAGCTTTGATGCTAGGATACAAATTTTAACTGAAATGTATTGTTCTCATCGCTACCTATCGATTGACCTATTCGATTGATCGAAAATATGATCGCGGATATCTCGGAAACTGTCAAAGATAGAGAATTGGGACTTCAGATTTAGATAAATATGCTAGGTAAAAAGTTTTAACTGAAATGTATTAGTCTCGTCAATACCTATCGATTGATACAAATCGCTACGTAGACGGGGAGCCATTTTCCTGGTTAGAGTGTGGGGCCGTGGAGCTGTTTAAGGTACTCATCCTTCCTTCGAGCTCGGAATCGTTGATGGAAAGACTTTAAGGGCTGCCACCGGTTCAGAATGTACTTGGATTCGCCCGTTACTTCTGGTCTTACTATGGACAGAAGAGATAGCGGTCTGGAGTTTAGACAAGCTTCGATTTTCGCTAGGAGTTTGGACAGCTCTTTAAAGGTGTACTTCCGCATTGCGGCGGATTTGTAAAACAAGGTCTTGAAGCTCTTGACACCAGCTTCCCATAGGCCTCCTGGTATGCACAAGCGAAATAAATTGTCAGTTGAGCTGCTGATGATGATCAGTCACAGACTCTTAAACGTCTTGCAGAAGCTCTCGGGAAAGTAAGGTAGCAGTGCCGATGAAGGTCTTGCCATTGTCGGACTGAACTTGGCGAGGACACCCTATTCTGGATACGAACCGAGCGAAGGCGCCGAGAAGGCTTTAGGCTTTAGATGGATGGACTTGGTAGAAGTGCAGACGAAAACCAACCCCTTTGTGATGAGACAAGCTCTTTCGGTGTAATTTTTTATATCAAAAGGCCCGGGGTAGTCTATCCCTTTGTAAATGAAATGAAGTCCATCATCTGGACTTGCAATCTCTTTTTGTGGATAACGCAGACCTGGCAGGAGTTATTCACTGCATTCACAAAATATCTTACATAAAGATTTTGGCAGACACAACAAATTGAGCGAGGCATCCTGCTGGGTCAAACAGCTTGGCAATTTTGGAAAGGACCTGGCGTTTCGTGGGGGTGATCTCCGTTGCGAAATCTGGTGGGACGAAGAAAACGGACGTCGTACTCCAAAAGTTTCGGCTGTGCTTTCTGTGTTGATCTTGAGGAAGTCCTCTTCGAAGTCAGCTCCCGAAAGGACGTCGCCTACATACATGTGATTGCGAATGACGTTGCTCGCTCTTGGATGGCTGAGCTGCACGTCAGTCTCCAGATGTTGCAGGACTCGGATCGCCAGGAATGATGCACAATTGACTCAGTGCAGGATCTGGATGGTTAGATCGGACTGTAAGACTGAGCTGACTGCATTTTCTGAAGGGCTGGAGGCATTGAATACCACACGCAGCTTGGTCGTACTTTCCGGCTTGAGCACGGCACATGGCTGAATCATGGGTAGAAGGGACATCTCATGTGGTTGAGATCGAGATACTCTTGAATCACGGAGTCATATTTGGTTCTCAGCTCCACAAATTTTCGGCCGGGTACCGCTTAGGAGTATGGATGGCAGTACATCGGCCCCGATCAGAATATCTATTTGTGGGCTCTCGTATAACTTTGGATCCGCTAGGGGCAGTTAAATCTAAAAACTGTATGGTATACTGACAGGGCTTTTTGGATTCAGCGGATACTGTCTGATTTAAGCCTGATACTTGGGCTTGGGTTCCTTGGTGAGGCAACCTTATTAGTTTGAGCAGCCGCTCAGAAATAAAGGCTGTCTCAGATCCTGAATCTATCAGGGCACGAGCTTTGATGTTTGACCCCAGGTGACAGACGTAACAGTTTTTCGACCGGCGTCAGCCTTGGATAATTTATATAAATGTTCATTAACAGATCCGTAAGGGTTGGCCACCGAAGGTAAATCCTCGGTATCGCTTGGAGGCAGCCGACAGCCAGAAGACATGTAGCTCTGGGTAAGAACAGCTTGAACTTGGGGAACTTGGGCTATCATATCCGCCATCTGAGTATTACATCTTTCGTAAACGGAATAGCAGTAGCTGTATTTAGCTTGGGGAAACAAACTATCAGCTGCACTTTCTCCGGCTTCTGCCATGCACCCGGTACATTCGACGTACTCTGCCTTGATGCGTTCCAAAAAGAGCGTACTTCTTCGCGGCGAATGTTGGGCATGGAAAGAGTGGGAGGGACCGGCTAAGGAGTGTTTGCCCTAGAATTCACTCAGTCGATCTAAGACCTCAATAAATTTGTTTAGACCAATTTGGAAAGCTGCTAGTCCCATTTTGACGTTTGCACGGGTGACCCTTTTTCGGGGCGACGAGGACTTAGCGTCTAGATCGGGTGTGGGCGGATCTACGGATATGAATAGAGAACTTGTTGTTATCACTTCCAACGGACATGCAAACAGTGGACCTGTTTTTGGGTCTGAATATGCTCGCTTTTTATATCCGTTACTCGTAGAGTAAAAGGGTATACTATATTCGTCGAAAATTATGTAACAGGAAGAAGGAAGCGTTTCAGACCCTATAAAGTATATATATTCTTGATCAGGATCACTAGCCGAGTCGGTCTAGCCATGTCCGTCTGTCTGTCCGTCCGGATGAACGCTGAGATCTTGGAAACTGTAAAAGCTAGGCTATTGGGAATTGACATGCAGATTCCTGAGCTTCTTACGCAGCGCAAGTTTGTTTCAGCAGGGTGCCACGCCCACAAACCGCACAAAACTGTGGCTCCTACAGCTTTGATGCTAGAATACAAATTTTAACTGAAATGTATTGTTCTCATCGCTACCTGTCGATTGACCCATTCGATTGATCGAAAATGTGATAGCGGAAACTGTCAAAGATAGAGAATTGGGAATTACGATTTAGATAAATATGCTAGATAAAAAGTTTTAACTGAGATGTATTAGTCTCGTCAATACCTATCGATTGATACAAAAAAAGTTTGCCACGCCCACCTTTACGCGCACAAACCGCCAAGGCCTGTGGCGCCCACAATTTTCATGCTAGAAAAGAATTTTAACTGAAATGTTTAAGTCTCGTCAAAAAATAGTTTGCCACGCCCACTCTAACACCCATAACTCTTAAATCAGTCTACCGCCCACATAACCATATATTGAGATCACGGGCAGGTGGCGCATTTCAATCTCGCTTTGCTGCTTGCATATCTCCATTTCCCTTTGGTCCCTTAAGCTAAGTAACGGGTATCTGATAGCAGAGGTAATCGACAATAGCGTTCTTCCTTGTTTTTATGTCAAAAAATAGGTAACCTGGCCCACTTCTGGAACGGTGGAACGTGGTGACGACAAGAAAAATGTCGTGGATCGGAAGAAATAGAAATTGGAGCACGGACCGACCTGGTTACTTTGCGGAATTAAACCCAATAATACTCGTGAAAAAAATTATGATATTTATCCTTTTTGGTATATGTATACTTTAATATGGTATATGTATAATTTTTACCTTTGAAATAATTAGAGTGGAAATGTGCCAAAATATGCCAAAAAGTTGTTGTCCGGAGGATGCTATTTGTTTATTATTTAGTACCAGTGCACTGGTGCACTGCAGTGTAGTACTGGTGTTCTCTTGATTTTATTTAATATTCCGAGAGAATAAAAAATACAAAACTTTACCAAAAAAATTAATGTACGTGGGATGCTATACATGCTGTGAATGCTGGTATTATTTTTTCCTGGATAAATAATTTTATGGAACAAATACCAAATAGAAAAAAAAACTAAATAGTTTGGTGGTTGTTGAATAAAACACACTGACAAAAAAAGTTTATCACGACGGTTGGTGTCATTTTTATTTTATTATATTTAACCGGATGGCCGACGGAAAACTTTAATTAGTGGGATCGGGATAATGGGAATTTAAAATATATGTGTATGTAGATATGTATGTGTGTATTTTTTTTTTAATCAGTCTGTTTATTAGCGGGAAATTTTATAGAGATGGGGAAGAGGTGTGTACAGTATTTTTACAAGGAGAATATAGTAGGGAAGAAGATAGAGAAGAATTTAGTACCTGGTAACCCTGCTTTGCTCCGCAGGGTCAGGATTTTCTCTGTGGCTCATCTGGAGGTTCCCCGTCGCACTTCGTCTCGCTTTCTCTGTATTTTCCGCAGGGTCTTCATGACTAGCGCTGCAAAGTTGCTCATCTGGGCCCAGAACACTTCATCCTAGATCAAGCAGTCACTCAAGGCAGTAGGGTCCCTAGGCTCGCCTACAAATTCTTCCCTGTCGCGCTTAAACCGTGGGCAGGAGAAGGTTATATGCTCGGCGGTCTCCTCTACCCCACATTGTGGGCAGCTGTGGCCGTCGTAGTGGCCAAATCTAGTCAGGTAGCTCCTCATGACCTGCGTCAGTCAGAAGTTTTCCTCTCCTTTTGCTCTTTGACCTTTGATCTGATCTGTATGTAGATAGTGATATGTATGTATGTAGATATGGATATGTATGTATCTAATAGATGTAGATATGTGTGTATGTAATGTTCGCAGGTTTTATGTTTATAAAATATTATAATCGTAATGCCGGCGGGTACGTGTTGTGGACGTCTTTGATATTTGTGGACTGTATTTGGAGAAAAGAAAAATATGTGCAAGTATTTATGCGGGTGCGGATATACAGTGAGAAAATCTTGTAAAGTTTTGGGGCCTGAATTGGCAGAACACTGGAATTTAAATAATTCTCAATGTGTGCTTGGCATATATTTGCACAACATTTTTGTTTTCTTCAGTTTAATATAATTGTAGATAGGTACGTATGTACGGATAAGGGCAATTAAACTTGTTGTACATTAATATGCACACAAAAGGGAGTCGAAAAAAATCGGTAACATAGCTGCACGTAGCAATGGAAAAACGAAGAAAAATGGCAAAGTATTTTATTAATTGCCGTTGTCGGATTTAATCGGACTTGGATTTTGGACAAATCGTACAGAAAGTCAAAGGAATTATATTTTCGAGTGGCTGACTGCAGACCGGCAATTAACACGATGAAGAGCTTTACTTATCTTGATTCAAGATCCGGCTCGAAGGACCAAAATATACGCAGGGGGCTGCGGGGAGTGGCTTGCTGACGCGGGGTTGACGGTCGAGTGCGGCGGCGTTAGGTTGCGGGTGCGGCGGACTGCTGCTCGGCTGTGTGGGAGAGATCCCTCGGGATCGCGAAATGTTCCGGGAAAAAAATAAATGCACGCACAACTTCTATTAGCAAGATGAGTCGGGTGAGCGACCTTGGTTTATTCCCTCTTAGTGACAAATTTGTACTGACTTAAGCCTACGTAAGTTATGCGCTCCAGTGGGCAGTGTAGACTTCATGGCGGGGAGATGGGAACAGAGCGGGAGAACGAGACAGCGGGAGAGCCGTTCTTCTCCGAGAGGTGCTTAACTTTTAGATCATATTACTTCTTCAAGTCTGCAAGTCTTAGTTACAGGAGGACCAACCTACTTTCATTCTGTTTATAATGGTATTTCGTCCAGCTTTCGACTGTACATAAATTAAATGAAGCTAGTTCTGATCACATTCCGCTTGAAATACTTTTATGCGCTGCTGCTTCACCCCAACTTACAACTCAAATGCTGCTGCCTCGTCGTGCTCAAGAGCATCTTACAATTCTTATTGAGAATGATGAATCTGCTGATCGGAGTTGTCCTCAGAATTTTGATGCTGCTGTTAATGACCTGACTCTAAAGATGCAGTCTGCCGTTGCCGCATCCACTGCTAACGGTAATCACTCTTCTGTTCCACAGCTAATTAATGCCCTCTTTAATCCTGAAATATCGAGTCTGGTTACGCAGAAGAGATCACTACGGCCCTTAAAAGGGCTTGTTCATTTCAAAAAAACTTGTTGGACCTTTTTCTCCCTAAACTTAGTACTATCGATCCGGATGCTGATCGAGACTTTGAGCTGTGGAAATGCACTCGCGTGCTAAACCGTCAGCTTCTCAGAAGTTCCTTTTGCTGTGATCGGACGGTAATTGGGCAAATAAAGATAAAACAGCTAAGGAATTCGCTGATCCTTTGGAATAAAGATTTAAGCCTTTTGAATTGGTCAGAGATGAAGAGACTGTCCTTACAGAAGCTTTTGATGATGTTCCCTCCGGTCCTGCTTCTCAAGTTCTGCCTATTGATTCATTATTGATTAAAATTGATTAAGCGACTAAAGCCATGTAGGCGTAACAGTATGTATGTATGTTACGGGCAAAAGGAAGCGTTTCCGACCCCATAAAGTATATATAATCTTGATCAGGATCACTAGCCGAGTCGATCTAGCCATGTCAGTCTGGCTAGATCGACTCGGCTAGTGATCCTTCCGTATGAACGTTGAGATCTCGGAAACTATTGGGTGGGCAAGAAAGTCATGTCGTTTTTTTTAGTAATCGTTTTTAATCTAATTTATTTACGACTAATCGAGCACCAGGGTCACACTTTTTAGTATCGTTTTAAAGCTTATTGTCTTAGGTACTATCGACGAAAATTTGGTAATTATTCGATAACATTTGTGGAAGCTATAGCAAATTAAACATGGAGGACCAAAGTGAGCATTTTCGGCATATTTTGCTTTTTTACTTCCGAAAAGGAAAAAAAGCGGTCGAAGCTCGCGAAAAATTGTGCGAAGTGTATGGTAAAGATGCCATGAGTGATCGCCAATGTCAGCGCTGGTTTGCCAAATTCAGGCTTGGAGATTTTGGAGTTAAAGACGCCCCACGTTCTGGTCGACCATCGGCCGTTTTTGACGAACAAATTCAGGCTTTGCTGGATGAAAACCGGCGCTATTCAACGCGGGAGATGTCAGAGAAACTCAGTGTGTCGCATACAACGGTTGAAAACCATTTGAAGAAACTTGGCTACGTAAGCAAGCTCGATGTTTGGGTTCCGCATAACTTAAAGGAAATTCACCTAACTAAGCGTATCAACATCTGCTATTCTCTGCTGCAACGGATTAAAAACGATCCTTTTTTGAAGCGGATCATTACTGGCGACGAAAAGTGGGTTGTTAACAATAATGTCCAACGAAAAAGATCATGGAGCAAGAAAGATGAGCCAGCCCAAGCCACATCAAAGGCCGATATCCATCAGAGGAAAGTTATGCTGTCTGTTTGGTGGAATTGGAAGGGTGTAGTGCACTTTGAGCTGCTGGGACGGAATGAAACCATCAATTCAGATGTGTACTGTCGCCAGCTATCCAATTTGGCGGAAAAAATTAAAGAAAAGGAGCCGGCACTAGCTAATCGCAAGGGTATAGTCTTTCACCATGACAACGCTAGGCCCCACACATCTTTGGTCACTCGGCAAAAATTAACGGAGCTGAATTGGGAAGTGCTACCACATCCACCTTATAGTCCGGACTTAGCACCTTCAGATTACCATTTGTTTCGCTCTCTTCAAAACTCTTTGAATGGTAAAAACTTTGATTCAGATGAGGCTGTCGAAAACCACTTGTCTCGATTCTTTGCTGGAAAAGACCAAAAGTTCTTCGAGCGCGGAATTATGCAGCTGCCCGAGAGATGGTCATTAGTGGTCGAACAAAACGGCCAATACATAATTGATTAATTATAAGTCCTGATATAAATAAATCATCTTTGAAAATATTGAAAAAAAACGACATGACTTTCTTGCCAACCCAATATAAGAGCTAAGCTATTGGGATTTGGCATGCAGATTCCTGAGCTTCTTGCGCAGCGCAAGTTTGTTTCAGCAAGGTGCCACGCCCACAAACTGCCCAAAACTGTGGCTCCTAAAGTTTTGATGCTAGAATAATTTTAACTGAAATGTATTGTTCTCATCAACACCTATCGATTGACTCAACAAAAGTTTGCCACGCTCCAAACCACCCACAAACAAAAATCGTAAATATGAACGCGGATATCTCGAAAACTATCAAAGATAAAGAATTGTCACGCGAATATGCCACGCCCGCTTTGATCCCTTTAGCTTAGTAACGGGTATCTTATAGTCGAGGTGCTCGACCTTAGAGTTCTTTCTTGTTTTTCTTTCATATTATCCGGAGGAGTTGAAGTATGCGAATGTTATTATTATCCTCAAGAAAGGAGTCTCTCCCCGCTGTGCATATTTTTTTCGGCCCTTAAACCTCTTGGCAACCTTCTCTAAGATTTTTAAGCGAATCCTAGGTTAGGTTAGGTAATGTAGGTGTGGTTGGAGATTAGATAACAAATCCCCCCACTTAGGCCACACTGGGCCCCTTGTGATATTCCGTGATCTCTGTGCAGATACTTTTTCCTAGCTCATGGGTTATTGGTTTTCACGAACCAGTTTGTTCTTTTTAGGAAACATAAGAGTTTTGGAATGCATGAGTCCCTAGAAGACAATGGCCCCTGAGGGCATTTAGGAGAGTGGAGATGTCTTCCCTATTACGTCGTAGGAGAGTGGAGATGTCTTCCCTATTACATTGTAGGAGAGTTTTGGTTCTTTTGAGTTGTAATTTGGCCACGTGAGTTTAGAATTGTGGCATGTTGAGATTGTGTTCCATCGGTTGTTGGAGACGGTGTACAGTGTCTACCTGAGGTGGATCCTGCATGTAGCCATGGGCATACCCACCGTGTCCCTATCGCGCAGGATGTCGGCGGTTGTCCCTTGTCTTGCTAGCTCGTCTGCTATGCAGTTGCCCTTAATATTACGGTGTCCAGGCATCCAGATGAGGTTGATTCTCAGATGAGTGGCCATCTCGTTAAGAGATTTGCGGCATTCAGAGATTGTTTTTTAGTCTTTTGTGTAGGAGTCGAGGGCCCTGAGGGCTGCTTGACTATCCGAAATCACGAAGATGTCCGTGTCGTGATGTTCTGATATATGAATGATGAATGGTGAATTGCCATGACTTCCGCTACCAGTGGTCTGGAATGAGACTTTTATGACGACTTCGGAAGAGAAAACTTCCCACCTGTTTGGGAATTAAGCTTGGAGCCGTCTGTGTATATGTTGATGGCGTTTTCGAATTAGTGTGGGAGGTTGTCCCAGTCTGTACGGGTAGGTATGAAGATCTTGTATCTTCTTTCGAAGTTGACTAAGGGAACGTATGTGGTATGGATATCTGATTTGCTAGGATACTGGAGTGACCCGGAGAGAGAGGGAGAAGAGGTAAGAGTACACCTCCTTGTGGGGTTCCTCTGCTGATATTTCTGGTCGAGTGATCTGATTCCATAGTGGAGTACACTACTCTGCTGGAAAGCATGGTGTTTATGAGTCCCACTATGGGCCGCTCAATGGCCAGTTCAGTCAAAGTAATCGCCGTTGGGGTGACGTTGTTGAAGGCGCCTTCTATGTCTAGAAACGCTGCCAGAGAGTATTCCTTATTGCGGAAACCTCTCTCTATACTAAATTCTAGGGAGTGGAGGGCGGTATCTGTTGATCTGCCTTTACGGTACGCATGTTGTGCGTCGGAGAGTAGGCTAGGGTTGATGGTTAGCCTGATATGGATGTCAATTAGCCTTTCCAGGGTCTTCAACAAGAAGGAAGAGAGACTTGTTAGGCGGAAGTCCTTTGGGTTGGTGTGGGAGGGTTTGCCGGCTTTCGGTATAAAAATTACTTTAACGTCCAGCCACCTTGATTGAATGTGGTTTAGTGCTAGGCAGCCATGGAAGATGGCTGTCAGCCAGGGTAGGGATGTATATATTGTCCTTTGTAGTGAGGCTGGGAAGAACCCGTCCGGGTCGGGGGATTTGAAGGGCTTAAAAGAGTTTATAGCCCACTTGATGCGGTCAGGGTTTGAGATGTTGGCTATGCTCTGGTTGTCAAGGTTCTCCTCTATATAGAGGTCCTCCACTGCTTTGGTGTCTTTAGGAAAATGGGTATCTAACAGGAGTTCAAGGGTTTCCTGACTGTTTTCCGTCCAGCTGTCAGCATTGGTTTTTAGGTAGCAAATGGTTGCTGCAGACTTTGATAAAATTCTTCTGAGTCTACTACAGAATTTAGTCCACGCTCTTCGCTTTGATATTCTTATTTCCTTTTTGTATGGTATATGTTTCAGGAAGCTTCGCTGTTGTACAACAACTCTATTAAAGTAAGTTCTGCACTCGATTTTAAGATTTACCAGTGTTGGGTTCCACCAAGGCGGTTTGTGCTTTAGTTGGACTGTTCGGCTTGGGCAAGCCTTTTTTATGGCTTCACTGCAGATGTCAGTGAAAGTAATTACTAGGTTTTCTAGTTCTTGACCGTTGAGTATGTGCGTCGGTGGAGCATGTAAGTTTCTATTGAGGAGATTTTGTTGTACCCCCAGTTAGTTAATCTTAGATTAGTAATGTTTTCGGCGGGAGGATAGTCTAGAGTTATTGTAAATTCGACACCCACCTTCCACGCTTTGAGCTGGTTGGGTAGGGGATCAGATATTAGTGTAATGTCTAAGACTTCCCTCCTATTTCTAGTGATGAAAGTTGGGTCGTTACCTTTGTTGCAGATGAATAGATTTGATTGAAGGAGATAGTCGTAGAGTAATTCACCCCATTCGTTTGTGTTTGTACACCACTGTTTGCGTGTGGTGTGAGTTAGCGTCCCCTCCCAGGGTGAGTTCCTCAGATGAGTTGTTGTGTTGTGGTGTTTGGTAATGACCCGTCATACTCGTGAGCCAGATAGAATGATGCTATGTGTGATGAGTGTGTTCGAATAGCTCCAGTCTGACCGTTGTGAGGTCGCCTTCGCTAATCTGTGGAGTAAGATAAGCGTTAATGTGTGTATTGGTAAAAATGCAGGTTCTGCTTTTACCCTTACCCTTGGTGTAAAATAGCTTGTATGGGGGGCTGATGAGCCACAGATGTTGCTACCAACAATCTATGGCTCTTGAATGAGGACTACGTCTATTTCGCATGTTGCCAGGCGGATGAGGAGGGAAGCGGATGACGCCTTGCTATGGTGCAGATTAATCTGTAGAAACTGCCCTATCTTTAGGACCGTGATCGGGCTGGGTGAATACCCTCCGCTTCATACGCTATGTCCTGGAGAAGAGTGCGCCCTGGTCGGGTCGTGTCCTGAGTGCACAGCTGCTTCAGGCTTTCGGTGAGCTCTGAGTCAGTTGACACGTACCTTGTATGGGTGGCCTTCATACGATGCGCATGCAGCCAGGTTGTCTGCCGCTAGCTTGCCCGTGTCATATATGCGAAGCTGCACCTTTTCGAACCCATAATTAAGCTGGTTCTGTTGCGCTGCGAGGGAAGCTTCGGGTTGAACCTTGTCAGCAGGCTGAGACACCCTCGCTCTCGGTAGAGACGGGATGTCTGCAGCCCCGCAGACTGACAGCTTAGCCCCGGGGTAGAACTCGCCAACCTTGTTGATGGCAGCCTTGTAAAGCGCTGCCTACCTTTCGTCCTCACAGGCGATCAACTTCACATTGCCGTGGTACCACCCCGCATCTGTGCAATCGGGTGGCGAACCTGGGTTTTCGTCCAGCACTTTCATGGCCACTGTCGCAAGGGCCCGTCTAACCAGACCCAATTGGTTTCTAGGGATCATACCGCCATCATCGCTCTGGTCGATGACGCCAATGATCTTCCGACTCTTTACCACTTCCGCAAAGGACCTTAACTCGCTGGCTGCTCTACTTCCATCGACCTCTCTCGCTTGTTGCTATTGCTGGTGGTCATAGCGATGTCGAAGTCTGGGATTACCGCCATTGCCCAGGCTATATCTTCTTGGATTTTCTGGTAATCCACTTTAGAAGTTTCATCCTCACGTATGGGGTTGGTGGCCAGCCGTTCGGAATGCCTTCTTACGTTCCAGATGTCCTGCCTGGTTAGGTGGTGTTCTCTTGAACTCCTTGGCCCTGGTGCTCACCACAAGATCAGCCTTGGCACTCCCCTCAGATTGGATTATCTGGTTAGCCGTTCTTACGCTGGTGGGAGGTTTGGGCTGGTCTTTGTGGTGTTTCGGGCTTACACGGCTGCGTTGTTCGCTGGGCTTGGTAGGGGTTGAAGTCTCGTGGACTTGGGGATTCGGAGCAATACTCTTGCTCGTCTTACCGTCGCTAGTTGCGACTTCCGACTTTTTTAAGAGTGTCGGGCTCTTGTTTGGTGTCGTTGCTGTTACTTATATTCTCCATAATAAAATCCCACGAGCTGCGGAGAAGGGACAGGTCCACCCGGGCAGAGATCCGCTGTACCCGGGTAAGGAGGACTTAGAACAGGCGGTCACCACTTGCCTGAGCTCACCGTTTGACACTGAGTTATTTGTTGACTCGGGCTCCCAGCCAGATTGACTCTCGGCACGGTACGAGTGACACCTTAGTCCAGCCCGGGGTGAGATGAGTGTTGTGTGGGTAGGGAAGAAGTATGTTTTACGTGTGGGAAGGGGGTCAGTGTGAGCTATTTGTCGGAGGCGGCAGCACAAGCGCGACGTCGGCGCAGAAACCCGCTGACTGTCCGGGGCTACTTACTTACGCTTAATGTTGGGGGGTTAGCGGTAGCCGGGCCGTGTCCAACTTCCACGCTTATTCGAAGCTGCCCTGGAGAACCAGGGCACTTGCTATCCGAAACCTGCGACCCGTTCGGTAGCCTTCAGCTCGGCGCCCTCCAAGCCATCCCACTAGCTCTTTGGCCGAAAAGCTAATCTTACTAAAATGGCTTTTTAGTGTTCATCTATTCCCGGAGGCAATTCCGAATCCTCAGTATGGTTTCAGAAGTCTGGCACTGCAACTTACTCTTTAAGCTTAAACCCATTCTTCCCCCGACATACTTTGATCTCCTCCGCTCATCTCTTATTGGCAGAACCTTCCAGGTGGATGTCGAGGATCTAAGTCTGTCTTATATACCATATTCACCTCGGACCTTCCTTTGCCCAGAAGCAGCCGTGTTCTAACAGCTACTTATGCAGATGACACTGCATTTCTGGTGACAAGTGCTTTGCAAGGAGAGGCTACAGACATGGTGCAAGACATATTAAATGAGTTTGAGGCCATAGCGTCGAGGTGAAATATCGCTGTTAGTCGTTGAACAGGCTGAAAACTTATCGCCTCACCCTGGACAGGACTCCAATAAAGCACTCTGACACGGTTAAGAACCTTGGGCTTACTCTAGACAGGCGGCTTATCTGGAAGCAGCACGTTGTTACTACCTGTGCTTCCACAAGGCAAACGGCGAGAAAAATGAGATGGCTCCTTCTCCCGGGCAGTGGATTGTCGATCGCGGCGAAGACTCGGCTCTTTAAAGCTATTTCAATGCCTAGTCTACATTGTGGTGTACACTTCTAAAGCACTGTTTGTAAAACATCTATAAAAAGAATTGAGTCCTGACAAGCCAAAATTTTAAGACATGATAAACGCCCTATACTATACATGAAACACTAATATTTTTCGAGATCTCAAACCTAATCCTATTTGTACATCTATCACTAAGACTGCCACTCGCTACAAATCAATACACAAACAGATTTGCTCCCACACTTTCCACACATACGAACACAAGAAGGCAAAAAGGTTGCACCTATCAGACAATTGGATAATTGGACGGCCCGCAATTGGTACTCTCATTCCAGACTTATCCGTATGCTCCGCCAATCTGCAAAATTTTTGTGATGTGTTTTTTTTAATTACACTGTTAATTTTACCATGGGTAAAAGTGAATTGATTTTCACAAAACACACACAAGTAAAACTTATTGTTTGTTTATCGATAAAAACTGCAGTATATAAATAAACACAGAATAGGATTTGGCCAACATTAAAATAAGTTTTTAGTTAGCATTTTTTTTAAATTTGTTAAGCAACGCCAAATTTCAATAGATACTTTCTGGTTTAACATCTATATCTCCAGGTATAGTAATCCGATTGACTTCGTTTTATTTGAATTTATTTCTATAAAACCTCTTCTTTCAAAGAACATTTTTTTAAGATGGTTATTTTTAATTTTCAAAAGCTGTTACCGCCCCAGTATATTTTGAAACGTCGATTAATTTACATAAATTCATCGCTTGGATCCGACACCAATCAACATCTCACCGACAATCGAAAGACCATACAGTTACAGTGCGATCCTCAATAGGAGAGGAAGATTTTTTAAAGCTCTTGATTTTATCTTGATTTTTTAATTTGATTTAACTAATAAAAACATCGGAGTATAAAGCAGTGCTGTTAGAAGCTTTCATTAAGGGGTCGGCTGTAACATTCTTTTAAAAATCTTAATATACGAGAGTACAAAGAAACAAAACACCACAAGTTGCTGCGTCTGAACAATAAAGTTCTGTAGTAACAATATTAAACCTAAACTAGTTCCAACAGAGGGTTAACTATTAATTGGTGCTCGACTGCGTCTTAAGAAGAATAAAGTTCCGCAGTCCCGTACATTAACAATAATCGTGACACGAACTTTAAATTAACTGCGACATTTATAATCAGTGTATACACACCAACCGAAGACAGAAACTGATAAATAGAGTTTTGCGAAGACATTCCGCGTATTGGTGTTAGTGTTTCGTGGTAAAAAAAAACCAAAAAGAACAAAACTATATTCTGATTCCACGGTTTGCCTTTCTGCCAGCTAAGGCTGTGAGTAGGGGCATAGCTTGCGAAAGCAAATAAATTTTCCCCCAACAGGCAGAGAAGCTCACAACCAAAATCAATTTCGCGAACAATTAAAAATGCTCCCACGGGGAGATGATACCTCGGTAGGCGGTGCTTTCAAAAAAGATCGACCCGGGAAAGACATAATATGGGTTCAATGTGATAATTGCAAGACCTGGTACCATTTCTCTTGTGTGCGCGAAGAAAGCGCAAATAACCTTAAAGGCTGGGCCTGCCCTCCTTGCGAGAAGCTGAGCAGATATATGTTGAACAAAAATATAATATTTTTTCGCGCCAACATGATCTCAACATGACATGGACACCCACGACAATGGGCCCAGCAGCGTTCAGCTCGACAAATACTACCATATGATTTACCTACATTAAACGGAAACCCAGACGAGTGGCCCACCTTTATAAGCGCCTTTGAAAGCAGCACTTCTGCTGCCGGCTTTTCAAATGTCGAAAATATGCTTCGACTTCAAAAGTCTTTAAGGGAAAGTATACGATCTAGTCCGAGACAAGCTTTGGTTGCCAACCATGGTTCCCAAGGTTATAAGCACATTGAAAACATTCTTTGGTTGTCCAGATCAAATTCTGGATCGCCTAATTGAGAAAGCTAAACGAATTTTAGTAAGCAAGAACAGGCTGGATTCACCTATCGACTACGCCCTTGCTGTTCGCAACATCTGTGGTACCATGGAGGCCTGTCAACTAGATGCACATCTAAGCAACCCAAGCTGCAAAGCCCGCGTGCGTTCGAAGCCATTACCAAGGCACACTACGTCGACGACTACATAGATAGCCTAGGCTAGAGTCGCCAGCTTGTGGCGATCTCTTCGGTCCAATTCTCGTTAACGTAGGCCGCGCTCTGCGCGCAGTTCATATAGAGATAGCCCACAGCCTTGACACTAGCTTTTGCATAATGTGCCTGGCAAACTTCATGTCGCGACGCGGGACGCCCAAGGAAAAAATTTCTGACAATGGAAAAAATTTCAAAGCAACCGAAAAGATTGTCAAAGAGGAGCTAAAAAATGTTGAGTTATAAAATATGACAAAATTTAATGGCGCTTCAATCCACCTGCCGCACCACACATGGGCGGGGCATGGGAACGTTTAATTCGATCGATTAAAATGGTACTCAAATCCATTTCCCCGAACGCCAATTACAACGACGAAAGTTTCAAAAATGCTCTTATAAGTGCAGAATACGTAATAAACTCCCGTCCACTGACCTTCGTTTCCTTGGAGGCAGAAGACGATGACGCACTTACTCCCAACCATTTATTGCTAGGATCCGCAGACGGCTTCAAGCCTCCACTGACAAGCGAGTCCAGCCCAAGACAACGTTTGCGCCAGGCAAACGAACTAGCCGATCTTTTCTGGAGGAGGTGGGTGAAGGAATACATGCCAATAATCACCAAGCGATCCAAATGGTTTCCCCAACGACATCCTCTGGCAGTTGGCGACGTCGTAATCGTAGTGGACGAAAATCTACCCAGGAACCTTTTGCCCAAAGGACGAATTACAGAGGTCGTCACAGCCAAAGATGGTCAAGTTTGATCTGATACTATTAAGACTCAACATGATATTATGGTACGGCCAGCAACCAAAATAGCCGTACTGGACGTTGCTTCTAAGTAAATGTAAACACCCCATAGCTGTTTACGTGGGGGGGAATGTTTAATTTACATAAATCGGTTGGATCCGACACCAATCAAAATCTCGCCAAATATCGAAAGACCATACAGTTACAGTGCGATCCTCAATAGGAGAGGATGATTTTTTAAAGCTCTTGATTTTATCTTGATTTTTTAATTTGATTTAACTAATAAAAGCATCGGAGTATAAAGCAGTGCTGTTAGAAGCTTTCATTAAGGGGTCGGCTGTAACAAAAACTGAAAAACAAATTTCGATTAAAAAAAAAGTTTATGTGTGTCAATCTTTATTATACTTGTTACCCGTAGTGTAAAAGGCTATATTCGTCGGAAAGTAAACAGGTAGAAGGAAGCGTTTCCGACCCTATAAAGTATTCTTGATCAGGATCATACAGAGCAGTTTATTTCAGCAGGGTGCCATGCCAACACTAACGCCGGCAAACGCCCTTAACAGTACAACCTGTCAACCGCCCACATTTTTTAAGATTTTGTATAAGTGTAAATGCCATTTTGTTTCGATTATCAATCAATTATCTTCACGCCGAAAATTGTTCAAATCCACCCATAGACAAGTTATATGCAAAAAAGGGAATCGACGCTAGTTGTCGCTGTTGCGGTGTGTGCGATGTTGCGATCGCATATCTCCCTAAGCTAAGTAACGGGTGTCTAATAATCGATTTTGGCGTTCTCTAGTATTTTTTTAAAACCTCATATAGCCCCTTAAATATTACTGAAGCTAGCAAACATCAATAAAATGGTGTAACTAAAATCTACTATTAATTATAACTGTAAGTTCTTAAACATAAGCTCGCAGAAGTTTAATTTATTTTCATAAGTGAAAAAATTAATTGAAATCAAATTAAGTATAAAACAGAATGGGCAACAATTCAACACTTTTAGTGCAGAAATTTAAACATCCATCAACGACACACAACCAGAGCTCGCAGATAACAGTAGATTGTTTTTAAAAATTACTGTTATATATGCACAGTTTGCGAAAAAAGTCTCTTAAACAAATCGGTCTGTGCTTAGGCCTAGTATTCAACTTAACAAAAAGTCGTCCATACCTATCGATTGATCCAAAAAAAAATGTTTGCCACGCCCACTCTAACGCCCATAACGCTTAAATTTGTCTACCGTCCACATAATCATATATTGAGATCATTTCCTTTTCGCCTTGCTGCTTGCATATCTCCATTTCCCTTTGGTCCCTTTAGCTGAGTAACGGGTATCTGAACTGAACTATAGCGTTCTTCCTTGTTTTAAAATAGAAACATAGATATAAACTTTTGTGAAGGCAATATATATTTATTGATGGTTTCAAATTCCTCTAACCTAAGAAACGATTTTATACTACCATATAGGTTTACTTGAGTTGGCTCATAGGGAATACCAAGCTGTTGACTATGAAAGTGCAGAAAAACATTGCATGCAATTATGGCGCCAGGACAGTACGAACACAGGAGTTTTATTATTGCTGTCATCCATTCATTTTCAATGCAGAAGACTTGATAAGTCAGCACAATTCTCTACATTGGCAATAAAACAAAACCCTGTGCTGGCAGAAGCTTATAGGTAAGTTATTAAATCTTATTAATTTATTAAATAATTTACTTTATATCTATTGGATGTCATGTTTAAATCTGGGTAGAATTAAAGTTAATTGCTGTCCACAAGCCATGATTATAGTGGCTTGTCAGCGTCATCCAAGCCACCAGATCGCATTGAGAAATATGCAGTTGTAAGCTTTTTAATTTAAAATGATCTTTTGAACGGTGAATTTAAGAGCGTTTTCTATAATTATAACTCATTTTAGGTATAAATTAATCGAGCAACCGAAAACTCAAGTCCAAGACGACTTTTCTCTTTCAAAGTTGATATGCTACTGGTTTTATTTTCGGACGCTCGTTAAGCCGAGCAGAGCGGAAGTTATTAGAGGGCTTACAGCTGTACATGTGTTGACATTAGGGTTACACAGTATTTTGTTAATAATCTGATCCAACATCCAAAGGGTCCACTTTCAAGACATAGGAACTACAGCGAGCTTGTGAACAGGGCGGCAACAGGTTCTTTTGGAGGTGCGCAGCTGAACGACTCGGACTCTGTTGTCGCGCCCGTACACTAGGGATTTGGTCCTACCCATTCTCCAGTGCTGAGGGGGTACATTGTCTTCGTGAATAAGCACCATGGTACCGACACCGACGTTTGACGATGGGGAAGTCCATTTAGTTCTTGATCGGAGTGCGTTGAAATAGTCTGTAGACTAGCGGTGGCAAAAGGACTGCTTTAATGCCATGTCTGCTTCAAATCGTTGCAATGTGCTGGCTTTAGAGTCGTTGACGATACGCTCTGGCATGGAACGCAGTGAACTTCCCGTCAAAATGTTATCTGCTGTGAGAGCTGAGAGATCGTTCGGATCTGATGACATCGGTGTGAGGGGCGTGAGTTGAGGATGGTGATGATACAAAGGTTCTGTTGAGTACGCTCTTCACTGCCGCTTTCCACAGCCCACCAAAATGCGGAGCCCTGGGTGGGATGAAGTAAAATCTGATGAAGTCAGCCGCACAAAATTGTTGAATTGCAGTTTGAGTCTTCCCATTGAACAGGAACTTCCTTAGGTCGTGCAGCTGATATGCACGGCCTTGACAACGAGACATACGAACACGGCGAGATAGCTTTTTAATGGAGGCTTTCCGCGTATTCGAAGATATGTGTGTATAGGTCCGCAGAAATCAACACCGCATTTGCTGAAGGGCTTACCGATTGCCAATCTTGCCTTGGGTAATTGACCCATTACTTGCTGCAGTAGTACGGGTCGATATCGAATGCAGTGGGTACAGGCTCGAACAATACTGGGCGCTAAGCCCCTTGCATTGATGATCCAGAATTTCATACGAAGTAGAGCCACCCACGCCTTTGGTCCGGCATGGAAGTTTTGAGTGTGATGATGATGATTCCATTGATGATTTGTTGGGAAGTAGTAGTGGGTGCGTCTCACTCTCAGGAAGATCGGAATAGTCGAGTCGTCCTCCAAACTTTATGAGTTCGAATCCAGTAGCGGTGTCTACGAAAAGAGAAAGAAACTTTAGAGGGCCCTTCAGTACTTGGTTTTTCCTAAGTTATCGAAGTTCTTCCGGAATTGAGTGGTTTTGAAGATTCCAGGTTATGCAGTTTGCTGCGCGCTTTAATTCTTCCGGACTTAGGGTTGGACCCTGATCTAAGATGATTTCCGAACGACGTGTATGACGCCAGCAGATAGTTGTTGGTAGTTGTGGTTGAAAATATGTGTTTCCGTTTCTCGCTGTTAACGATATCCAAATCGATGGCTTAATACAAAAACGGAGGACCGGTGAACCATATTGATGCGTCCAGTTCGGTGACAGTGCAACCACGAGAGACAATATCGGCTGGGTTGCTTTGAGTGGGAACGAATCTCCATTTGGCGGCAGATGTTAAACTCTGGATTTCTGACACGCGATTTCCTACGAAGGTTGAGAGCGTAACGGAGTGCTGCTAGAGACAATGGAGTACTATTTGTGAGTCTGACCAGAGGTAAGACGGTATAAGTCTTTCGCCGAACAATCCTTTGACCTCGTTAAGTAGTTAAGCGAGTAAGTGTGTGGCGCACAGTTCTAGTTTCGGAAGCGATTGTTTCTTGACAGGGGCTACTCTAGACTTTGATGTCCATAACCGAACGGTGATGTTACTTGGTCCTTCCTATAGACGCATCGCAAAATCCATGCAGATGAATGTTGCTATTGGAATTTTGCAGGCAACACCGAGGTACATGGAGATTTGGCAACATGTTCAAGGATTTTAAGTAGTCGGTCCATGCATCATGTAGGGATTGCGGAACCGATTCGACCCAATTAAGGATGAGTATCCACAGTTCCTGAAGAATCATTATTGCCACGATGATTATCGGTGACACAAGGCAAAGTGGGTCAAAGAGTGATGGTGCGATGGATAAGATGGATGTCTTTGTAGCTGGCAAGGTTGGTTGTTTTGAAGCAACGGTGAACAGTTCTGCATCTGACGAATCTCGCCAAAATATGTATTGATATTTTCGAAAGCTTTGATCGAAGAGGACTTGTACATTTTTGTCACGTCAGCAGTCGTGGCATAATGAAACAGTCAGATAAAGATCCGTTTGCACAGTGGGACCCATAAGCAGGAACTTCCTTAGGTCGTGCAGCTGATATGCACGGCCTTGACGACGAGACATATGAACACGGCGAGATAGCTCTTTAATGGAGGCTTTCCGCGTATTCGAAGACATGTGTGTATAGGTCCGCAGAAATCAACACCGCATTTGCTGAAGGGCTTACCGATTGCCAATCTTGCCTTGGGTAATTGACCCATTACTTGCTGCAGTAGTACGGGTCGATATCGAATGCAGTGGGTACAGGCTCGAACAATACTGGGCGCTAAGTCCCTTGCATTGATGATCCAGAATTTCATACGAAGTAGAGCCACCCACGCCTTTGGTCCGGCATGGAAGTTTTGAGTGTGATGATGATGATTCCATTGATGATTTGTTGGGAAGTAGTAGTGGGTGCGTCTCACTCTCAGGAAGATCGGAATAGTCGAGTCGTCCTCCAAACTTTATGAGTTCGAATCCAGTAGCGGTGTCTACGAAAAGAGAAAGAAACTTTAGAGGGCCCTTCAGTACTTGGTTTTTCCTAAGTTATCGAAGTTCTTCCGGAATTGAGTGGTTTTGAAGATTCCAGGTTATGCAGTTTGCTGCGCGCTTTAATTCTTCCGGACTTAGGGTTGGACCCTGATCTAAGATGATTTCCGAACGACGTGTATGACGCCAGCAGATAGTTGTTGGTAGTTGTGGTTGAAAATATGTGTTTCCGTTTCTCGCTGTTAACGATATCCAAATCGATGGCTTAATACAAAAACGGAGGACCGGTGAACCATATTGATGCGTCCAGTTCGGTGACAGTGCAACCACGAGAGACAATATCGGCTGGGTTGCTTTGAGTGGGAACGAATCTCCATTTGGCGGCAGATGTTAAACTCTGGATTTCTGACACGCGATTTCCTACGAAGGTTGAGAGCGTAACGGAGTGCTGCTAGAGACAATGGAGTACTATTTGTGAGTCTGACCAGAGGTAAGACGGTATAAGTCTTTCGCCGAACAATCCTTTCACCTCGTTAAGTAGTTAAGCGAGTAAGTGTGTGGCGCACAGTTCTAGTTTCGGAAGCGATTGTTTCTTGACAGGGGCTACTCTAGACTTTGATGTCCATAACCGAACGGTGATGTTACTTGGTCCTTCAGTTCGCGCGTACACACAACATCCGTACGCCCTTATAGACGCATCGCAAAATCCATGCACTTGAATGTTGCTATTGGAATTTTGCAGGCAACACCGAAGTACTTGGAGATTTGGCAACATGTTCAAGGATTTTAAGTAGTCGGTCCATGCATCATGTAGGGATTGCGGAACCGATTCGACCCAACTAAGGATGAGTATCCACAGTGATTATCGGTGACACAAGGCAAAGTGGGTCAAAGAGTGATGATTCGATGGATAAGACGGATCTCTTTGTAGCTGGCAAGGTTGGTTGTTTTGAAGCAACGGTGAACAGTTCTGCATCTGAGGAATCTCGCCAAAATATGTATTGAAATTTTCGAAAGCTTTGATCGAAGAGGACTTGTACATTTTTGTCACGTCAGCAGTCGTGCCATATTGGAACAGTCTGATAAAGATCCGTTTGCACAGTGGGACCCACAAGCAGTAGGTCATTAAGCGACAGTTGCGAAGTTGTTGTGCACAAGGCGTCAAAAACCACTCGCAATTCGGTAGACGTGCTCGATGGCTTCAAAACACAGTGGTGGGGTATATAGTAATGCGACTCGTGAAGAGCTGGATTGGTCACCAATGACATGTGACCTAGCGTCTGATATTCCTGCATGAATGATACATATTGGGATATTGAGTCGTGCCCCTTCGGGCATCGTGATCCTAAGGATCCCATCGTACATGGCATTCCATAACAAAGGGCCTAGGACTGATCCTTGGGGAACTCCCCCGGTGACCCTGTGGGTCGATTGCCCGGAATCAGTTTCGTACAGGAGCAGGCGGCCTTCGAAGTAGCCCGCTATTACTCTTTGTATATACACTGGTACATTTAGGTTGCTCAGTGCATTTAGTGTGTGGTGCCAGCTAGCGGAGTTGAAAGCGTTTTTTACATCCAACGTTGCCGCCATGCAGTACTGCTTAGTGCCGTTCAACCACCTTTTCCCCTCAATCTGCGATTTCACACAGTTTACCGACGGCGTCGATGGTGGATAGCCCTTTCCGAGAACCATACTGCATCTCTGAGAGGCCGTTGGTTTCGACAAGGGCACCTTCTAGCCGGGAGTGGATTATTCTTTCGAGAATTTTACCCACCGTGTCCAGCATGCAGAGTGGCCTATCCGAAAAAGGCTCCTCCGCGGGTTTTTCCCCTTTGGTATGAGTACCAGCCGCTGTGTTTTCCAGCGGCTAGGGAACACACCTTCCGTTGGGCATGTATTATACATGTCAACGTACTCTTTAGTATTTGCTTTTATGGCAATTTTGAGAACTTTATTCGGTATTCCATCTGGTCCCGGTGCCTTGTCGTCCAGTATTGTCTTCAATACCTGGAGGACTTGTTCGGCACTTGTGAGCTTTATGCTCGCCCTGTTCACGATCAGTGAGGTTCGCGCCATACCCTCTTGCTCTGGGAATAGTGTTTCCACTATCCTTTTTATACTGACTGGGCATGTCGGTGATGGCCGACTAAATACCCGCAGCCGTTTTGTGACGAGCTTATATGCGAAGCCCCATAGGTTGGAGTCTATTTCTTCGCATATATACTTAAAGCACCTGCGTTTGCTTTCTTTTATAGTTTTATCCAGGGCCCGTATTTTTTCCCTGAAATATATTTGAAGTGCCTCAAATTCGGGCCTTCCTCTTGAGCGTTGGTATGCGCGTCTTGACCTGTGGCAGTCTTTCCTGGCGTCCGCAATGGATTGGTTCCACCAGTATGCAGCTCTTCTTCTTAATGGGATTTTCCCCCTTCTCTGCATAGATGCATCACAGGCTACCTTGGTATATTCTGCGATGTGGTTTGCCCTTTCTTCAGCTGAGCCGCTTGTGGCGAGGTCCTCGAACAACATCTGTACCATCTCCACGTCTAGCGTTTCTATTTTGTACCCTGGCACGGTCTTAGGAAATCGTGGTGGGCCATTTCTAGAATTTATCGTGCAGATTATTGCTGCATGGTCACTGCCCGTGTAGGTGAGCAAATGTGAGGTCAATGATAGAACTGGTGCCGGCTCTTGAAAAAGTCGGTTTTGTTCCAGAGTTCAGCAGCACTATGTCAAGTGCGGCGAAGCTCTCAAGTAGCGCCTTTCCCCTCGCGTTGGTTCGGGGGAGCCCTACTCCGTATCCCAGGCATTAAAGTCCCCGGCAATTACGGCGGGGCGACTTTCCCGGGCGTCTTCTGCAATCTCTTTAAGCGCAGATATGGCCTGGGGAAGGGTAAGGCTTGGCGGCACGTAACAGCTATAGAAAGCTATACCATTCACATGGACCCTAGCGAAGCAATTTCCGCATTTTTTTTTTTTTTGCTAATCTGTCTTGGATTACCGCAGCTCCATATTGCCGATTTTTTGCAATTATTTGTTACCCATTCTCCGGAATTTTTATTCCTGTATTACTCGCTTATGAGTGCCATGTCTACGTTTTTCTCGATGACATTTTGCTCCAGCAACGATTGGGCAACCTCGCAATGGTTTAGGTTAATCTGAAGGAACTTCATTGAAGTACGGGCATTTGCCAATCATTGTTGGGTGATCGCAATCTTTCTCCTTTTTGCGTTTGCATAGCATGCAGCAGGCCTTTGCTTTGCAGCCTCTGGCTTGGTGCTCCTTTGCGCCACAGTTGTAGCAGCATTTTGAGCAGTCCTCCTGGACCCTGCTATATGGTTAAACTCCATACATTTAAAACACCCTTTATGTGTTAGCTTTGGGCGGACTCTACACCAGGTCCATCCCAGCTTAATATTGCCCTTCTCCAAGAGTCGTCTCCCTATGTCGGGCATAACTCTTGGTGTGGCGGTTTGGGTGCCTCCATATGCCACCCTTAGATTTATCACCGCGGATTTTGGCAGTTCCACATCGAACTGTGATTGAACCGCACATAGGATGTCCGTTTTTTCGGTGGTCTCATCGATGTCTTTTACCTCGATCAGCATTGTCTCAGTCAGCGCTCTGACGTCAACATTGTTGCCCAGGACAGTGTTCATTGTGGTCTGAAGCTCTGCGGTTTAAGGGTCAGAGACCTTGTTTAGAATGACTAGGAGTTCCCCCTTAGCTGTGCGCCTAATGGCCTGTACTGCTTGTCCTAGCTCCTTAAGCTGCGGTTCAGCCTTAACCTTTTCAAGGATGTCGGCATAGGACCCTCCAGCGGAGGCTGCGATGACTATCGCGTCGTTCCGTGGCGGTCGCACCTTGGGCTTCCTAACCTTTTGCCCCACCTGTGTCCACTCCTCTGGCTTCTTCCCAGGTTCTTGGGGCTTGCTGGTGCTCACTGTCCCAGCATGTTTCCCTTTATTTACACCTTGACTGGCATCACTTGCCGGTGCCTTATGCATCGCCTTTTTCGCTGGTACCGCTAACGTCATTCCAGTTTCTTGACCCCTGGGTCGCTTGCTGGTGCCGCTCGCGAGCACTTCTGCGCAGGTTTTTTTTTAGCTATCTCCTTAGCTTTTGCCTGTTCTTCGACTATGCATTGCACAGCCGACAGGACTTCCCTTTGGAGATAGTCAATTTCGTCAACTATATCCCTCATGGGGTTTGTAATGGAACGCTTTCCTTCCATTAGCTTATTCAGCTCCCTGGCCTTCGATCCCAGACCAGTCAGCTGTTTCAGCATATCCCCCTGCTCCTCATTAGCAGCTTTTGGGCTGCTTTTTTCTCCTGCTGGAGGGGTGCCAGGCTGCCTGCCAGTGCACTTCCCCCTTTTTTCTGGCGATCTCGCCATTACACTGCTTTTTTTAAACGGGTCAGCTCCCGTGTTGGCCCAGTCAGGTAGACATGACAAAGGCGTGTGGAAGCCGTCGGAAATAGCCGGCGCCGCCGGTTGGTTGGCCCAACCCCTAGGCTAGCGCCAGGGTGTTGTGCCCCCGATCCCCTGCCCGCCATTTCCCCGCCTGGGGAGTTCAGTGGTACTGCAGGAAGCTTGGATCTTTACCCGCAGTATCCTGCTGTTCTTCGATCGGACTTTACTATTTTTACAAATTATTTAATAAAAGGGATAAATCTTTGTAATAAGGTTTATGGTTTTTATTTTCTAATTTTTAAAAGAGCCGCCCAAAATTTCCCGAAGTGCTACGGCACGCACTTATGTGCTTGGCCTGCACTCTGTCCGAAGCTTGCTGCTATACCACCCGCAGCCCCTTTCGCACACTACGATCAGCTGGTCGCGCAAGCGCTTTCCACCACTGATTTAGTGTTTGAGGCAGAGATGCCTCCCCTCCCTCACCTACGACCGGCCCCTGCCTGGCCGCCAAACCTGTTGGGGATAGATTCCCAAGCTGCTCCTGGATGTCGTCCACGGCCTCCCGTCCACCAGCTGATGTCCAGGTGCGTGTCCCAAGTGCTCCACGCCGGATGGCCGGCTGCACTTCTGGCTTTATGCTGAAAACTTTAAGAAATAAGCGGAGCGATTTTAAAACGCGTCCGCACACTCTGCTTTTTACAACTCTCTCTCACCTCCCGGTTGAGTGTGCAGATGAGAGAACGTTATCGGATCACTTGGCTATACAGTCTGCGCGGCTGTCAGGACGCGCTTCTATGGCCGGAATGTCCTTGCAATGATGTGTGATGAGCTTGATAGCAGCTGCGGCAAGGACTCCTTGATGAGCACTGAGCGATTCGATGATCACTGCCCAGACAATTGGATATAAGTTACGTTTTTTAACTGTTTCAAACCGATCAGGTGTTGTCATCGATTTGAATGTTGGGCATCCACACAGTTTGTGGCCAGCTGACGATTGCGAACGATGAGTTATGTCCATACGACAGATTTCGAGATGGATTGCTGCAATGGACTAGTCCTTGTGATGTGGTGTCGTTTGATTGAAGATATTGACAATGGTGTTCCAGCAGCTTCGAACACAGCTTCCAGTTTGGCAGGTTTTTGAAATCCAACGACTCGTTCCATTTGTTGCGGATGTGCTGGTCGCATTTGTCAATCACGATGGAAATCAACATGGCGTGGGCAATATTTGAGCTGGTACCAAGGGATTTCAGTGCTCCATACAAAGCAGACGCCTTGCCACCAAGCCTGGAAGGTGTATTGCGTTAGATTTCTCGACTGGTTGGAGTTTAAATAACGCAAAGTGAAAGTGAAAGAAAGATAAGTGTTTATATATAATATAATTATTAAATCTCTCATTGAGCCGTTGCAAAGCATTGGGATAGTTTTCGTCGGTTATTGGAAACGCCTTGATTGCGTCTAATGCTGAGCCTTCTAATCTGTGCAGCAAATAGTTGAACTTTTCTAGATTGTACATGGTTCCCTCACGAGCGATAATTTGTGTGAACGAGTTGATGAAATTGGCGACTTTGGACGTTTCAATCTCAGATTGCACTGCCATTGCTTGCGTGAAGTAAGACTCCAGAATTCCTAGCCGGCACGGTGATGTTACTTGGTCCTTCAGTTCGCGCGTACACACAACATCCGTACGCCCTTATAGACGCATCGCAAAATCCATGCACTTGAATGTTGCTATTGGAATTTTGCAGGCAACACCGAAGTACTTGGAGATTTGGCAACATGTTCAAGGATTTTAAGTAGTCGGTCCATGCATCATGTAGGGGTTGCGGAACCGATTCGACCCAATTAAGGATGAGTATCCACAGTGATTATCGGTGACACAAGGCAAAGTGGGTCAAAGAGTGATGATTCGATGGATAAGACGGATCTCTTTGTAGCTGGCAAGGTTGGTTGTTTTGAAGCAACGGTGAACAGTTCTGCATCTGAGGAATCTCGCCAAAATATGTATTGAAATTTTCGAAAGCTTTGATCGAAGAGGACTTGTACATTTTTGTCACGTCAGCAGTCGTGCCATATTGGAACAGTCTGATAAAGATCCGTTTGCACAGTGGGACCCACAAGCAGTAGGTCATTAAGCGACAGTTGCGAAGTTGTTGTGCACAAGGCGTCAAAAACCACTCGCAATTCGGTAGACGTGCTCGATGGCTTCAAAACACAGTGGTGGGGTATATAGTAATGCGACTCGTGAAGAGCTGGATTGGTCACCAATGACATGTGACCTAGCGTCTGATATTCCTGCATGAATGATACATATTGGGATATTGAGTCGTGCCCCTTCGGGCATCGTGATCCTAAGGATCCCATCGTACATGGCATTCCATAACAAAGGGCCTAGGACTGATCCTTGGGGAACTCCCCCGGTGACCCTGTGGGTCGATTGCCCGGAATCAGTTTCGTACAGGAGCAGGCGGCCTTCGAAGTAGCCCGCTATTACTCTTTGTATATACACTGGTACATTTAGGTTGCTCAGTGCATTTAGTGTGTGGTGCCAGCTAGCGGAGTTGAAAGCGTTTTTTACATCCAACGTTGCCGCCATGCAGTACTGCTTAGTGCCGTTCAACCACCTTTTCCCCTCAATCTGCGATTTCACACAGTTTACCGACGGCGTCGATGGTGGATAGCCCTTTCCGAGAACCATACTGCATCTCTGAGAGGCCGTTGGTTTCGACAAGGGCACCTTCTAGCCGGGAGTGGATTATTCTTTCGAGAATTTTACCCACCGTGTCCAGCATGCAGAGTGGCCTATCCGAAAAAGGCTCCTCCGCGGGTTTTTCCCCTTTGGTATGAGTACCAGCCGCTGTGTTTTCCAGCGGCTAGGGAACACACCTTCCGTTGGGCATGTATTATACATGTCAACGTACTCTTTAGTATTTGCTTTTATGGCAATTTTGAGAACTTTATTCGGTATTCCATCTGGTCCCGGTGCCTTGTCGTCCAGTATTGTCTTCAATACCTGGAGGACTTGTTCGGCACTTGTGAGCTTTATGCTCGCCCTGTTCACGATCAGTGAGGTTCGCGCCATACCCTCTTGCTCTGGGAATAGTGTTTCCACTATCCTTTTTATACTGACTGGGCATGTCGGTGATGGCCGACTAAATACCCGCAGCCGTTTTGTGACGAGCTTATATGCGAAGCCCCATAGGTTGGAGTCTATTTCTTCGCATATATACTTAAAGCACCTGCGTTTGCTTTCTTTTATAGTTTTATCCAGGGCCCGTATTTTTTCCCTGAAATATATTTGAAGTGCCTCAAATTCGGGCCTTCCTCTTGAGCGTTGGTATGCGCGTCTTGACCTGTGGCAGTCTTTCCTGGCGTCCGCAATGGATTGGTTCCACCAGTATGCAGCTCTTCTTCTTAATGGGATTTTCCCCCTTCTCTGCATAGATGCATCACAGGCTACCTTGGTATATTCTGCGATGTGGTTTGCCCTTTCTTCAGCTGAGCCGCTTGTGGCGAGGTCCTCGAACAACATCTGTACCATCTCCACGTCTAGCGTTTCTATTTTGTACCCTGGCACGGTCTTAGGAAATCGTGGTGGGCCATTTCTAGAATTTATCGTGCAGATTATTGCTGCATGGTCACTGCCCGTGTAGGTGAGCAAATGTGAGGTCAATGATAGAACTGGTGCCGGCTCTTGAAAAAGTCGGTTTTGTTCCAGAGTTCAGCAGCACTATGTCAAGTGCGGCGAAGCTCTCAAGTAGCGCCTTTCCCCTCGCGTTGGTTCGGGGGAGCCCTACTCCGTATCCCAGGCATTAAAGTCCCCGGCAATTACGGCGGGGCGACTTTCCCGGGCGTCTTCTGCAATCTCTTTAAGCGCATATATGGCCTGGGGAAGGGTAAGGCTTGGCGGCACGTAACAGCTATAGAAAGCTATACCATTCATGGACCCTAGCGAAGCAATTTCCGCATTTTTTTTTTTTTGCTAATCTGTCTTGGATTACCGCAGCTCCATATTGCCGATTTTTTGCAATTATTTGTTACCCATTCTCCGGAATTTTTATTCCTGTATTACTCGCTTATGAGTGCCATGTCTACGTTTTTCTCGATGACATTTTGCTCCAGCAACGATTGGGCAACCTCGCAATGGTTTAGGTTAATCTGAAGGAACTTCATTGAAGTACGGGCATTTGCCAATCATTGTTGGGTGATCGCAATCTTTCTCCTTTTTGCGTTTGCATAGCATGCAGCAGGCCTTTGCTTTGCAGCCTCTGGCTTGGTGCTCCTTTGCGCCACAGTTGTAGCAGCATTTTGAGCAGTCCTCCTGGACCCTGCTATATGGTTAAACTCCATACATTTAAAACACCCTTTATGTGTTAGCTTTGGGCCAGTGGTCGGCACACACATATCATCACAAGTTTGCCTTGCATTAGTGTGAGTGTAACAAACACGAAGTTTGCGCGCGGCGTGCTGTAGCGAGACGTTTCTCTGCTTTGCACTGAGATCCTCTGCCACAGCAACAAAAAAGCGCGCCGAAGTTGAGAAAAAATGACCCGAAGACCCATGCCGAAGTCACACGAACATGTACGTTATACGTGAGCGAGCAGAGGATGGGCAGAACACTTCCCTATGCTCACTAGATAGGCCGCTGCCGAACACTGCTTTGGGCGGACTCTACACCAGGTCCATCCCAGCTTAATATTGCCCTTCTCCAAGAGTCGTCTCCCTATGTCGGGCATAACTCTTGGTGTGGCGGTTTGGGTGCCTCCATATGCCACCCTTAGATTTATCACCGCGGATTTTGGCAGTTCCACATCGAACTGTGATTGAACCGCACATAGGATGTCCGTTTTTTCGGTGGTCTCATCGATGTCTTTTACCTCGATCAGCATTGTCTCAGTCAGCGCTCTGACGTCAACATTGTTGCCCAGGACAGTGTTCATTGTGGTCTGAAGCTCTGCGGTTAAGGGTCAGAGACCTTGTTTAGAATGACTAGGAGTTCCCCCTTAGCTGTGCGCCTAATGGCCTGTACTGCTTGTCCTAGCTCCTTAAGCTGCGGTTCAGCCTTAACCTTTTCAAGGATGTCGGCATAGGACCCTCCAGCGGAGGCTGCGATGACTATCGCGTAGTTCCGTGGCGGTCGCACCTTGGGCTTCCTAACCTTTTGCCCCACCTGTGTCCACTCCTCTGGCTTCTTCCCAGGTTCTTGGGGCTTGCTGGTGCTCACTGTCCCAGCATGTTTCCCTTTATTTACACCTTGACTGGCATCACTTGCCGGTGCCTTATGCATCGCCTTTTTCGCTGGTACCGCTAACGTCATTCCAGTTTCTTGACCCCTGGGTCGCTTGCTGGTGCCGCTCGCGAGCACTTCTGCGCAGGTTTTTTTTTAGCTATCTCCTTAGCTTTTTCCTGTTCTTCGACTATGCATTGCACAGCCGACAGGACTTCCCTCTGGAGATAGTCAATTTCGTCAACTATATCCCTCATGGGGTTTGTAATGGAACGCTTTCCTTCCATTAGCTTATTCAGCTCCCTGGCCTTCGATCCCAGACCAGTCAGCTGTTTCAGCATATCCCCCTGCTCCTCATCAGCAGCTTTTGGGCTGCTTTTTTCTCCTGCTGGAGGGGTGCCAGGCTGCCTGCCAGTGCACTTCCCCCTTTTTTCTGGCGATCTCGCCATTACACTGCTTTTTTTAAACGGGTCAGCTCCCGTGTTGGCCCAGTCAGGTAGACATGACAAAGGCGTGTGGAAGCCGTCGGAAATAGCCGGCGCCGCCGGTTGGTTGGCCCAACCCCTAGGCTAGCGCCAGGGTGTTGTGCCCCCGATCCCCTGCCCGCCATTTCCCCGCCTGGGGAGTTCAGTGGTACTGCAGGAAGCTTGGATCTTTACCCGCAGTATCCTGCTGTTCTTCGATCGGACTTTACTATTTTTACAAATTATTTAATAAAAGGGATAAATCTTAGTAATAAGGTTTATGGTTTTTATTTTCTAATTTTTAAAAGAGCCGCCCAAAATTTCCCGAAGTGCTACGGCACGCACTTATGTGCTTGGCCTGCACTCTGTCCGAAGCTTGCTGCTATAGCACCCGCAGCCCTTTCGCACACTACGATCAGCTGGTCGCGCAAGCGCTTTCCACCACTGATTAAGTGTTTGAGGCAGAGATGCCTCCCCTCCCTCACCTACGACCGGCCCCTGCCTGGCCGCCAAACCTGTTGGGGATAGATTCCCAAGCTGCTCCTGGATGTCGTCCACGGCCTCCCGTCCACCAGCTGATGTCCAGGTGCGTGTCCCAAGTGCTCCACGCCGGATGGCCGGCTGCACTTCTGGCTTTATGCTGAAAACTTTAAGAAATAAGCGGAGCGATTTTAAAACGCGTCCGCACACTCTGCTTTTTACAACTCTCTCTCACCTCCCGGTTGAGTGTGCAGATGAGAGAACGTTATCGGATCACTTGGCTATACAGTCTGCGCGGCTGTCAGGACGCGCTTCTATGGCCGGAATGTCCTTGCAATGATGTGTGATGAGCTTGATAGCAGCTGCGGCAAGGACTCCTTGATGAGCACTGAGCGATTCGATGATCACTGCCCAGACAATTGGATATAAGTTACGTTTTTTAACTGTTTCAAACCGATCAGGTGTTGTCATCGATTTGAATGTTGGGCATCCACACAGTTTGTGGCCAGCTGACGAGCTGACGATTGCGAACGATGAGTTATGTCCATACGACAGATTTCGAGATGGATTGCTGCAATGGACTAGTCCTTGTGATGTGGTGTCGTTTGATTGAAGATATTGACAATGGTGTTCCAGCAGCTTCGAACACAGCTTCCAGTTTGGCAGGTTTTTGAAATCCAACGACTCGTTCCATTTGTTGCGGGTGTGCTGGTCGCATTTGTCAATCACGATGGAAATCAACATGGCGTGGGCAATATTTGAGCTGGTACCAAGGGATTTCAGTGCTCCATACAAAGCAGACGCCTTGCCACCAAGCCTGGAAGGTGTATTGCGTTAGATTTCTCGACTGGTTGGAGTTTAAATAACGCAAAGTGAAAGTGAAAGAAAGATAAGTGTTTATATATAATATAATTATTAAATCTCTCATTGAGCCGTTGCAAAGCATTGGGATAGTTTTCGTCGGTTATTGGAAACGCCTTGATTGCGTCTAATGCTGAGCTTCCTAATCTGTGCAGCAAATAGTTGAACTTTTCTAGATTGTACATGGTTCCCTCACGAGCGATAATTTGTGTGAACGAGTTGATGAAATTGGCGACTTTGGACGTTTCAATCTCAGATTGCACTGCCATTGCTTGCGTGAAGTAAGACTCCAGAATTCCTAGCCGGCATCGCAGCTCTGGGCTGGAAAGTACGGTGTCTTGTTGTTGCAAGGGTTTTAATGCGAGTTATGTTCCTTTTAATGTTGGTCCGTTGGCGTTTACATTGCTCAATAGTGGGCATCGTAGATATTACATAAAGCAATGATAAACGGCGATCAATTTCCGAAGTGCGGCGAGCAGCGACCCTGTTGCGAAATGGTTGCGAATGCAATCAACGTAGAAGCCAACTGAAGTTTGGCAACAGCGGCGACGAAAGGCGAGCAGCACAACTGAAATTTCGGCAGCAAAGAGCGCGAGAGCGAGCTGAAGATTGGCAACGGTGGCGACGAAAGCCGAGCAGCAAACTGAAGTTTGACAACAGCGGCGACGACAGGCGAGCAGCAAAGGAATGGGCTAACTGTAATTCAGTAGCACCGATGAGTCGGATGCTCTTGTGAAGAGCTTTGGGATGCGACGAGAGTAGAGCTGACTGCGTTCACAGCCTTAGCGTGACGACGAAACGAAGAAATAAGAGAATGAACGTTTACAGCGGCCGTAAATTTTCACGACGGTAAATTAGGAATTGGGTGCCAAAATGAACGGTGAATTATAGAGTCTTTTCTATAATTATTACTCATTTAAATCAGAGTATATGGGTGCAGGAAATTTTAGTTATAAACCGATCGAAAAACCGAAAACTCAAACCAAGACGACTTTTCTCTTTCAAAGGTGATATGCTACTGGTTTTATTTCCGAACGCTCGTTAAGCCGAGCAGAGCGGAAGTTATTAGAGGGCTTACAGCTGTACATGTGTAGACATTAGGGTTATACAGTATTTTGTTAATAATCTGATCCAACACTTGTAGGGTACAATGTACGCACGCACGCATAAGGGTTAAGGTTTTGGCTGTAAGTTGTTCCTCGCTCGCATGTATAAAACGTAAATAGCGGCATAATTCCTGAATTTACTGGACCGCCTCGCTTTACTGTACGTCTGCCATCTCGCTCGCACGATCTGCGCCGCTGGGACTGAACATCTGGCGGAAATCAGTGTGAGCGACGAGACGACGGAAAATAACACGCCATAACGGCGTTATTTTCCGTCTCTGCGCTCCCTACTTAGCTTCCTGGAAGCGAAGTCAGCCACGTAGGCCAACTTCTGTGCACAGCTCGAACACTTGAGTTTCTTTCGCTAAGGCCAGCAGACGTGCGCCAAAACCCACAGTCAAGATATAGTTCGAAACAAGTCCACGTGTAAACTGACCGACAAACGGTACCAGAGGGCGACCAGGTACAACCTGTACAGTATTAGCTTAAGTGAATAGTGCGAAACCATAGTCTGAGGTGAATATCAGTCATAATTTTCCTCGGGAACCGGTCACATAATATCGGAAGTGTTTTTGTTTCAGAACCCACCCCCGCAATCGACCTCTAAACAGGCGCTAAGTTCCTGCCGCACAGTGTACGCTGGCGCTAATATCGTCAAACGATTGCAGAGCGTGGGGGGGTGGCTCTTAGGACCCTGGTCGGTTGCCGGCAATTTTCGGCCGAGCGTATTTATAACCAGTCAGAAGAGGATTTTCTTCGACTTGACCATGGATGTCTGATCAGTCATTCAGCGCCCGCATCTCGGCTTATCGGCAGCGGAGGCGCCTTCATGAACAATTAAGCAACGTAGACGGGTATATACCCCGCTATCTCAACACCAAAAGGACATGAGGTCTAAGTAACAGGAGACATCGGCCGCACGGCGTTGCCAGATGCGATTGCGGCTGCTGCATGCTCGGCGGCGGTAACTTTGCGTAGTTTTTTAGTTTTCCTTTTTTTATTCGCTGTATTTGACTTGTTTTTCTTGCATAAATGTACTTGTACGAAATTTCTAACGATAGTTTTAAATACGTCCATTATGAAAAAAGCTTCTTATGTAAACAGGAAGTGCATCGAAGTTAATGTTGTAAACATCACACATATACATATACATCATGTTCTAATCTACCCTCAAGGAATTTACTATAGCTTCATTGGGCACAACGAACGCTTCGATGGATTTTCCTAAAAAGTACCGATTGTGAGTAAACCCTTAATGAATATTGTATGAATATGTTTGAGCCTTAATTATTGTCGATGCGAATCCCGCAATGGCTAAAACCTCTGGCGTAAATAAATAAATAAGGATTTACCTAGTTAATTTGAATTACGTACCGCTTTGAATTTGCAATGATTTGATATATAGTTATGTATTTGATTAGGGATATAAATCTTGGATTATAGCCAATAAGTAAACGGCACCAGCCTGTGCTTAGATAATCTAAAACGACCGTTGAAGGGTATATTAGAGCGTACCGCGCGTAAACTTATGGAATAAATGAAAACTATGAAATCTTTTTATAACGCCACGAAATGATCGTGTAATTTCTTTTTCTGAATGGATCGTCACCGGTACTACATAATGTTTGAGGGGTATTAGACTATAATCTGATGTCAGATAAGGGGTAATCTAATAAATGTCAAGGTTAACGTGGAAGGGTGGGTAAAGAATAGGGGGGCAAACAACGTCCAAGTCTCCCTAACCCTTGATCGATATGAGATCTGTTCCTCTTGGCGTAACTAAGCAGTGGGTACAGCCGATTACAACAATTTAGGTACATCTTAATAGTTTCAGATAGTGCACTTATTTTTCTTGTTTTATGTTGTGGTATAGCTGAAGTAGAAAGAACCCACGCCAGTCCGACGAGCATAGCGCAGAGTATCGCTAGAAGTGCACGACCTCTACGACCAGCATACCGAGTGACGACTTGAGAACCAGTAGGAATCGAGTTGAACGCTACATAGTAGACATAATAAAAACAGAAATGGCGCCCAACTAGTGGGGCCCGATCGTTCAGATCGGGAGATATATATAGTCAGAAATTCCCGCGAAATTGCTCTCTAACACTATCCAGTAATTTTCAGTTTTGTTTTGTAGAACACAATTTCTTAAAGTTACGCCCAGTGCTGAAACGTTAATTTGTCCTGTGGAAAAGCGTATAGAGGTCCCCCTAAGGTGTGGAACGACCCAGGATAAAGCAATTCTCGTGAAGGAATTCGTTATTTAAGAAGAATCCAAGTGTAGTTTGATTGACCGGCCCTCGAAATTCAGGGAGTCCATAGTCACATAAACTCAGTAACAGGAATAGCAGAACCAATCGAATCAAGAAAATAATATGCCTCATAAGCAAAATGTTGTAATGGTGACGATCCAAAATTGTTATAATATTAACAAAGAAAAAAAAAAGACAAAATAAAATACAATGGTAGTATATCATAGTAGTGAAGATTTAGAAGCTGCTCTTAGTGGAAATTCTACTTTTTGCAATATATGTAACGAGCCGTTAAATGCAGTAGACATTCGAACAGTAGCTCCCTGTATGCACAATTTCCACAATCGTTGCATTATAGAACATCTTCAGGAAGCTAATTCATGCCCAATTTGTAAGACCCAGTGCGAATTACAACCGCCATCTTCTCCGACTAACAATTTGTAAGCAGAAATCTAGGCCGCAGAGCAACCAGCACTGAACCTGACGAATAGTACCACGTCGCATTTGAATACATCAAGTCAACGAGAAGAAATTACTAGGGTAGTACGCTGTGAAATGCAAATTTGGCAGCGTCAGTTAATGCAGGAGTTGACATCCGCTATTCAGACTCAATTAGCAAAAATTCAGCTTGGAAGCAATACAAGATTGAATGCAGAGACTAGACCCATAGCACCGGCGAACAGACCACCGTCTATTTCGTATGGAGCTACAGAGAACGATAACCCTTAGCAAGCCAGTGGCGTAAGCAACAGGTCACACGTATCAGTCCATCAGGACAAGGTACCGACTATTATCCAGAGCTGGCGGATCAAATTCGAAGGCGCTCGAGACGGGCTTTACATCGAAGAATTCCTCAATCGCATAAGGGCATTAGCGCAGCAGAATCTTAATGCTGATCAAAATATTTTGTGTGATCATTTACACCTATTCTTTGGAGGAAAGGCCACTGAATGGTATTGGAAGTTTCATAAGGCAGTTCACAACTTCACTTGGTCAAAGTTTTGCGAAGAGTTTCGTCAGAAATTCGAAGATATTGAGACAGACATGGATATTTGGGAGTCCATTAATAACAGAAGGCAAGGCGACAAGGAACCGTTTGAAGAATTCCAGTTCCATGTCGAAAGACTCGTAGCCCTATTACGGAACCCTATAACAGAGGAATCCTTGGTACGCTTGCTAATAAGGCACTCCAAGGCCTCACTCAGATTTAAATTAATGCACTTAGGGATTAATACTCTCTCTCGGTTGCGAGAAGAGTTACGAATGCATGAACAATTTTGTAAACAAATTAAGTTGCAGCCCCTAAAAAGTAGTTTTGTCTGTAGACCATTCGTATCTCAGCTAGATGGAGAGGAAGAAGAGATGCAACCGAATGAAGTCGCAGCAATGCAGCGGAAACCACTCAAATGCTGGAATTGTGATAGCCTAGGTCAAAAAAAAAACGTGTTTAAGCCGAAATGTCAGACTTGTAATCCATCGGAAAACCGACAGAAGGATGCGTCAGCGAACAACCTGCTGCCGCACCCAAAACATTAGGTATAGATTGCTCTACGCAGACTGAATCGGTTTCCAACAGCCGATCAAAAAGCACTACCGAGCATATGCCATATCAGGAGAGGCTAGCTCGGTACATAGAAACGCGGAATAGGATATTTTGGGGAGTAAATAGTTTTGAGCACGACGATAGAACTCGAAGATCGACGAGACGAGCGAGAAGCTTTTGGAAAGGAGTTCGCGACAACCGCAGAAGACTTATTTCAGCCATTTTCATCAACAAGGATAGTCGATTATACACCGATATTGAGATAGATAACCATTCTTACATCGCGTTATTAGATTCAGGCGCTACAGTGAGTTGTATTGGCGGTGACGCCGCGAAATCATTTAACGATCACCCTCAAAGACGCAACTGTTCAGGGTACATAAGAACCGCGAATAGCTCAGAGTGTTCTGTTACCGGACGACTCATTGTAAACATCAGGTACCAGGGGCGGGCAAACGCAGTAGAGTTTTTTTCTTAATGTGACAGTTAAAAACCTTGTATTATCAGCCGCTCAACAAGACAGGTTAAATCAAGACATAAGCACGCTTCATCTTATGAGAAAGAAGGATTAGGGCGCACCCATCTTATAGAGCATCATATTGATGTAGGCAGTTCTCGTCCGGTAAAGCAGAGGCATTGGCCAGTTTCGGCGAAGGAAAAGGTTTTGTTTTCTGAAATCGAGAACATGTTAGCAATGTATGTTATGGAAGATTCTAGGAGTCCATGCAGCAGTAACTGCGTTCTTGTCGAGCGAGGAGAGAAAATTCGGCTATGTCCAGGTTCTCGCGAGGTTAATAAGCTTAAAGCTAAAGGACGCTTACCCTTTCCCTCAGGTGGATGGTATTCTCAGCAGACTGCCTCCTTCTCGTTACATTAACGGCTTAGACGTGAAGCATGCCTTCTGGCAGATACCACTTGAGGAGAAGTCTCGCCAATGCACAGCTTTCACCATACCAAATCGGCCACTATACCAGTACAAGGTAATGCCCTTCGGCTTATGCAACGCCGCTCAAACGCTCTGTAGGTTAATGGACCCAGTAGTACCGCCTAGCCTGAGGACGAGAGTGTTCGTCTATTTAGACGACCTCTTGCTTCTCGCAGACGACTTTGATTCACATATGCAACTAATCGAGGAAGTAGCAGGGTATTTTCGTAAAGCCAACTTGACAATTAACATCGCGAAGTCCAAATTTTGCATGAGAGAGATAAAATATTTAGGATTCATTATCGTGGACGGTCAACTGAAAGCCGATCCAGGTAAAATCTCAGCGGTCAAGGTGCTTCCAAAACCTTTCACAACCAAACAGCTCAGACGTTTCCTAGGTCTCGCCGGATGGTATAGACGGTTCGTGGAAAACTACACATCCATCACCCGAGCTTTAACCGATCTGTTGAAGAAAAACCACCGTTTTGAGTGGACAGAAGATGCAGACCAGGCTTTTCACCAGTTAAAGGACAGTCTAACATCTTACCCAGTCTTACGTACGCCTGATTTCTTAAAGCAGTTCATTCTTCTCTGCAACGCCAGTCTGCACGGCATCGGTTGTGTGTTAGCACAAGTAGACGAAGAAGGGACCGAGCTCCCCATCGCATATATGTCCGAAAAACTCTCGAAAGCCCAACAGAACTATTCGGTAACCGAATTGGAATGTTTGGCTGTGATTAGAGGAATCAACAAATTCAGGGCGTATATCGAGGGGCAAGACTTCGTTGTAGTTACAGACCACGCGTCGCTGCAGTGGCTAATGAAGCAGAAAGACTTATCGGGGAGGTTAGCCAGATCGTCAATCCGCTTGCAAGGGTTTTCATTCGAGATTAAACACAGAAAAGGGACTCAGAATGTTGTAGCCGATACGCTTTCTAGGAGAGACGAACTAGTAGTCAATGAGATTCACGGTCTCGGCCCTATGATCGACATGTCCTCGAAGTAGTTTAAGTCGCAAGAGTATGTAGAGTTGACCAGAAGAATACAAGATGACCAGTCACGGTTGACAGACTTGCGTGTGGATAACGGGTATATCTATAAGCGCATCGAAAGCATGGAAGATAGTGATTCATGGAAGCTTTGGGTGTCTTCGAACCTCCGAAACAGTGTTCTATATCGAGCACACGATCCATGTGACTCAGCTCACCTAGGCATGGGACGAATGGCGCAGAAGCACATGTAAATCCACTAAAGGCGCAAACCTAGTACTAAGGCCGCCCATGGGCAGGCCAATGACATCAGACAGACCTTTTCAGAAGTTGTATATGTATCTATGGTCCGAGGTCAAAAGAAGGTAATATCGGGTTATTGATTATAGTCGACCACATGTCTAAGTTCCATTTCTTGCAACCAGTCGATTTTGACTGACAACGGTTCGCAATTTAAATCGGGACAATTCAGACCACACCAATTGGAATAAGCAACTAAGTAAGATTAGCGGGTCATTAAGGGCAAACTTCCATCGTAGCATAGGCTACTCACCTTACTACCTTTGCTTCGGTCAGAACATGATACTAAATGGCAAAGATTACGACCTTCTTCGTAAGCTGAACTTATTACAAGACGATGTAGCGATAAAATATCCTGAATTTCTTCAATAAGCTCGGCAAGAGGCCAAAGCCAAAATAGCAGACAGCCATGAGACCAATACTCGAAAGTAAAATTTTCGAAGTCGGACCGTACAGCTGAAGGTTGACGACACTGTCTTTGCTAGAAATTTGGCACAGAGCAATGCCGTTAAGAAATTCAGTAGCAAACTAGCGCCAGTTTTTATTATAACAAAGGTAATCAAGAAAGTCAGCCCGGCATACTATGAACTAGCAAACGAGAAAGGCAAATCAATATGTATATACCATCTCAAAGATATTCAAATTGGCAAATAGACAGATCGTCAACAGCCTTTCGGGATATGATTCTCCATCTGTTAACTGTGGGTGTAGGGTACAATGTACGCACGCACGCATAAGGGTTAAGGTTCTGGCTGTAAGTTGTTCCTCGCTCGCATGTATAAAACGTAAATAGCGGCGTAATTCCCGAATTTACTGGACCGCCTCGCTTTACTGTACGTCTGCCATCTCGCTCGCACGATCTGCGCCGCTGGGACTGAACATCTGGCGGAAATCAGTGTGAGCGACGAGACGACGAAAAATATCACGCCATAACGGCGTTATTTTCCGTCTCTGCGCTCCCTACTTAGCTTCCTGGAAGCGAAGTCAGCCACGTAGGCCAACTTCTGTGCACAGCTCGAACACTTGAGTTTCTTTCGCTAAGGCCAGCAGACGTGCGCCAAAACCCACAGTCAAGATATAGTTCGAAACAAGTCCACGTGTAAACTGACCGACAAACGGTACCAGAGGGCGACCAGGTGCAACCTGTACAGTATTAGCTTAAGTGAATAGTGCGAAACCATAGTCTGAGGTGAATATCTGTAATAGTTTTTCTCGGGAACCGGTCACATAATATCGGAAGTGTTTTTGTTTCAGAACCCACCCCCGCAATCGACCTCTTAACAGGCGCTAAGTTCCTGCCACACAGTGTACGCTGGCGCTAATATCGTCAAACGATTGCAGAGCGTGGGGGGGTGGCTCTTAGGACCCTGGTCGGTTGCCGGCAATTTTCGGCCAAGCGTATTTATAACCAGTCAGAAGAGGATTTTCTTCGACTTGACCATGGATGTCTGATCAGTCATTCAGCGCCCGCATCTCGGCTTATCGGCAGCGGAGGCGCCTTCATGAACAATTAAGCAACGTAGACCTAGTCAACACCTACACGTCAGGAACTTTATGTGTAGTCGGGTATATACCCCGCTATCTCAACACCAAAAGGACATGAGGTCTAAGTAACAGGAGACATCGGCCGCACGGCGTTGCCAGATGCGATTGCGGCTGCTGCATGCTCGGCGGCGGTAACTTTGCGTAGTTTTTTAGTTTTCCTTTTTTTATTCGCTGTATTTGACTTGTTTTTCTTGCATAAATGTACTTGTACGAAATTTCTAACGATAGTTTTAAATACGTCCATTATGAAAAAAGCTTCTTATGTAAACAGGAAGTGCATCGAAGTTAATGTTGTAAACATCACACATATAAATATACATCATGTTCTAATCTACCCTCAAGGAATTTACTATAGCTTCATTGGGCACAACGAACGCTTCGATGGATTTTCCTAAAAAGTACCGATTGTGAGTAAACCCTTAATGAATATTGTATGAATATGTTTGAGCCTTAATTATTGTCGATGCGAATCCCGCAATGGCTAAAACCTCTGGCGTAAATAAATAAATAAGGATTTACCTAGTTAATTTGAATTACGTACCGCTTTGAATTTGCAATGATTTGATATATAGTTATGTATTTGATTAGGGATATAAATCTTGGATTATAGCCAATAAGTAAACGGCACCAGCCTGTGCTTAGATAATCTAAAACGACCGTTGAAGGGTATATTAGAGCGTACCGCGCGTAAACTTATGGAAAAAATGAAAACTATGAAATCTTTTTATAACGCCACGAAATGATCGTGTAATTTCTTTTTCTGAATGGATCGTCACCGGTACTACATAATGTTTGAGGGGTATTAGACTATAATCTGATGTCAGATAAGGGGTAATCTAATAAATGTCAAGGTTAACGTGGAAGGGTGGGTAAAGAATAGGGGGGCAAACAACGTCCAAGTCTCCCTAACCCTTGATCGATATGAGATCTGTTCCTCTTGGCGTAACTAAGCAGTGGGTACAGCCGATTACAACAATTTAGGTACATCTTAATAGTTTCAGATAGTGCACTTATTTTTCTTGTTTTATGTTGTGGTATAGCTGAAGTAGAAAGAACCCACGCCAGTCCGACGAGCATAGCGCAGAGTATCGCTAGAAGTGCACGACCTCTACGACCAGCATACCGAGTGACGACTTGAGAACCAGTAGGAATCGAGTTGAACGCTACATAGTAGACATAATAAAAACAGAAATGGCGCCCAACTAGTGGGGCCCGATCGTTCAGATCGGGAGATATATATAGTCAGAAATTCCCGCGAAATTGCTCTCTAACACTATCCAGTAATTTTCAGTTTTGTTTTGTAGAACACAATTTCTTAAAGTTACGCCCAGTGCTGAAACGTTAATTTGTCCTGTGGAAAAGCGTATAGAGGTCCCCCTAAGGTGTGGAACGACCCAGGATAAAGCAATTCTCGTGAAGGAATTCGTTATTTAAGAAGAATCCAAGTGTAGTTTGATTGACCGGCCCTCGAAATTCAGGGAGTCCATAGTCACATAAACTCAGTAACAGGAATAGCAGAACCAATCGAATCAAGAAAATAATATGCCTCATAAGCAAAATGTTGTAATGGTGACGATCCAAAATTGTTATAATATTAACAAAGAAAAAAAAAAGACAAAATAAAATACAATGGTAGTAAATCATAGTAGTGAAGATTTAGAAGCTGCTCTTAGTGGAAATTCTACTTTTTGCAATATATGTAACGAGCCGTTAAATGCAGTAGACATTCGAACAGTAGCTCCCTGTATGCACAATTTCCACAATCGTTGCATTATAGAACATCTTCAGGAAGCTAATTCATGCCCAATTTGTAAGACCCAGTGCGAATTACAACCGCCATCTTCTCCGACTAACAATTTGTAAGCAGAAATCTAGGCCGCAGAGCAAATTCTAGAAGGGGTCGCGGAAACGGTCAGCGAAGGAGGATGATTACTCGATCCCAACGGCTAGAGATCCCAAACCAACCAGCACTGAACCTGACGAATAGTACCACGTCGCATTTGAATACATCAAGTCAACGAGAAGAAATTACTAGGGTAGTACGCTGTGAAATGCAAATTTGGCAGCGTCAGTTAATGCAGGAGTTGACATCCGCTATTCAGACTCAATTAGCAAAAATTCAGCTTGGAAGCAATACAAGATTGAATGCAGAGACTAGACCCATAGCACCGGCGAACAGACCACCGTCTATTTCGTATGGAGCTACAGAGAACGATAACCCTTAGCAAGCCAGTGGCGTAAGCAACAGGTCACACGTATCAGTCCATCAGGACAAGGTACCGACTATTATCCAGAGCTGGCGGATCAAATTCGAAGGCGCTCGAGACGGGCTTTACATCGAAGAATTCCTCAATCGCATAAGGGCATTAGCGCAGCAGAATCTTAATGCTGATCAAAATATTTTGTGTGATCATTTACACCTATTCTTTGGAGGAAAGGCCACTGAATGGTATTGGAAGTTTCATAAGGCAGTTCACAACTTCACTTGGTCAAAGTTTTGCGAAGAGTTTCGTCAGAAATTCGAAGATATTGAGACAGACATGGATATTTGGGAGTCCATTAATAACAGAAGGCAAGGCGACAAGGAACCGTTTGAAGAATTCCAGTTCCATGTCGAAAGACTCGTAGCCCTATTACGGAACCCTATAACAGAGGAATCCTTGGTACGCTTGCTAATAAGGCACTCCAAGGCCTCACTCAGATTTAAATTAATGCACTGCAATTAATACTCTCTCTCGGTTGCGAGAAGAGTTACGAATGCATGAACAATTTTGTAAACAAATCAAGTTGCAGCCCCTAAAAAGTAGTTTTGTCTGTAGACCATTCGTATCTCAGCTAGATGGAGAGGAAGAAGAGATGCAACCGAATGAAGTCGCAGCAATGCAGCGGAAACCACTCAAATGCTGGAATTGTGATAGCCTAGGTCAAAAAAAAAACGTGTTTAAGCCGAAATGTCAGACTTGTAATCCATCGGAAAACCGACAGAAGGATGCGTCAGCGAACAACCTGCTGCCGCACCCAAAACATTAGGTATAGATTGCTCTACGCAGACTGAATCGGTTTCCAACAGCCGATCAAAAAGCACTACCGAGCATATGCCATATCAGGAGAGGCTAGCTCGGTACACAGAAACGCGGAATAGGATATTTTGGGGAGTAAATAGTTTTGAGCACGACGATAGAACTCGAAGATCGACGAGACGAGCGAGAAGCTTTTGGAAAGGAGTTCGCGACAACCGCAGAAGACTTATTTCAGCCATTTTCCTCAACAAGGATAGTCGATTATACACCGATCTTGAGATAGATAACCATTCTTACATCGCGTTATTAGATTCAGGCGCTACAGTGAGTTGTATTGGCGGTGACGCCGCGAAAACATTTAACGATCACCCTCAAAGACGCAACTGTTCAGGGTACATAAGAACCGCGAATAGCTCAGAGTGCCAGGTACCAGGCGCGGGCAAACGCAGGAGAGGCTAGCTCGGTACACAGAAACGCGCCCACAATTTTCATGCTAGATACAAAATTTTAACTGAAATGTATTGCTTTCGCCAATACCTATCGATTGATCCAAAAAGATCAAAGTTTGCCACGCCTACTCATTTTCACGCCCACAATTTTCATGCAGATAATAAGAATTTTCACTGAAATGTATTGGTCACGCCCACTCTAACGGCCATAACGCTTATATCTGTCTACCGCCCACATATATTGAGATCACGGGTAGGTGGCGCATGTTAATCTCGCTTGCATATCTCAATTTCCCTTTGGCCCCTTTACCTGAGTATCGGATATCTGATAGTCAAGGTACTCGACTATAGCGTTCTTCCTTGTTATTTTTACAGATATTATCTTCTTTAATGAGTATTGATGAAAAATCAAGTACGTCTTGTTCTCGACTTTGTACATTTGGAACAATGAGTCAGCCTTATACCCAGAGTCACCTTGTTCGGAAGTACGAGCCATTTCAAAATGAAGTTTTAGAGAGTCCCACTCATCGAAAATTCAATATACCGGTACATTTTTTGCGGTGTAGTTTGATATTCTTCAAACCTTCAGAGTTTATATTTAAATCCGATACCACCTCACACAAATGATCCACTGCAAGAATACTGCAGTGTTCCGAAATGAATGCTGCAATTTTTAATTCAGCCCTATTCCTACTTTCCTCTATTTTGGGCTTTAAAAATTTATCCAAAACAGCATTGCTATCAAATGTTCTCTTCTTGCCAACATTTCTAATGCGCTTTTGTTGCAGCATGTTCGTCTAAGCCTTTGCAGTACGCAACAATTTCTGCTTTGCAATATACGCACAAAGCTTTGGAGTTGCTACCTGGCGATGGTTTCAACCAATTTAAAATGAAACAAAATTACATGCATATATAAGTAAACACCGGCCAAGCGCCCCCCTCCCTTCGCCCCCTCTCGACCACGATACCGGACACCGCACCTCTCTCATCACCCCTCTCGGCCACCCACAAACTAGGCCCCATTGCCTTCACCCCTCTCGGCCACGCAACGACACCAAACATTCAAGTGGCTACAGTAATGCAGCCGCTAAGTTATGGGACCAGCAGCGATGCAGCAGCAGAGACAACGTCAGCGTCGCAGTGACAGCGGCGTCAGAACGACAGCGACGGCGGCGTCAGAGCGACAGCACAGCGACAGAACGTCAGCGGGAGAAATGCAACGGCAGCAGCGCGACAGTGGAAGAGCGCTGACCGCCCGCTAGCTGCCTCAGCTACAGCCGCCGCTATCCCTATCCATGCGCCAGAACGGAAATGCAGCGTTAGCATATGGGGCTTAACACACATACTCAAAACCGCTGCCATCGGCGTCGGGTTTCCGCAGCCGCTCTGCCAGCATTATGCTGACGGGCAGTACTGTTTAAGCCAACCAGCGACTCCAAGAACGATTTTAGAATTAATTCAATTTGTACCCCCGACTAGAGAAGACTACTTATCTTAAGCAATAAAACCATTGTAACGTATTGATGCTGTTTTATTTTAAAGTAAGTTCGTAAAGGTTAAATTCAAAGTCTTAGAAGGAACAGACGAAGAAGCTAAAAGACGGAAGGAACCACAATGCAGCTAAACCTAACTAGGTAATATCGGGGAGTATACTCCCCCCTCTGAAGGAACAGACGAAGAAGCTAAAAGACGGAAGGAACCACAATGCAGCTAAACCTAACTAGGTAATATCGGGGAGTATACTCCCCCCTCTGACCATTCAGCTTGTGCATTGCATATTTAATGCTTAAAACTGTTTTCCCATGTATTGGCTATCGGATGCGCCAACCGTGTTGCCCTGGCCAAGTCGGATTTCCAGCGCGCAAACGCCCTTGCGCTCGGTCGTTCGACCATTGGGGCTATGCCAAACGCCGTGATAGAATGTCCCAGAAATGTTGGCCAGGTTAATGCGTAGTTTGGCTTGCCGCAGGCGATCAAAGTTAATTTTGAGGTGCTGAAGGTCCTGAGTTTTACTTGCCGAAGACAAACACATGTCGTCAATATACACAGCCACGAAGTCGAGATTACCGAGGATGTTGTTCATGTGGTGGTGAAACGTTTGCGATGCATTCCGGAGACAAAATGTCATCACATTAAAGTCGAAGAGCCCATACGGTGTGAAGATTGCAGTTTTCACAGACCAGACTGATAATGGAGAATACGGATTTGCCGACGAATACCTGGTTGATGTCGTGGACATGTGGTAGCGGATTCCGGTCGGAAATGGCGATCGCGTTCAACCGACGATAGTCACCACCCATTTATTTTCTTCACCATATGTAAAGGCGATGCCCAGCTGCTGCTGCTCGGTTGTCATACCCCCTTTTCCAGCATCCGTGCAAACTCGTCCTTGACGGTAGCCAGAGCCTCAGTGTTTAGACTGCAAACTATTCCGAATACCGGCAAGCTATCCGTTGCGATGTGGTGCTGCACTCAGGTGTTATGTACGAGTTCGTCATCGGAAACAGAAGGCAGAGTCAGGACTTTATATTGCGAAATGATGTCATGGTACTCATATTCGGTAGCTACAGTCGAGATGGGTCAGTACTGGACATGGATTGGACAGATTGTAGGCAGTGAGGTGGCTCCATCGATGATTTTGCGTCGCTTCATGTCGATGATGACACCGTAGGGAGAGATGAAACCGGTATCGATGAGAGCTTTGGACACTATTAACGTCCAGTTGAATCGACTTCAGAGTTCAAGTGTGAGTGTAACGGCTCTCCCTTCGTTGTGTGTCTATCAGATATACGGTGTTTGTGTTTACTGTTAAAAGAGGGCTGGACTGGATCGAGTCCACTTCGCATGCTGCCTCGTCCGAAGTGGAGGTTAGTTTCCCGCCGGCCACTTGCAAGGCGATCTGCACCTATACGCGTTCTCACCGAACCGATTCTGGTAGAAACAGAAGCGATCGTCATGGGTCTTGGAACGACTCCGGCTATTCCTGCGGGGGTCGGATCTATTGCTGTTACCTTCCGAGCTCGGTCACCATCGTCCTCAACTCCGCCACTTGCTGCTCCAGAGATCCGTGCTGTGACGACGTGTCATGGGTCGCCATCGGGGCGGACGCGGCGATTGCGTTGACCGTCCTTAGCCCCTACTTCCCTGTTCGGAGGGGGATTTCGCAAGATGTATAAGTTAACTAAGTTAACCGGGCGACGGCGATGACCGATCGTCCGAGAGTTCGCTCCGCCCAAACTGCTGACACAGCGGCTGGCCGGATGCCCATGCATAGCCGGCAAACACAGCATATTTGCGTGGACGCTATGAAGTTCAATTTTTTTAGCTTTAAGCCAGTACGATTCGGAGCTTTGCTTAATAAATAACTCATAAACATCAATACTCCGGCTCCGCCGTAATCATTCCATTTTATTATCATAAAAAAAATATAAAAAAATACAGCACACAATTTTTCTATCGAGTAAAAGTTTTACTATCTGATGTTGGCGGATTCTGAGAACCCGCCTTTAAGTTATAATTGTGTTTTGTTGCTTGCAACGCACTTGTTATTAAGTGCATTTACGTTTTACCAGTGTTTCCAAAAATATAAAAAGGAACGCGAGAACGAAGCAAGTTTTAAAGGTGAGGTAAATTTTATATGGAACAACAGTTTTAAGCATTACAAATAAATGCACAAGCTTAATGTACATTTATATACATGTACTTTTGTTTTATTGTAAATTGGTTGAAACCATTGCCTCTAAACTCTCAAGGTTTGAAGAATATCAAACTACACCGCAAAAAATGTACAGGTATATTGCTTTTTAGATGAGTGGGACTCTCTAAAACTTCATTTTGAAATGACTCGTACTTCCGAACAAGGTGACTCTGTGTATAAGGCTGACTCATTGTTCCAAATGTACAACGTGGAGAACAAGTTTTACTTGATTTTTCATCAATACTCATTAAAGAAGATAATATCTGGAAAAAAAGTATTCCAATCCGACACAGTGGAACCTTTAAAACTCTTGAAGAATCTAAATGACTTATTATTCTCATATTTGCACAAAAAATTGTTGTGCCACAACAATTGACAAGGCAAACGCACAAGATGTATATGACCTTCCGTTTAAAAACTTCCTGATGCCAGTGGGTTGCATACATTTTGGATATCATTTTAATGAGTTGTCTTCGACTTGTTTGCCGGACCACTTGATATACATCAAAAAACGATGCAAGGACTGCTTGGTTAAGCTCACGGAAGAGTTGCAAGCACAAGCACGAGTTCCCAAGAACACAAAATGCTTGCAAAAAATATGTGTTTTTGCACCGAAAGTAGTCAATCAAGTCAATATAAAGAAGACATTTCTGAACTGGCTGAGTCTTACAGTACAATTTGTTGCATCGCGTGGAAACAAAATCAACGTCTTCAGGAAGTGTACAACACAAATTTCTCAAATGAAGTTCTCGAGATGATCTCTTAAAATTCAATCTCATTTTGTAGTATATGGGCATTTCCAGGGGTCGCGAACGTACGTTTGTTTGTTTGTTCACAAGGAAAAATCTACATCGCGAACGTACGGGTCGCGAACGTACGATTTTTCCATGTTGTTTTATTAACAATTCATTGAACATTTTTTCGACCTCTTTGGATTTTTATCTTATTAAATTGCAATAAAGACATTTGGTAGAAAAGGTGCACACAAATTATATGTTTTCCTTGCGAAATAATAAAACATTAAAATGCCTTTTAAAGGAGCTTAAAATTAAAAAGAGTACATTTTTTCAGTTTTTAGGGAAATTCCTTCAACAAAACAAATAAAATATGCTATGATCCCACTGTATTATGAAAATATGACCATTTATTTATGAAAATACGCAAAAAGTACGATGATTACCATTTGGCGGATATGCCCATATATGTAAATTATGTTTCTCACTAGTGAATTGATTAAAAAAATTTATTTTTATTTTTAACAATCACTTATTCACTATTACAATTTTACAATAGGTCGAACTTATTTAATTCACTGCTCTTGTATTATTTCTCGAATTGTTGTACTGCTCGATTCGGATCTCAAAAACGGACTTCCTGCTCTCTAGTCCAATGATCAATAATCAAACCTCGGCTTAAGAGACTTTATCCCCAAAAATTGATAAAGAGAATGACTCAAGAGAGTCGGAAAATAGGATGATGCAATTTGCCAATTAAATTCGAAGTCCAATCTTGGCCGGAAATTGGTGTTTACATTAGCGGAGTTTAGGGACCGCTTTGGGGATCTTTTTGTTTACGTTAGCGGACTCGGGACTCGCTTTGGGGATCTTTTGTTTACGTTAGCGGACTCAGGGCTCGCTTGGGACTCCGATTGTTTACAATATCGGTTTGGATGTTTACAGCATCCGTTTGATTCGGACTGCGTGAAATTGATCTGGGTGGGAATGATTTGGAGGCCTGCTTGGCAGAAATAGCTGACCACGGATTTATCTCGGGTCTGTCAGAGTTATTTGGAAATTAGCTCTCGGCTCAAAGTTGTTTATAAATTGGGTAAGAGCCCCTAAATAATGTGTCATATAACTTGTATATAGTATATACACATATTTCTAAATATAAAAAAAAATTTAAAATAACAATTTACTATACACAGATTTTTCCAAGCTTAACATTTCTACAACGTCATAATGAGATATTTCTTATTTTATTGTACATTTTCGAAATTACCTGATTTTTTTTTAAATTAGGTATAAACTGGATCGACTGTTTGCGATTTTTTAGGGGAAAGCTAAATTTTCACCTGGCAACACTGTCTCGAAGTATTCTGCCGCAGTATGTTATGCGGATATGTGTTGCTACGGTAATGCGGAGGCTCGCGAATTCCGACAGGTACAGCAGCAGGGTGAAGAAAACGTGGGCTTTCAAGTGCGGAGGAGCTCTTCGGGGACATTGGCTTTGCTGCAGATGGATGACCGCGAATTCCGGTTCCAAGTACCAGACGTGGATTAGGTTGCCAAGTCAGCAAGGCTTTGTGCTATGAAATCCGGGATAGTTTTTGGAAATAATGAAGCTGATGAACAAGGTGTTACGGCCTGCTGGTCAGCGTCCTCAACTTCCACAAGGAAACTTACCGGATCGGCATTAGCAGCGGACGGAGACGACAGCTTCGCGGTATCCATGTCAGGATCCTCGAGGTACAGACCCCAAGTGTCTTCGGTCGGCAACTACCGGCGACCACAGGCTGCCACCACCAAAGGAGCCACCGAAGCCCCCTTGAAGAGCAGAAGTTTCCTTCGACGGCGAGGATGACCCCAACTCTGTGGAAAAATTCGTGTACCGGGTAGAATTTCTGCAGTACATTCAGAAAACGACAAGCTAGTAGACGAGAAGTGGTTGCCACTGTGAAGCTCAGTGCAACGGAAGTCCCTCGACCATTCGCGGAAGTCTGAGCCCTGACCCAAACGCTGGCGGGACTTTTGGATACGGCAGCGAGTGTCAGTCTATTGAAAAGAGAGTTAATGGAGGCGTAGGATGTGCCCACCCAGAAATACCTTTCCGTGGTCCGAATAGCGTCTGGAGATAATTGGTTGATCATAGGACGCGTCGAGTTGCCTGTGGAATACCGGGGACAGACAAAGCGGCTCCTTACTAGGGCCCTGCATAAGTAACTTGACTTGCGTTATTTGAATGTTCAGATTCTTCAATCTGCATTCGACTCTAAAAAGATCATACTTTAAAACTATAGCAGATAGGGAAACAATCTTTTTGTCTACAGTCTTGTGGTTGAAAAGTTGGTGAATGTAGAAATCTTTGGCCTTATCGGACATGTAATCCCAGCATTCTGTTAGGATTTTTTGACGCTTATGCAATATTCCTTGTGGTACACCTGAAGTTGTTCGGATTAGGAATAAGAAAGAGTTTTTAGAATTGACTCTTTGTGTCCTTGCATTAAAATAACTTTAAAGGATCACACAATTGAACATGTAACATTTGACAGTTTGGGAAGAGTGATTGATAAAACTAATCATTAGGGAGTATTTGTGAGTTTGGAAGTGTAACAAAGTTAAGAAAAAGCCTGCTGATCGCCCATTATACAAGATGTGTCTTTTTGTATGAAATGAAAACTACAACAGATTTTTGGGTATTAGTTTTTTATTCTTCGAGCTCCTGCAGAAAACTGTCGCTCTACACTGCCTCCAGAAATTAAATTTTTTTTTTCTTACAAAAAATCTCTTTTTTTTAATTTTAATATATATGATGGACGTTTATGCACTACGAGCAGTACAAACAAGTGGCCCAATGGATAATAAGGGAGGATAATAATTTCGTGTTAGTCTAACAGGAACATTGAAAGTTAGGCGGCTTACATTTTCTACAGAATCAATATCACCTCTAATAAGATTTTGCATAAAAATAGTACCAAGCATTGTTCTACGATTTACAAGTGTAGGTAAATTAAGCAATAGTAATCTACTCTGGTAGATTAGATATTTAAAAATGTTTAGAAACACGAGTTAAGTAAATTTTTTTTTTTATACAATTTTTTTTTACATTGTCACCTTAAAAAAATTATACAAAATATAAGCAAAATGATTTTTGAAAAAAAAACTTTTTGCAGTTACTATTATTTTTGTTTGAAGAACTTTCTGCATCAAAAAATTCAGGTTTTCAAGTCGAGGAAAAAAGTTTAAAAAGTAGATTTTAAAGTAGATTCGCACAAATTCGTCCTTTTCAATAAACACTGAATGGGTTAAGAAATGTATTGTATCATTAAAACGGCATTTAAATTACCTTTCCATTGATGCCAAAAGTTTACAAGAAGTAAGTTCAAATTAGGAGTATATTGAACTTTTGTTTTGTCAAAATACCTTTGCCGACCAGAGTATATAAAAGATTTATTCTCTCGTGCTCTCTTACATTTGATTTAATACGCGATCTCGCGCTCTTATTTTAAGTTTTCAAGTCGAGGAAAAAAGTTTAAAAAGTAGATGTTTACAGAAATTTCAATAAGTACTGAATGGGTTAAGAAATGTATTGTATCATTCAAACGGCATTTAAATTACTTTTCCATTGAGAAAAGAAGGAACTTTAAATTATGAGTATATTTAACTTTTTTTTTGACAAAATGTTTATGCCGACCAGTGTACTGTGCGGGACGCACGAAAAGTCTACCAGAAGTTCTGCAGGTTCAGAGACAGTGTAAACTACAGTTATAATATAGAGCGGGAGAGAGGGAGGGAATAAAATATTTAATTAAGCGTGCACTTATTCACTACTACAATTTTACAGGTCGAAGTTATTTTTTTTCACTGCCCTTTACTTTACACTCGTTTCATCTGCTCAATTCGTTTCTCAAAAACGGACTGCCCTACCTCGAGTTCAATAATCAATAATCTAACCTCGGCTTAGAGATTTATATAAAAATTGTTTATCTCAAAATTGATAAAGAGAGTGACTCAAGAGTCGTAAAAATAGGAGATGCAATTTGGCAATTAAATTTGAAATTAAAATTCGGACGGAAATTGGTGTTTACGTTATCGGACTTTAGGGCTCTCTCTGGGGTCTTGTGTTTACGTTAGCGGACTTCATGGCTTGCTTTGGGACTCTGATGTTTACAATATCGGCTTGGATGTTTACAGTACCCGTTTGGTGCGGAATCTGTGAAACTGATTTGGGTAAGAATAATTTGGAGACGAAGTTGAGAGAAATAGCTGACCACGAGTTATTTGGAGATTGGCTCTCGGCTAAGAGTAAATTTATAAATTGGGTAAGTGCCCCTAAATAATGTGTCATATAACTGCCCCATTCTAAATTGAATCGTCCAGATTCATTGGAACTGATTGATATATTAAATGTAATTGGTCAATTAATTCCACAATGATTATTTCTTCTAGGGTATTTTCATTGTCAGGAATACTTTTTTCATTGTCGGAAATATTACTTTTTGGTAGAATTTCTATATGGTTTTGCCGGGGTTTGATTTTTCTGTATTTGATAATAATCAATCAATACATTTTTTTAGAATCTACTTTGATTACATTGTTAGCAACAACGTAACCGAGAAAGTTCGTTTCTAAATTAAAGAACTTTGATTTTTCAATCTACATTTTTTTTGGTGGCGTTCAGCAAAATTTTGATTACGACAATTAAATCTTTGAAATGTGTTTGTGCCTAACCGAAGTAGACACTTCTGGGTCACACCGCGGGACAAGGGGGTAATGAGCACTTGTCGCTGGCACGGGGACGCTTTGATGGCAGGACGATCGCGTTGCGGCAATGGTAACGATGGTTAGTGCGGTGCCGGACCACAGGCTATGCTGGAGCTGCGCTGAGGGTGAGCTAACGTGGTTAGCTGCTAGTTGAGATAGTGTATTACGAGCCCTATTCCCAGATGTAGGAAGTAGAACTGCGTAGTTATGAGGTGTGTTGATAACTGATTTATTCTTCATTTGATACATGCTTATATACTACTTGGAACACGGAAGCTTAGTGTAATGATTAGTGAAATAAGCTATATACTAAAGTAGGTCAGGGAATTATGATTATGGTGCAGTTGCTGACTGCATTGGCGCGTCAGTGTGCCGTTGAGTCGGTGAGACGGTGAGTTAGTGAGACAAATAATATGATGATCAGCAATTCTTATATGCAGTGGGTGCTACTGAGCGCCTGGTACTGACACTGCAACATGTGCTGACTGCATTGGCGGGTCAGCGTGCCGTTGAGTCGGTGAGACGGTGAGTTAGTGAGACATATAATATGCTGATCGGCAATTATCATATGCATTTTAACTGAAACGTATTGTGCTCATCAATACCTATCGATTGATCCAAAAAAAAGTTTGCCACGCCCACTCTAGCACCCACAAACCGCCCATGCCTGTGGCGCCCACAAGTTTCGTGCTAGATACAAAGTTTTAACTGAAATGTATTGGTCTCGTCAATACCTATCGATTGATCCAACAAAAAATTTGCCACGCCCACTCTAACGCCCACAACGCTTAAGTCTGTCTACCGCCGGTAGGGGGCGCATTTCAATCTCGCTTAGCTGAGTAACGGGTATCTGATAGTCGAGGTACTCGACTATAGCGTTCTTTCTTGTTTTGATATTTGTTATTGCCTTGACTATAACCGTTATTGGCCCTGTTTGTGGGAAAGACGACAAATATGCCACCCTTATATTTATAATTAATAACGCTCTTGAAGTAGGGACAAATACTCGCTGCTCCACGTTTTCCAGAAATGTTGCTGCATCCGGGTCACCCGCTGCCATTTGCTGAGGCGGCCTTCGCGAAGATGAATAATGTCAGGCTCAGGAAACTTAGTGTAGGTTGAACCTTTCAGGAAATGCGCCGGTGTAAGCACCTCAAGGCTTTCAGCATTTTCTGAAATTGGACAGAGTGGACAGGAGTTAAGGATGACAGAAATCTCATCTAAGATGGATGCACCGACGACTCTGTAGAAGTGAAATTTAGCTGACTTCACAGAAGCCTCAGAAGCACGCGGAGGGATGAACTTCCAATCGATCCCATCAGCTAAACAGGCGGAAGATACCGATGCTGTGTGCTGCTCGCTCAAAAAGAGCTCTTTCAGCTCGGCAACCTCGCTGTTTCACCGACAAAGTTTGTAGCATTGTCGCTCCAAATGGTACGCGGACTGCCTCTGGAACACTTCCAAATGAGCAGCCTTCGTGGAAAAGCAGACAAAGACGGCGATATAGCACCTGTGGGGTGCCTTATTTCTGGCCTGTGCCTTATGATAGAATGGCCCACAATAGTTCACTCCTGTGGTATGAAAAGCTGGATTGGGCTGCACTCTATTTGCTGGAAGGCTACCCATGACGTGCTCCCAAGTAACAGGCTTCACTCGGAAACATCGGACGCATTTGTTGTTAACGCTGGCGATAAACTTGCGGCCCCCAATCGGCCACTACCTTTGCCGTAATGCGGCAAGCAGCGCCTGCGATCCTCCCTGCACATATTTCTCATGATAATAAACGATTATCGCCTTGGTGACTGGATGATCCTTGGGCAACAGTATCGGATGCCTCGTATCGTAGTCCAAGTTTGCGTTCTGAAGCCTTTCACCCACGCGAAGTAACCCACGGGAGCCGAGTATAGGCCTAAGCGAAACCAGCTTGCTTTTCTGTGTAAACGGCTTGCCCTGGCTAAGAGATCCATACTCCTTCGCCAAGTTAGCCTGTTGGATGCTCCTCAAAAGAAGTACAGTTCCAGAGTTTATCTCCTCCACCGAAAGACGACCTTTTAACGGCGCAGATTTGGCTCTGCAATTTGAAATAAACCGATAAATGTATGCAAATACATGCTGCAACTTATCGAAAGAGTTGAGGAATTTGCAGTTTGATGAACTGTCTATGCAAACGGCCCCAATTAGAGCCACAGAACGGCGCTCTGGAAGATCCTTTCCTGAGTCTAGCAGGGACGGCCAATTCGAGGATCTTTGCAGAAGGAATGGAGGCCCGTTAGCCCAAAGGGAAAATTCCAACAATTCTCTTGGGGTACATCATCGCGATACGACGTTTGCCGGATTCAAGTTTGTAGGAAAGTAACGCCAAGTCATGTCTCTCGTCATCTCCTGAATTTCGATTCTGTTTGATACGAAAACGTTAAACTCCCTTGGAGGTTGCCGAATCCACGCCAACACAATAGACGAGTCCGACCAGCAATGAAAGGTGCAATCGAATTCTATGGCTTCCTTGGCGTTTACGATTAGCTCTGCCAATAAAAGACTTGGCACAGAGCAGATGGACTTTCGATTCTCCATTGGTCTCCAATCGCAAGTATAGACACGCTCCATAACCTGACATGCTAGCATCGCAGAATCCATGCAACTCAACGAAAGCCCTTGGTTGCTGTACGAAACGTGGAATCTATAAGTTCTGTACGACCGATAACTATGAGGTCAACACCCCCCATGACGAAAGAATGGGCTCTGGCAGTGCGTCATCCCAATCCACGCTCACACTCCATAGAGATTGCAGAAAAATCTTAGATTTTATGATAATTGTAGTTATTAAACCGAGTGGATCATAGAATTTGGCAATCGTTGACATTGCAACCCGCTTAGTGGGTCGTTGATTGGTTGGCAGGTGAGAAAAATTAAACAGGAGTTGATCAGAAGATGGATCCCAGACTAGTCCCAATGCCTTGGCGACATCCGACAGACTCTCCTTCCAGGGAAAGTGGCCTCGCGACAGTAGTTAGATATTAAATGATCCACATAGAAATCTCTACGAACATTTATTGCTTCAATAGGAAATAATTCCTCCTCATCGTAAGAGAGTTGATTCATGGCCCTTATAATCAAGAAGGCAGCTGGCTTGGTTCCATAAGTCACCGTGTTCAACTTAAAAACACTCAACTCTTCCGTGGAGCTCTCTCTCTAAACGATGCACTGCAAAAAATCATCTGGGTACGAAACATGCACGGAACGGTACGGTGCAGATATCTGCACAAAGGGCAACTTTGAAGCAGTATATTGATGATTTTTTGTTGAATTGTTGGTCCTGCCAAAAGTAAGTCGTTTAGAGAGCTACCAGAAGTTGTTTTAGCAGATCCATCAAAAACGACATGAAGCTTTGTACTCGTGCTCTCCTGCTTATGTACGCAATGGTGGGGCAAAAAAAAATTGTGTTTCTGACGGTTCCTTTGTTACAAGAGACATGTGACCTAGATCGATATACTCCCTAAAAAATGCTTAATACTGAGCTTTCAGGGCTGGGTTTCTATCTAGCTTAGCTTCCAAACTCTTGAAACGACGACGAGCCAGGCAATAGGAATCACCTAGAGATTTGAATCCGGAAGTGGACAAGAAACGAACAGAGTATTGGCCGTTTCCAATTCTAGTGCAATTTTCAGTGAAAAGTTGCTCACATCGCAAGTCTTCCGGCAATAAAGATGGCTTAGACGAAGTGAAGTCCTCAATTTCCCAAAATCGCTTTACTATGGCGGCAAGTGTGTAATCGGAATGATCAGCTGGGTCCTCGATGCTGGCGTGTAAAACCGATTTATGAGTTGGCATGTTCGTTGATAACCCTCCAGAGACTATCCAACCAAGTTTGGGGTTCTGAAGAGTTGGCAAAGCCCTATCCAAATGAATTTGTCCCATAGAAATTATTTCGAAAAGCAACCCAGCCCCGAGGAAAAGATCAATTCGTTGTGATTGATTGAAATGATAATCAGCGAGCGAAATGCTTTGCGATATCCTTCATGATGTTGCATTTATATTGAAATGGGGCTGATAATCAGTAATGCTGTGAGTCGCAACCGCTGTGAATGCCGCACGATAACTTGCATCCCGTGATTGCACAAGAATATCGACACATCATGGAAGATTCTCCTATCCCAGAAATCGAGGTTTGCGATCTTCTATGATTCAAATTTAGTTGGCAAGCTAAGCGAGAGGTTATGACGTTTAGCTGGGAGGCCGAATTTAAAATAGCTCGGCAATGCATAAATGCTCCAATTCTATTTCTAAAGTAGATAATAGCAGTTGGAAGCAACACGTAGTCGATCGGCAAAATATTTAAGGTTTTGTGTGGAGGGCTTATTAAATAATAATTCCTGATTATGATGTTGTGTGCGAACATGATACTAATGCTGATGAAGTAGATGGTCATGGCTGAGAGCTCGAGGATGGATCGCATGATGGAGATAAAAATGAGGTGGATGTTGCGGATGGGTCATTGTTCATGTGTAATAATGAAAGAAGCTTTATGCGACAATATTTGCAGTGAGTCGACTTGCATTGTTGCAACAGTTGCGCAAACAGTTGAGGAAAAGGTGCAACTTCTTTGCTTCTCTATATCAAAGATTCGGACTCACATTTAAAAATCGAGAACGTTTTTGGCCAATAATGATCCCGTGCATCGCAAATTAAACATATCAAATGATTTGAGTTAGTAGCAGAAGCAATAAGTGTATTTTGGTTATATTTGTGCAAGTTTTTCCCACCTGCTGGCCTGGTGTTTGAGTTACCAAGGCTTGATTTAAGTTTTCCATCATCCTGCACCTCTTTTCCAAAAACGACTCCATAGCATCCCAGGTAGACAGCTCAGTGATTGACAAATCCTCTTTCCATTTTTCCCGCGTCCTCTGATCCAGTTTCCGAGTGACGATGTGAATTAAAAGTCCATCCAAAATTTGTTGCGTAGTGGCCAGGGCTTGAATTGCTCGCAGATGCGAATTCATGCAATCTCTGAGCTCCCGAAGGCCCTTCGACGATCCCTTCTCGACACCCTTTGAACCGATTATTGCCTGAACTTGTGCCTGAAAGTGTAAAACTTTATTATCAAATCGATTAACCAGCAAATTCATAGCCTTTTTAAAATTAGCATTCGAGGGTTCGAGCGAGCGTATGGTTTCCAGAGCCACGCCTCCCAAACTCGAACGCAAATATTGTAATTTTTCAATGTTGCTTAGCTCATCATCATTTCCGATGACCGTAGTGAAAGTCGCAAGAAAATCCGGCCACTCAGAGTAGGATCCATGAAAACGAGCAATTTCCAAATTTGGCAACCGAGGCTTCCTAGATCGAAAAGAAAGATCCGCATTATTAGTGATGTCAATAGAAGTTGAATTTGCAGCGGTTGAAGCCGGCAATTGTGACTTGCGATGAGCCGCCAAGCCTCGGCTTAGTTTCGCCTTCACATCTATAAAGACTTCATCAAATTCAATCCGATGGTCGCTCGAGATCTCTGCAAAATCCAGTCTTTCCAACGATGTCTGCGCAGAATCAAATGCCTGGTTTAGGGAATTGATCCATTCCATTCGCGCCGGCAAATCAGCTTCGTCAAACTGATTAACCGCATCAGCGTTTAAATAGCATTTCATCGAGCTCATTTGCCGCGAAATAGACTGGGCTTTGACTCGGTAGTAGTCGACGTCACTTGTGGATTCATTTTGAGCCCGAACCGAGTTTTCCGTATCAGACATTTTTCAATCACGAGAAAGGAAAAAAAATTAAATGAACACAAAACACCGTATACCCTTTACCGCGAAAACGTGAAGGTTAACAAGCGTCGCCGAGATGCAACGGAACCTTTAACTTGGTTGTTGTTGTTCTTGCCGATAAATTGCCTGCCTAGCAACAGCGGATTATGTAACTGGCAAACGAATGTATGTATATATATATATATATATGTAATATGCGCTATTAACAATGATTAAATACGATTCACTTTGCTAAGAATTATTTGCACAACACAGTTTTGGTGTTTTTTCACAGCGCAAAATGTACAAAAAATCAAACGTCCGGGTGTGCACTTTTATATGCACATATATATGAATGTTCGTGTGTTTGTGACCGAATGCACGATAACGACAGCGAAACAAAGCGTTTGTTTAAACTATATTAAACAATCGCGAAACCGAGTTGCAGACTCCGATTAAAACTGCTATCACGTCGGGGTCACCAAATGTTTGTGGGGAAGACAACAAATATGCCACCCTTATATTTATAATTAATAACGCACGAATAGGTTATATTAAAATGTATAGCGCTTATTCGGAGCGGCAGACGGACTGTGAATGTGTAAAAAGCTTGGCTCCAAGATCTTCATATAGACATATGCAGGCTTACAAAGTAGTTGCTGAATAGATAAGCGACAGCTTTATGGGTATAAGAAAGAAGGCGAAAGATAAGCAGAGAGCGATGCAGGTGCCGTCGTACACCTATGCGCGCATGACTAGGCGCTGGCGATCTGCTCCGAACAGTGGCAGCAACTAAAAATTTTCGGGTACCCAAAAGTCTACGAAGCTTGAGAAGTGTCATGGGCTTGTGTGGATGGTATCGAAAGTTTGGCCAAATTTTGCTTCACTCGCTACCCCTTTGACCGATTTAATGACCACGAAACGGAAGTTTAGTCTAACTGACGAAGCTATAAAAGGGATCGAGGAGCTGAAGCAACGTCTAAGCGAAGCGCAATACACTGCGATGCGAGTAAATCGGTGGTGGGCGCTGTGCTTGTACAAATATCCGAAGAAGGATATGAACGTCCGATTGCTTTCATCTCCAAGAAGCTAAACAAGGCCCAACGCAACTATACTGTGACCGGTGCACGATGGGCGTTCGCTTGGCAAAGGTATAATTTCAAGATTGAGCATCGCTAAGGCTCACTTAACGTTGTTCCCGATTCGATGTCTCGCGTCTACGAAGACGTAATAGCCGCAGTAGATTTACGGAAAGGACTCCTGGTGGACATGGATTCTGAAGAGTTTAAGAAAGCAGAATACGATAACTTGCATCCCGTGATTGCACAAGAATATCGACACATCATGGAAGATTCTCCTATCCCAGAAATCGAGGTTTGCGATCTTCTATGATTCAAATTTAGTTGGCAAGCTAAGCGAGAGGTTATGACGTTTAGCTGGGAGGCCGAATTTAAAATAGCTCGGCAATGCATAAATGCTCCAATTCTATTTCTAAAGTAGATAATAGCAGTTGGAAGCAACACGTAGTCGATCGGCAAAATATTTAAGGTTTTGTGTGGAGGGCTTATTAAATAATAATTCCTGATTATGATGATGTGTGCGAACATGATACTAATGCTGATGAAGTAGATGGTAATGGCTGAGAGCTCGAGGATGGATCGCATGATGGAGATGAAAATGAGGTTGATGTTGCGGATGGGTCATGGTTCATGTGTAATAATGAATGATGCTTCATGCGACAATACTTGCAGTGAGTCGACTTGCATTGCTGCAAACTATGCCCCTTGCGCAAACAGTTGAGGCAAAGGTGCAACTTCTTTGCTTCTCTATATCGAAGATTCGGACACAAATTTAAAAATCGAGGACACATTGGCAAATAATGATCCCGTGCATCGCAAAATAAGCATGTCAAATGATTTGAGTTAGTAGCAGATGCAATAAGTGTATTTTGGTTATATTTGTGCAAGTTTTTTCCCACCTGCTGGCCTGGTGTTTGAGTTACCAAGGCTTGATCCAAGTTTTCCATCATCCTGCACTTCTTTTCCAAAAACGACTCCATAGCATCCCAGGTAGACAGCTCAGTGATTGACAAATCCTCTTCTTATTTTTCCCGCGTCCTCTGATCCAGTTTCCGCGTGACGACGTGAATTAAAAGTCCATCCAAAATTTGTTGCGTATTGGCCAGGGTTCGAATTGCTCGCAGATACGAATTCATGCAATCGCTCAGCTCCCGAAGACCCTTCGAAGATTCCTTCTCGACACCCTTTAAACCGAATATTTCCTGAACATGTGCCTGAAAGTGTAAAACTTTATTATCAAATCGATTAACCAGCAAATCTATAGCTATTTTATAATTAGCATTCGAGGGTTCGAGCGAACGTATGGTTTCCAAAGCCACGCCGCCCAAACTCGAACGCAAATATTGTAGTTTTTCAATGTCGCTTAGCTCATCATCATTTCCGATGACCGTAGTGAAAGCCGCAAGAAAATCCGGCCACTTAGAGTAGGATCCATGAAAACAAACAATTTCCATATTTGGCAACCGAGGCTTCCTAGATCGAAAAGAAAGATCCGCGTTATTAGCGATGTCAATAGATGTTGAATTTGCAGCGGTTGTAGCCGGCAATAGTGACTTGCGTTATTATTGGTTTATTACATTCATAAGTCATAAGAGTTTTATTGATTAATAAATTATACCAAAATAATCCTTTATGGATTATTTTCCCTGAATCAATAAACTAAGGCGACGTTTGTCACTAAAGACAAAGTCAAGTCTGGCTATTATGGCATCGAAATTTAACACCGTACCATTATGTGTTAGGGCATCATTTACCATTCCCGTTATTTTATTTCTTAATATTAACAAGGCAGAATGAATCCTTTCACTGCCTCTGGCATTTTGCCACATAGCTATTTTAGCTGATTCTCTCCAACTTACGTATTTGTCTTCCTCACCTTTACATTCCCTTGCCGATTTCATAAAACGTGCCGCATTTAATATTGGGATCAATAATCTCTATCTGAAAATCTTCAACCTTTTTTATTTTGTGGGATAGCTGCGATCTTAAGTTCAGGATCTTCTCTTTTAATGGCTTCAATTCAAAATGTACAATTTGTTTTATTAAATCTCCTACATTTATCATTGCATTATTTGTTACCGCCTGATGGTTTGTAGCTTCTAGAGGCGAATTCATTATGTGTGGTCTTTTATTATTTGCTCCAGCCTGGCTGGTTGAAGATTCTGAAGGATTAATTTTAAAAAATTTTTCAAAATCAGAAATTAATTTACCTTTTTGTTTTTTGTTTCCCTTTTACAAAATTCTTATATAACAATCCTACAGTTTTGATGCAAGAACAAAAATTTTAACTCAAATGTATTGTTCTCATCAATACCTATCGATTGACCCAATAAAAAGTTTGCCACGTCCACTTTAACACCGACATACCGCCCACAAACTTCCAAAACTGTGGCGCCCACAATTTTCATGCTAGAAAAAATTTTATCTTAAATGTATTAGTCTCGTCAATACCTTCGATTGACCCAAACGCACATAGCGCTTAAATCTGTCTACCGCCCACATAACCATATATGGGGATCGGAAGTAGGTGGCGCATTTCAATCTCGCTTTGCTGCTTGCATATATCCATTTCCCTTTAGTCCCTTTAGCTGAGTAACGGGTATCTGAGTCGAGGTGCTCGACTATAGTGTTCTTCCTTGTTTTATTTCAGTGTTGTTAATTTTCAGTGGATTAGAATATGCTGCTATATCAGTTTGAAAGCTATCAGTTTGGGAGATATGGCAGTCGGAAATGATTTTTTAGCTCGGTTGGCCTGACTCAACCCATTTCAACCGCAGTTTTCTTAGCACCACGACATGGAAACCGGATGTCACGACAATTGAAAATGTATGAACTGATTTTGTTAAATTTTTTTTAGATATTTGGCATCTTAAAAGCTACTAATTGAACAAATATTTTTTTAAATATATATTTTTTTTACCTTTTTTAAAATATTAGAAACAAAAAAAATTTTACATTTGCTGTATACCCTTTACTCGAAAAGTTCCCTTGCAGTTTATATACAGTTTATATATAAGTAAAAAGTAATCACAGAAATATTAAAATTATTTTACGTTTCAATGTACTAAAGTATACGATTTGACGGAAACAAAAAATAACGATTTGTGAATTATTTTGACATTATTTGTGCGAACCTCCTGATGGCAGTTATATGGTATGGTAGTCAAATTTTTATCAAGTTTTACTTCAAATTTTTAAAATGATACGATGATACGATACGATGCTTTATAGTAAAGCAGTAGAAGAGAATATATTTAAAATATCAAAGCTATAATTATTTTCCCATTAATTGTCTGATCGTTGCTATGGCAGCTATATGATATAGTCACCCGGTTTTTTTTAATTTATTTAAAAACTCTGAAATATTTCCCTTGGGGTAGAAGAACAAACAAAACAACTCTTAACGAGGAAAAAATCTAGTGACGATCGTCGCTTCAAGTTCTGAAATCAACTTTTGTGATGAAAATGTATTAAACGAACTACTAAATAAATACGCTTTAATAATTAATTTTTTTTTTAGGATAATTCCCTTTTGGTGTCAAATAAAAAAGGCTAACTGCAGCAACAGTCTCATCACAAAAGACTAAAGTTTGCATGCGTTTTTCAGTCAAAGGGTCGACTTTGTCCCGATGCTGGTTTTTAGCTATGCGAATTAGTTGTGTATACATCTAATGCATAAAATCCAATGAACAATAGTTGGGATAAACACAAATTGCAATATATTTGTAAAAATAAGACAGCCTTTATCGCAGTGTATAATTTTCACTCTTGTGCCTTAAAATTCTAAAGAAAAAGAGTTGCCGAGGACGCCAAAAAATATAGTCAATAAAAATAACTTTGCAGAATTAAAGCATTAAATTAAGAGGTATTTTAAGCAAATAAATTTTTTTGAATATCTCGGATCAATAATCTTTCTTACCAAAGCACGAACAAAATATAGAATTTTCAGATCTCATATCAACAAAATTCTCTTTTTTTGTGCACCATGGGAACCCTAACCCTAACAGGTGCGGCGGATTTGCAAAAATTGCATAGGTTAGAATATACGGGGTTTTGATGTGTAAACAAAAATTTATGAATAATAATTAAATCAAACATGCAATTAATTTAAATTGTGATGATGAGATTATGAACGAATATTAAAAAAAATATCTTTTATCTTTTTGCATATAAAGCAATCGCGAAGTATTTTAAATCAAGTAATGTTCATGCTGTCTAATTTAAATCCGCCAGCCAAATTCTTGGCGAGAAAGTTTCTGTGATAATTTTTCGCAAGCTTACAGAATACCAACAGAGGGAAATTCGAATCCGCGCAGTTCTTTCGGAAATGACTCTTGGAACAGGTCTGGGAAATTCGAATTCGTGTGAATCTTTCGGAAGTGGAAACTGGAACAGGGCCGTAAAATACTAGAGGGTGTGATGTTGTACCGTAACATTATTTGCTTCTTTTCACAAAAACAATTAGAATTCTTGAAAAAAAAGTTCGTTACCATACCCTAACAAATACTCGGCACGATATGTCACAAGGTACAGAAGAAAGATCTTATTAATTATTGTATATAATTACCTGTATTGGTTTTCCATAACTCTTTGCCCTGGCACTGGTACAACACTTATAGATTGAAGAGGTTTGCATATATGTTACTGGCAAACCACCTCATTTTTATTTAAAAATATCTTACTTATTACTGTAAAAACATTGACGACACGTCAACTTCCAAAGACATCGGCAATGGTTAAATAAATGAATTATTTTTTTAGTAATGCCGTCTTGCATTGAGAGTTCGTCTCAGCATAAATATTTAAGATAAGTCCAATTATTAAATTAAAATGCTTGCGAACATCGGTTTTTGGGTATTATTGGGTATACAAGATTCGTAGGAAAGAACGTAATGCGATTCCGACCCCATAAAGGATATATATTCTTGATCAAGATCACTAGCCAAGTCGACCTAGCAATGTCCGTCTGTCCGTATGAACGCTGAGATCTCGGAAACTATAAGGGCTAGAAAGTTGGGGCTTGGCATGCAAATTTTTGAGCTTCCTGCGCTGCGCAAGTTTGCTTCAGGAGGGTGCTACGACCACTCTAACGCCCATATACAACCATAACACAGTCAGAAGTTTGCAACGCAGTGAAGGAGACGTTTCTTGATCAGCATCACTAGATCGAGCAATGTCCGTCTGTCTGTTTCTATGCAAACTAGTCTTTAAGTTTTAAAGCTGTCGGTATGAAACTTTCGCAAAAGTCTTCTTTCTTTTGCAGGTAGTATATAAGTCGGAACCAGTCGGATCGGACAACTATATCTTATAGCTCCCATAGGAATAATCGAAAAACAATTTGTATTATATCTTATGTGTTTTTTTTTAATCATATAACCTCCTACGCTTGGAAATAACATTTTTTAATTAGTTCTGAATTTAAAATTTAAAATTTAAAAATAAAATGAAACAAATTATAGCTTCGGTGTTTCTTGACATATTAATATATTATGCTATGGAAATAACATTTTTTGTATTTTAAATTATATTTAAATTTAATAAAAATCGGAAGACTCTAACATATAGCTGTCAAAGAAACGGTCAGAGAAACAATGAAATAATTTTATTTTTAATTTTGCTATGTTGATTTTGATCGTATTTTCTTTTACTCTGGGTATAGAATATTTTAACTTGTCAGAATTATGAAATTAATTTTACACAAAAATCTGACGACTATAATATTTTGCTGAATGGGGTGGTGTTAGGACACGAATAACATGGATACAGGTGTCCAAGTTATAAGGTAGGATACCTAGGTATACCCGTTTTTCTTATTTTAGATTACAAAAATAACCTTAACAAGGTTGCCACGAAGCTAGATAACAGGTAATAATGCAGTTATTACGCAATCCTTAAATTAAGTAATCAACTTGGTTTACCTAATTTACCTACGAAATCAGGCATTGACGCCATCGAAAGGGTTATATGGAGGTTAATAGCAAGTATGATTCAAACCTATATATTGACTCGTAATCCTAATCCCCGGATTAGTCTGTGAAAACCAGTTGCCGAGTGACAACGTATACATTGTTGTGTGTATGTTTTATATTCAATTAATATAAGCACACCGAAAGTATTAGGTGAAAAGTGATTGAAAATCCACCAAAAAGTACTAGGTGAAATGTGAATATAAGCCCATAAAAAAGTATAAGGTGAAAAGTGATTAAAAATCCACCAAAAGGTATAAGGTGAAAAGTGAAAAAAGTGTGTAACAAAATTATAAAGTATTATTATACTTTTTACCTTTGGTAAGTATTTCTATAAAGTAAAACAGGATTCGTAAATTCGTAACACATAAGTCTCTTCTGGTGAAATTAAATGGAACATCAATGAACATCAATAAATATTTACCAGAACCCCGAACAAAGAGATTTTGAAAATCTCTGACAAATTATAACCCTCTAACTTTTATACAATTATTTTTTAACAGCAAAATAAAGAGAATGCGGCGCATAACTTCTTTATCTCAAGAGCAGCGCCGCCAAGCTGCGCTTAGACGAAGCCGATCCCAATATGCTCAAAATGCGTCACAGATAAGGACCCGTAATGCGCAGCACATTGCCTTGGCCCGTACAAGTAATTTGGAGGTAGCAGAAGAAGCTCGCTTGCGAAATTTTGCTGCTCGCTCTCAGAGAACAAGAAGTGAACAAAATCGATCGCTGGATCGATTGAGGAACACTGACAATCGCGCTACCTGTAGAGCGATTGAGGAAAATCGAGAACCAGAGCGCGCTAAGGACGCTAAAGCGCACGCAAGCGCCAGGTCGAATTCGGAAGAGCGACAATGACAGCAGGTGCAAAATACTGCTGACCATGCTACATGGAGATCGATCGAGCAAAATCGAGGACCCGAGCGCGAACGGGACACTGCAGCGCACGCAAGCGCCAGGTCGGATTCCGAAGAGCGACGACGAGAGCAGTTGCGAAATACTGCTGATCATGCTACCTGGAGATCGATCGAGGAAAATAGAGGACCCGAGCGCGGACGGGATGCTGCAGCGCGCGCAATATTCAGGTCAGCTTCCGACGAGCGACGACGAGAGCAGTCGCGAAACACTGATGACAAGGATAAAATCGAGGACCCGAAAGCGCACGGGACGCTGCAATGCGCGCAATCGTCAGGACGGATTCCGAGGAGCGACGACGAGAGCAGTCGCGAAACACTGTTGATTTTACTACCTGGAGATCGATCGAGAAAAATCGAGGACTCGAGCGCTTACGGGACGCTGCAGCGCTCGCAAGCGCGAGGTCGAATTCCGAAGAGCGACGACGAAAGCAGGTGCAAAATACTGCTGACCATGCTACCTGGAGATCGATCGGGGAAAATCGAGGACTCGAGCGCACACGGGACGCTGCAGCGCGCGCAATGGTCAGGTCGGATTCCGAGGAGCGACGACGAGAGCAGTCGCGAAACACTGCTGATCATGTTACCTGGAGATCGATTGGGGAAAATCGAGGACCCGAGCGCGCACGGGACGCTGCAGCGCGCGCAATGGTCAGGTCGGATTCCGAGGAGCGACGACGAGAGCAGTCGCGAAACACTTCTGATCATGCTACCTGGAGATCGATTGGGGAAAATCGAGGACCCGAGCGCGCACGGGACGCTGTAGCGCGCGCAATGGTCAGGTCGGATTCCGAGGAGCGACGACGAGAGCAGTCGCGAATCACTGCTGACCATGCTACCTGGAGATCGATCGAGGAAAATCGAGGACGCGAGCGCACACGGGACGCTGCAGCGCACGCAAGCGGCAGGTCGAATTCCGAAGAGCGACGACGACAGCAGGTGCAAAATACTACTGACCATGTTACGTGGAGATCGATCGAGGAAAATCGAGAATCAGAGCGCGCACGGGACGCTGTAGCGCACGCAATAGTCAGGTCGGATTCCGAGGACCGACGACGAGAGCAGTCGCGAAACACTGCTGATCATGCTACCTGGAGATCGAGTGAGGAAAATAGAGGACTCGAGCGTTTACGGGACGCAGCAGCTCATAGGATCACCAGGAACAACCATATCACTGGACACAGGAGCAAAAGGACCAACACAGTGCATCATCGGAACACAAGACTTCAGCAAAGATTTCGGGAGCAACAAATTCAGGAAATGGCTGACGAGCGACTTCTCACATACAGGTCGAGTTCACAAAATCGACAGGCGGAATCTTCCAGACAGTCACAGCGCAATATTGCTGCAAGAGCACAACTTTCAGAGGATGAACGAGAGGATCAACGGGAACGCCAGCGACGGAGGAGTCGAGCTACTGCAAGGGAACAATATCTTCGTAACATTAAGGACGGACCAACTAAGTTTTGTACGTGCTGCGGAGGAACGTGGTTTCCATCTCAGGTAAGTGGTTTGAACATACGTACTATTTCTTCTAAATACCCCAATTTTAGTCTAGACAATGCCTTTTATTTAAGCAGAAAGTTTCCGAGTCCGTCCGGCAAATATCAATTTTGCAGTACATGTCGTCAAGGCGTTTCCAAAGGTAGGATACCATCCCTTTGTCTCTCTAATGGCTTCGACTTTCCAGAGATACCTGAATGCCTTAAAAACTTGACATGTCTTGAGGAGCGCCTTATTTCTCCTCGAATTCCCTTCATGCGCATTATATCCCTTGGATATGAAAGGCAATGCGGAATAAGAAGCGCTGTAGTCAATGTTCCAATTTCAGTACCTGATACTGTAAGCGTACTCCCACGCACCTTTGATTCGACCCATGTAATCCAGGTTCATTTAAAAAGAAGGTTAGAATATTCCCATAATTTCATGACGGAAACTATTCGACCCGCTCGGGTTATTCAAGCTGTGCGATACTTGGTTAACACTGAGCTCTACAGAAAGCACAACATTTCCTTTGACGGTGATTGGCTCAATCAAATGGGAGCCGAAGAAGAGATACCTTTCATCGCAGATGAATCTGACCGAGAAGTCGTAGAAGAGCTTCTTCGTCAACATTCTCATTCTCAATCAAATGACGCGCAAGAAGGTGATTTAAATCCCGGAGGTCATGAAACCCTATTAGAAAACGATGATATTGGACTTCAGCGTATTGCTATGGCTCCCGGAGAAGGCCGCATTCCAACAAATTTAACCCTTGACGACGACGCAGAAGAACTTTCCTTTCCAACAATTTCTTGCGGCGAAATATTTAAGGGGAATTCGACCTATGCAAAAAAAGCAAGATCGCAAATTCGCTTTTACGACCGTCGTTGCGCAGTAGTGCCCAAAGGACTTTGTATGTATGTATGTACAAATTTTATGAAATGCTCTCTCTGCTGCTGAATCTAAATGGAACGAACTCTTAGTTATTCTATCTCTTTTATTGGATAGCAGAGACATTACTGAGGAAGAGGCAGTAGAAAAAGCTAGATTAATTCGATCGGACCCAGTAACGTGCTCCCTGTACTTCGACTACAGGTTCCGGCAATTAATGAAATTATTTAAAAGCTTCGAGATATTTGGTGGGTTAAGACTCGTCCATTATTATTGGAGGATCGAGTTCCAGCACAGAGGATCGCCGCACTCTCATGGCATGTATTGGTTTTCTGGTGCCCCAAAGCTAGAAGGACCCGATAACGCCGAAGAGGTCACCCGCTTTATTGATCGTTTCATTACTACCAGCGCCATAAGCACAGCGCTTCATGTTTAAGGGAACTGCGAGGACAACAATTCTGCCGTTTTAATATGCCATACCCACCAATGCCTGAAACTCTGGTTTTGTATCCATTTGAAGAAAACGAATCCAACGTTGAAGAATATAAAGAAATATTTAAAAAAGTTAAAGAGCTCCTAAAGTCAGTTTCCGAAGAAGAATCGGCCATGTTTAATAATTTTGCTTACGCCTGTTGTAGTTATATAATTAACTACATAAATAAATCCAACCGTGGCGTGTCGCAACTGCTTCGAGAAGCAATGACAGAAATAAGCCATGGAAGTGTTTCCGTCAAAAGAAAATTTCAGCATTTAGGGAGCAAGTTTATTAACGCTACAGAAATATCTGCCCAAGAAGCTGCATACAACATTTTAGGTTTGTACTTGTCTGAGGCTAGTGAAGGGAATGTTTTTATTAACACTTGCCATCCAGATAAAAGGGTCCGGATAGTCCGATCTAACAGAGAATTAGAACAGCTTCCCGCATACTCAACAGATATTTTTGAGCGAAATTTACTTGATCGATACGTGCAAAGACATGAACAACTAGAATCGTTATGACTTGCGGAATTTCGGCTTAGTTCAAATTCTCCAAGCTAAATGCACGGTCAGAACAGTCAAACGAAGAATATGACGAACCAATCGACTTTGATGCAGATGAAGAAAATAACGTTGCTGCACAAAGTTACCAATTGCTGGATGGGACTGGTAGGGTAAAATGACGTAGTCATGCATTAATTCTTAGGTGGATTCGCTTCAGTTCAAGCTCTTCTCCATCAGATTATTTTAGAGAGCACGTAATGCTCTTTTTCCCATGGAGAGGTGAAGAGACAGAACTCATTTCAAACGACAATGAAAGCGCATTTAGAAATAATTTTGAAATTATTAAACGCAATAAAGCGCAGTATGATGTGTTTAACGACATGGATTTAGAAAGAGTTCTTCAAGATCTGCAAAATGTAGATAGAGAAGAAAACGGCCCTTTTCCCGAAGGGCCAGCATCTCAATACCTTGAAGAAGAGTTCAGAGCTTTGGCAGTACCCGACGTCGGCCCAAACGTAAATGTACTCCAAGATGAAAATGATTCAAATGGCGAACTTCCTCTTATAAGACTTCCTCCGATGGTATCTGATGATAACCTTTGCTCGCGTACCCGGTCTCTCAACTTTAAGCAACGCCAGTATTACGTCCACGTAATGTATAATGTTGCAGCCAAAAAAACATTTTATGAATATGTTGGTGGAGGGGCCGGAGTGGGAAAAAGCAGATTGATTTCTACAATATTTTAGTCTATAACTTGGCGAGCAAATATACTTCCTGGGGCAACAGATTCCGCAAGGGTTTTACTTTGTGCTCCTACTGGAAAAGCAGCTTTTGGGATTGGGGGACAATGCATTGCAAGTTGATTGATATCCAATTAATTATTATAGATGAGATCTCGATGGTCGGATCAAAAATGCTTTGACTTTGACTTGACTTTGTAAAATTTTTAGAAGTCAAGATGTAAGTTTTGGGGGCAAGTCTATAATAGTGTTTGGAGATCTGAAGCAGCTTAGCCCAGTTGGAGATCGTTGGATATTCCCAGAAAATACCTCTAATCCCTATAATATTCTGGCAGGAGCTAACCCTTGGAATAACTTTAAGTTTTTCGCGCTAACGGAAATAATGCGGCAACGTGACGACCACGCTTTTGCTTTAGCTTTGAATAATATGTCTGAAGCCAACATGACAAATGCAGATATTGAGCTTTTCAGGACAAGAGTTCTTCCAGTAACCGATGTTCCTGACGATGCAATTCACTTATTCTGTTCTAATGCTGATGTAAACCATTACAACTCCCTAAAACTTGCCCAAATTAGAACTGAAGATTTTGTGTAGACTGCAGTAGATACAATTAAGTCAGCTAATATGTCTGAAAGAAGTCGAGAATCAACTCTTAGGCATGCCCATATATTTTACACCTGAAGACTACTGCAAAATATATGGTTACCGTCAATATTGACACAAATGATGGACTTGTAAATGGGGCAACTGGTCAATTAATGCGAATTGACAACTGTATGGTTAACGGCTCATTATTAGTTACTGGACTGTGGATTAAGTTTACAGATGCCACTGTCGGTACTATACACAAATGATGGACTTGTAAATGGGGCAACTGGTCAATTAATGCGAATTGACAACTGTATGGTTAACGGCTCATTATTAGTTACTGGACTGTGGATTAAGTTTACAGATGCCACTGTCGGTCCTATACACAAATGATGGACTTGTAAATGGGGCAACTGGTCAATTAATGCGAATTGACAACTGTATGGTTAACGGCTCATTATTAGTTACTGGACTGTGGATTAAGTTTACAGATGCCACTGTCGGTACTATAGCTAGGCCAAAAGTTCGAGGAAATGATCACCCAGACTGGACTCCAATTTATAAAACAGCCCGAGTATTCCAATGCGGAAATTCGGGACATTCTTCTATTGATCGAAAACAATTTCCAGTTGTTCCTGCTGAGGCTATTACCATCCATAAGAACCAAGAAGCAACCTACAGCAAAGTCGCAGTGCATTTTAAAAGAGGCATTAAGCGAGCTTCGTTGTACGTAGGTTGCAGCAGAGCATCGGGTCTTTTCCTTTCAGGAGACTTTGTCCCTCCAACTAGATTTGGAGCTACAAATGTCCAAGTAGAACTTGAACGTTTAAGAGGGGAAAAGGATTTGACTACGCATTATGAATTTTTGGTCAATGAAAATTTGGATATCTCTTTATATTACCACAACGTAGAATCTCTTCGCGGTCATCGCGAAGATGTTGCTAACGACAGCATTATTTGTTCTGCCAACTTTTTATGTTTTGTTCAAACCTGGACTCTTCCACAAGAAGAGTACACTTTAAGGGCTTTCGACATTATAAGAAGAATAGATTGCAATTGTTTGAATGGTATTGGGAAGAACGGAATACTTATTTATGCTTAGCAAAACATTTCGCAAAATGTATTATTTCAGTTTGAGACAAAGAAGTCCACAAACACAAGGGCAACGTATCAATCGATTGCATTTAAATATCTTACACGTCATTTATAATTCTTTATAGGAGTCCCGGATTTCCTATTGCAAGATTTCGAAATGAAATTAAAGCTGATGTGGAAAAAGTGCGTAGAATGGATAGTACTAAAGTAGTAATGTTAGGAGATTTTAATATTTGCAGATCCACAGGGACTGATATTCTGGAGGAACACTTGAATGCCTATTACCTCTTTTCAATCAATCATTCTCCCACAACAAAACAAATAACACAAATTGATTGGATATTTTCAGATTCTCGAATTCCACAAGCTCTTGCCATTACTTATGAGACACCATATAGCTACCACGATGGAATTTTTTTAAGTATATCTTGAGTAGGTAATATAATTAAATATATAAATTGTAAAAATTGTAATAGGTTAGAAAGAATAATTAATTGTGTATAGCATAATGTATATATGTATTTTTATGGTATTATTAATTTATTTATTTCTATCTATCAACGTAGTTTTCAAAATATATAATATATAAATATATATAAGTTAACACCCAAAATAATATAAAGACCCAGACCGATTAGAAGTAAGCATCGATTGCACAATCAATGCCCCCAATAAACTTCACAAGAGCTAAGCCACGTGCGCTGAGCTTGCACCTTTTGATTAGCGATCGTGGGAATGCAGATTAGCCAAAGTTGACAGAAGTAGAAGTAAGCATTGATTGCACAGCCAATGCCTCCAATAAAGTCCACATGAGCCAAGCCACTTGCGCTAGGCCTGCACCTTTTGATTAGCGATCGTGGGAATGCAGAATAGCCAATTTTCAAAGTTGATCGAACTCAGCCACGTGCATACAACAATAGCAATAACTTAAATGCATTGGCCAATGACAACTAAATTTGGTCACCAGCGACAGCGATGAAGAGCAGCAGCCAATGGCAATAAAGAACGTTGGCAGAAGCAGCAGCAACGGCAGAAACGGTGGCAGCGATGGATCGACGCGTAGTTATAATGAATAATTGTTTAGCTTAAGTAAAATCAGTTCTTAATCCAACTCAATAAAGAGAAGTTTGATATTTTTTTATATCAAAATAATAATCAAGCTTTTAACTGACGCCCGAATAGGCCCTGATTAAAAGCCGCGAAGGATAACAAGTACCGCGTTTCGTGCAGTTCGAAACATTCGACGTTTCGTTCAAACCTCCGCCTAATCCGTGAGAAGTGAGAAGAAAAACCCGAGACCCGGAAGTGCAAAAGTGCCACACAATATTGTCACTCCTAAGAACAGGACTTGTATCCAGCGGACAAATCAGGCCAAAAAAATTAATCGCCGTTATCCCTCTAGTATCCGTTCGGAGGGAACGTGTAAAAAGTGCAGAGGAGGCCCCTTGTAAATCCGTACTCAAGAGAGATCGCTGCAGCGTGGGATAAACAGGAATCTGTCGAGCCTGCCAACACGAGAGAACGCCGAGAAATGCTATTAATGTAAGAATAGTTTTAAGGAACTCATCAAAAACACCAAATTTTTATAAAAAAAAAAATATTTCAAAAATAGAAAGTATAAAACACATGCTATAGTTTTAAGAAAAATCCACACACGACAAAAAAAATCCACTGCATAAGCAAAGACCCGCACTATAATTATTTAAGGCAACAAAATTCAGAATTCTGAATAATTAAAATTAAAATTAAAAATTTAATTTAACTTCATTGCACATATATCCCAAATGGCCGAACAAGATTTAGCAGACAGACTCGCGAGTCTTGCCACACCTTCGTCAGTTAGTAACGTACAAACAAACACGCGAATCATGACCGAGAGGGACATCGAGGAAAAAATAAAAACAGTACTAGAAGCAAACCCTAGTAGCCTAGTAAAAGAAATACTTAATCCCAATAAAGATTTTTCTAAGTATACAGACCAAACAATTAAAAGAGTATTAGCGCACAATCTTAGTGACTTAGATAAATTACCAGACATCGTGCGGACACTTAGAGATTTTTCAGGAAACAAAAGTGAATATTCGTCATGGAAGAAAAGTGTCGAAATGGTGTTACAAATTTACGAACTTAGAATTGGCTCCCCAAAAAATTATGGAATTCTTTTAGCTATCCGGACGCAGTGTTAGAATCGTATAATACCCCCTTAGATTGGACAGCAATTTCAAAATGCCTAGCAGCGCAAACGTGACCTAAAAACTTTGGAATATCAGCTCTATGCTCTTAATCAAGGTAGCGATAGTATAGTTGATTATTATCAGGCAGTGTACCAACAGTTGTCACTAATTCTAAACCAAATTGGAAGCTTAGATGGCTCACAAGAAACTGTGCAGTCTCTGACAGCCATGTACAGAGAAAAAGCCTTGGACACCTTCGTCAGAGGCCTTAACGGAAACTTGGCACAATTACTGGCCATTAAAGAGCCGCATGATTTAGGACATGCCCTACATCTGTACACTCTACTTGAGAACCAAAATACAAGAAATAGTCAGACACCAAAAATCGATACTTAGGGAGGGCACCTATGCTACCACCCAGACTCCAAGAGCCAAATAGGACGGTACCCGTCAAACAAAACTTCCATCCACAACTCTATCATAACCCAAACCATCGGAACAACCCCAGCTACTCAGACTAACCAATTCAGATCTTATAACCAACCCTTTCAAACCAGGCCAGTGCAGTGGCGTGAGCAACAGGAATACATAGATATGTCAGAGCTTCATTTTTTAGAGTAAATCATTCCTCATTACATTACTTTAAAGTAACTACGGGGAACGGAAAAAATATGTTAAATAGACACGGGCTCAAATCAAAATTATATTCAAAACCAATTAGTACAATAACCAAAACAAAATGAGAAACATCTTTTCGTCAGCTCAGTTGGAGGTACCACTAAAATAACACAATATGCAATACTTAAGCTCCCCAACATTTCAGATACACCCATGAAATTTTATTTACTAGAGACTTTAAAAACCTTCCCCAGGATACTGGTCAATGACACAAAGAAAAGTCTAGGAGCAATTATAGATGTACAGAACGATACATTAATTCTTGGAAATGAACGCACAATTAAAATTCACCAATTAGCAACACAAGCGGTAAGTACAATTGGACCGCAAGTCAGCCATATGACCGAGTCTCAGATACCAATAGTAAATCTCCTTATACAAAGGCACAAAACCCTCTTTGCAGATCCCGACACGAATTTAGCATACACAACTAAAGTAGTAGGCGAGATCAGAACTTCGTCCTGTTCCCCAGTTTACGGAAAACACTACCCATACCCAATATCATTAAAACAGGAAGTAGAAAAACAAATAAATGAGATGCTAAAAGATGGCATTATAAGACCTTCAAGATCACCATATAATGCACCGTCTGGGTAGTCCCGAAAAAATCCAGTCAGTCAGAAGAAAAAAAGTACAGATTAGTAATCGATTATAGAAAACTCAACGAAGTCACTATCTCAGATCGGTACCCGATCCCCGAAATTGGCGAAATCATTGCGCAACTCGGAGACAACAAGTTTTTTTCGATATTAGACCTCAAGAGTGGTTTTCACCAAATACCATTGAAAGACACGGACATATAAAAAACAGACTTTCGTTTGGTTTAAAAAATTTCCCGTCCATTTCAAAGAGCTTTAGACGACCTTCTGAGAGAATACATATGGAAAATTGGCTATGTATACGTGGACGACATCTTAGTCTTTAGCAAAAATGAAGTAGACCACGGTCAAAATCTTGAAAAGGTATTTTCAACCCTACAAAACGCAAACATGCGAGTCCAAGTAGAGAAATGCCATTTTTTCAAAAACGAAGTAGATTTCTTGGGGTATACAATATCAGAAAATAAAGTTTAAAGCCCCGAAAAGATCAAAAAGATCTCCGTTCTTTTCTGGGCATGACAGGTTATTATAGTCGGTTCATAAAAGACTATGCAAAAATAGCAAGACCTTTAACCATCCTCCTAAGAGGCGAAGAAGGCCGTATATCTAAGACCAAGTCAAGCAGAATGCTATTAACCTGAGCAAAGACGCGATTACAGCATTCGAGAAACTTAAGAACACCCTTGTCTCCAGATTTTGGAAAATAATTCCAGCCGACTACCGATGCTTCAAGCTACGCAATAGGCGCGGTATTGGAACAAAGTCATAGGCCAATAACGTTCAATTCGCGCACCCTGTCAAAAACTGAGGAGAACTATGCAACCAACGAAAGAGAGATGCTTGCTATAGTATGGGCTCTCCAAAGCCTAAGACATTACCTTTACGGGTATTCGAAGGTGATAATATACACGGATCACCAACCTCTGAGTTTTTCAAATAGCGTAAATAGTCCTAACGCTAAGCTAAAACGTTGGAGAGATCTAATTGGCGAGTATAATCACGAGATCAGGTACAAGCCTGGCGTAGCTAATGTAGTAGCGGATGCGTTAGCCCGGAGCCTCCGCTGAAATTGATTCAATCAGTTCCTCAGGATCAGTCCATAGCGACGAAAGCTCGTCACACAATCTCATATTTTCGGTAGAAGCTCCAATTAATGTATTTAAAAACCAGATATATTTACTGACAGATGACACAGATTTATTAAAAATGATCGATTGCACAACCAATGCCCCCAATAAAGTTCACAAGAGCTAATATTTGATAATATTTTCCCCCTCGTGGATTGTGACCTTGACGTGGTGTGGGGGCTGAGTACGTTTAATTGTTTTAATACCACTGAAGCTAGCAACAATCCTTAAAATGTAACATAGTGTTACTAACATTGATTATTTTTTATAACTGCAAGGGTATTCAAACTTCGGCTTGCCGAAGTTAACTTCCTTTCTTGTTTTATATGCGTTTCATATAATTTAAGCGCTTCTCTATTAAATTTTCGGATAATAGTGTGAGAGAAAACAAGGAAGAACGCTATAGTCGAGTACCTCGACTATCAGATACGCGTTACTCAGCTAAAGGGACCAAAGGGAAATGGAGATATGCAAATCGAGATTTAAATACGCCACCTATCGGCGGTAGACAGATTCTAGCGTTATGGGCGTTAGAGTGGGCGTGGCAAAATTTTTTTTGGATCAATCGATAGGTATTGACGAGACCAATACATTTCAGTTAAAATTTTTTATCTAGCATGAAAACTGTGGCCGTCACAGGTTTGGGCGGTTTGTGGGCGTTAGAGTGGGCGTGGCAATTTTTTTTTTGGGTCACTCGATAGGTATTGATGAGAAGAATACACTTATGCTAAAATTTTTATTCTAGCATCAAAACTGTAGGAGCCACAGTTTTTGGCGGTTTGTGGGCGTTAGAGTGGGCGTGGCAGTCTACTGAAACAAACTTGCGCTGCGTAAGAAGCTCAGGAATCCGCTTGGTTAATAGTTTCCAGGCGGTATTATAATTTTCGGCAGAACCTGACAGCAAGTGAGCAGCTATACTCCTTGCCTCGCCTTTAAGAGCGGTTTTCAAATAGAGATATTAAGGATGTGCTCAGATCATCTCTGTTACGAATTATTTTATTAAATAATTCAGAATATACGACCCACTTTTTTACTTCTCCAGTAAAGGTGGAACTTGAATTTTTGTCATCAACTCTATCCCTTACCAATACCCCATTATTATTTCCTATGTTCACATCGGAAGACTTCATCCTTTCGTCTAGGATGTGTAAAATGTTTTTAATGTCAAATTCTAGTTCTTCGACGATTCTAGTTCTATGTCAAACACATCTGCCAGAAATAACTTTAAGGCTCGCAAATGTACTTTTTAGGCTTTCAAAAACCTTACAAATCTCTTCAAACAACTTTTTGTTAAAGTTATCATGATACATGATCTGCAACAAATCTAGCTTAGGGACTATCTAATTTAATAATTATTTCACTTAACATTTTTTCTTTGGTACCAATTTTTTTTAAATTGTAAAAAACAGTTTTCTCACTTTTTTATTTTTTAACTCGAGTTGTGATAAACCGAATTCGGTCATCAAAGACTCATTTTACAGGTAATAGAATGCCCTTTAACTTTCTTATACACATCATTCCATTCATTAGTTTAAAAGCTACACTTCGTGAAAGTTGAAAAATTTGGAAAAAATGAAAAAACGCTGGCATAAATTGCTTCTTTAAAAATGCACGCCTAAAAACCGAAATTAGTTTTATGCTGTTTTCTTGAAGGATGAACCTTAACCGAGAATATGAGCCATTGATCACGACAATCCGTTGGTAAATCGATTTTTTACAGATTTTTAAACGTATATACCCAAGTCCAGTATTCGGGAGCAGCGGCCGTTAAGAATTATTTTAAATTTTCAGTGTTGGGGAACGTAAGAATTTGGTGCAAGTTGTAATGCATAACGTCAGTTTCCTTGCTATTAGTGCTGCTGCAGATGTAATTGCTGCGAGATTTGGTTTTTGCAGCTTTAATGTCGTCTGTGAAATTTGGTTTGTTGCTGCTTCTATGTCGCTGTTGTTAGTTTGATGTTACTGCTTCAATCCTGTCTGCGAGATTTGGTTGTTACTGCTTCGATGTCGTTTATTTCGTTGTTACTGCTTCGATGTCGTTTATTTGGTTGTTACTGCTTCGATGTGGCTGTTTAATATTATTTATTTTTATACCCTTGCAGAGGGTATTATGATTTCAGTCAGAAGTTTGCAACGCAGTGAAGGAGACTTTCCTGACCCCATAAAGTATATATATTCTTGATCAGCATCACTAGACGAGTCGATCTAGCCATGTACGTCCGTTTCTACGCAAATTAGTCTCTCAGTTTCAAAGCTACCGGGCTGAAACTTTCCAAAAAGTTTTTTTTCTTTTGCAGGTAGTATAAGTCGGAACCAACCCGATCGGACAACTATATCTTATAGCTCCCATTGGAGAAAAAAAATTTGAAAAATTATGTCTTTGGTGTTTTTTAACATATAACCTCCTACGCTTGGAAATAACATTTTTAATTAGTTCTGAATTTCGAATTTAATTTTTTCAAAATCGGACGAATCGAGGGCAGTTCGATAAGTACTTAGCCTCATCGCCTGATGGCGTCACTATCGCAAGAGAAATTTACTATCGTTTAGTACATTCTCGTAGACGGCTACTGTCGAAATTTCAGCCGAATCGGACTTTTAGTTTTGTTTTGACTGCGTGTGGAATCGGACGTGTCCGAGGATTTTAGAAAAGTGGAGAAAGAGCAATGTCGGTCTATGATTCGGTTCTTGTTTTTGGAAGGGAAAGCGCGCAGCGAAATCAAAGAGCGCTTGGATGCTGTGTACGGTGACGCTTCTTCGATGGCGACCGTCAGAAAATACGGCCCCATTTGGCGAAGAAAAAGTGCTCTTCCATCATGACAACGCACCGGCTCACACTTCCGCCCTCGCCAAGGCCAAATTGTTCGAATTGGGCTACGAACTGCTACCCCATCCACCATATTCTCCAGATTTGGCCCCGTGTGACTTTTTTTTTTCAAACTTGAAAAAGTCACTCGCTGGACATAAATTTGCGCCGAACGAGGAGGTCGTCGAAGCCACAGAGGCCTATTTTGCAGACCTCGAGAAAACGTATTTTTCAGACGGGTTAAAGAAGTTGGAGCATCGATGGGTCAAGTGTATCCAGCTAAAAAGAGATTACGTTGAGAAATAAATCGCCACTTTTCCAAAATATTCGTTTTTCTTTTGGAGGCTAAGTACTTATCGGAACATCCCCGTAGCTGCCATAGGAACGATCAGAAAAATGGTGAAAAAATAATATGAAACAAATTATAGCTCCGGTGCTTTTGACATATTATCCTATACTATTGGGAATATCATTTTTTGTGTTTTAGGAATTTTGAATTAAATTGAATAATTATAACTGCAACGGTATACAAACTTCGTCTTGCCGAATTTAACTTCCTTTCTTGTTTTTTTTTTTTATTTTAACCTCTAAACTTTAACCTCTAAATTTAAACTAATGGGGGAAAACAGGATTTTTTTGTTTATTTTTGCAACTTTTAACTGATCGTCCACATTTTTGGAGTTATAATTTCAAACTGATTTTATTTTGTATAACTACTTATCTATAGACCGACGCGTTGCGGGGGTAATTTTGTGACCCGAGCGTGGGATCATTGTAAGCACCGTTTCAGCTCCCCGAGAGCACTTATCTCTAAATATATGCAACAACCCCTCACAGGAGGTCAAGTACTTATCAAGTGCTGAAAGAGCACAGATATTTTGGTTTACAGATTGGTATTTTTAGATTTAGGTATACAATTGTGTGTGAACATTCTGCAAAGGGCCAAAAAGAATTATGGCTTGCTTGCGTTAATTCGTCTTATCATATATACAATTAAAATTAACATGATTATTAATCCTGCGATTAAGGCCGCGTGGCCTGAAATATGATGAAAACTAAGACCTTTTATTTCATAATAATTTTCTTTTATTTCTTTTAATTCATTCCTTAATTTATTTATTTCTTTATAATAGTTAATGACAGGCAACTTTAATGGATTTTATATTTGGAGTCTTACTTATGATACTTACATAAGAAACTGCTATTGGCTTATAATTTTCTGATTTAGTACTGTGATGGGCTTTTCATATTTTGTTATCTGTTCTTAAAGTGCAAACATACAAAAAAAAAAGATCTTATTAAATTGTGGAAAATTATACAACGTAATAGGCCTAGCCTTTGTAATTTTTGGAACCATGAATAGCCAACTATCTTTCCTTTGTAACTCAACTTCCGGAGTAATTGTTTTAAAACACAATTAGAATGACTATTTGGTTTCAAGGGAGTGATCACTTACACTACTCCAAGGCCACCTTCACTTATAACATTATTAGTTTTCCATTTTTGACACCTATTTAAGGAAGCCTCTGTCATTAAATTATAGAAATCAATTTCAAAATTGTAATCTAAATATTTTGAATTTAAATCTGCAATTATTACATCATTCTTCGCTTTCACTGGCATTGAAATTCCCCTAAAGAAATGGGAAGGGTGTCCACCAAATAAGACGATTTTTACATTAAAAATTAGTTTATTGTCTACAAAAATTCCCTTAGCCGTTAGTAAAGTATAAATTTCCTTTATTTCCGCCCCTGTTCATTTACCTGGTAGTACTAAAGTTTCTTGTAATGCATCCTTCATCCGAGCTAATTCTGTTTTCACTTGCCTAGGCTTCAATATATTTGGATTTAATCTACCATGGTTAATATCTATAAGTAGGTTAATTATTCCTGCCTTGAATTTTTTTGCCTTACACATACATAACTGTTTGATTACCATAAAAAAATTTATTGACTGTATAAACGTAGTAACTTTCTTTCAAAACTTGTGTTATATTTTCTATTCTCGTATTCATGCTTCTAAAATTTGAGTTTACTTCATCCGTTGTTCCTTTAAGGATATTCAGAGTCGTCTCTACCACAGAAGTTTGCCTTTTTACTAAGTCTGAAGTATTTTCCTGATTCTCTAACAGTTTTTTCATGTTTCACTCTAAGTTTTACCTATCTTCAGCGTCCATTATACCAATTTTTCGTTTCACCACTTTTGTTGCCCTTGTGCAAGTAACAAAAAGAATAACATTATTGCCATTACTCCAAGTTTATGGACTCTAGGTCTAATTCGAGTCCCCCTTGTCTGTCTCAAAAGACTAGGTGATTTACTTTCTTCGGCCTCAATTTCAGTTAAAGGGCAAATTTTCGTAGTTCGTAAAATTTAACCATCTTGAAGTTTTATTTTCACTACTCTGACTCGGTTGTCTTTTCCTTTACGTACCTCTTCTACCTTTCCCAAGGGCCATCTAGCGGGGTGACAATTTTCACCTTTTAATAATACAATAATACCTTTGTTAATATTTTGAAAACCTATCTTCCATTTGTTTCTTTGTTGAAGAGTGTTTAAATAGTCTTTCTTCCATTTATTCCAAAATTCCAAAAGGTCTAGAATTTAATACAGCTTCATTTTGGCATAAGAGAGTTTTCATCTTTTCATAAGTTAGGTTATTATCCCCTAATATTATTTTATGGTGATATTTTATAGATTACATCCAGCCTCCCATATACCTCCAAAATGAGGTCCTGCCGGGTGTATAAAATGCCAATGAACTTGTTCGTTTTCTAATATGGGAATAGTTTTAGTGTTTCCGTTAAGTATTTTCTGTACAAAACTTGTTCCATTACAAGAAAACATTTTCTCACATTTTCCTCTTCTGGAAAAGAACATCCTTAGCGCAGCTAAAAAGGCATCTAAAGTCAAATCGCTAACAACTTCTAAATGGATAGCCTTCGTTGCCATGCAAACAAATACAGCAATATAACCTTTATATGAATTTTGACCGCGATCCTTTGAGCATCTTATCTGATAAGGGCCATCATAGTCTACCCCAGTATTTAAAAACAGGGCCATAGTTTCTCTATGCTTACTGCCCCAGGTATTGCTTTAAGCTGTTCCTTAAATATAACATTTTCTTTGAATATAATTTCGCATCAAATTAATTCTCTATGTGAATTTTTGATTATTAATGACCATTGGGGTCCGTTTTAATAAGACAATCCAGCAGACGTACAGTGTGCCACTTAATTCATGATACAGCAGACGATTTATACTTTAGTTAACGATAACTCCTTTATTAAAAAATAAACAAAAAAAGTAAGGATGCCATGTTGCATATTTCAGATATCTTAACAATATTACAAATTAAATGAACAATTTTTTCCTTTGGTTTACTTAGAAATTAGAAAAAACTTAAAAACGTAACACATTTTGTTCCACAAAAGTGATGATACACTTTCTATTAAGTTAACTTAAAAGTTAATTTCACAGCTTTAAATTAAATTTAATATTTTGTGGGGTATCCCTTCATTTTAATGACCTCATTAAGTCGTCTTGGCATGGATGAAACTAATGCTTCCAGATAAGATGGGTCCATTTTGTTCCACTCCTCCTGTAGCGCTGCCTTTAGATCCGTTTTCTTGCGAATCTCGCGACCCCTAATGTTTTTTTCCAGTTGATTCCATACGTGCTCTATGGGGTTTAGGTCGGGACTCTGCGGAGGTGGTTTAAGCAGGTGCGGAACATTATACAGCAGCCAGAGGCGAGTATTTAAGGCCGTGTGTTTCGGATCATTATCTTGGTAAAAGTAAAAAGATGATCCAATTCCAAGCTTATCTGCGCTTTCTTTTAAGTTCCTTTTAAGGATCTCGATATACATTTTGTGATCCATGATTCCGTCAATGAATTCCATGTTTCCGACGCCTGCAGAGCCCATACAACCCCAAACCATTACTCCTCCTCCACCATGCTTTACGGTCTTAATCGTATATTTTGGTTTATAGGCATCTCCAGGTCGCCGCCAAAACTTAAAACGGCCATCTGATCCAAATATATTATATTTCGACTCGTCAGTGAAAATATCATTTCTCCAGAACTCAACCGGATGACTTTTGTACGTTTTAGCGAATTCAAGTCTCTGAAGGCGATTTTTTTTTGACACGTGCGGCTTCTTGCGTGGTGTATATGAGCCAAAGCCGAATTCTTTTATTGTCCTACGGATCGTTTCTGGGTGGACATCCTTATCTAGAGTTGTCTTTACAACTTCACTTATTTTTACGGCACTTTGGAAAGGTTCCTTGTCCACAATGTGTTTTATGGTGCGTTTGTCCCTATCATTCAATTTTGGTGGACGGCCACTTCTTCGAGTATTTTCAATCCGACCCTCGTTTTTAAAACGCCCTATCACATGTTGGATTGTGGACCGGCTTCTAGACATAATTTTCGCTATTTCTGCATAGGATTTTCTTTCTTTTACGTGTAAATTTAAAATTATTTTTCTTTCCTCAACCGTAAGCTCTTTACGCGACATTTTTGTGGCTCCTACTCAAGTTTGATATTCCAAGAATTGCACCAATGCAAAGGAAGGCACACAAAAACATAGGAAAAAAGCGCCGTTACAATTGTCAAAACAGAACAGAAACGAGCACGATTATTCTTAAATGTATCATCACTTTTGTGGAACAAAATGTATAAAGTTTTTAAGTTTTTTCTAATTTCTAAGTAAACTAAGGGAAAAAGTTGTTATATTAATTTGTAATATTGTTAAGATATCTGAAATAAACAACATGGCATCCTTACATTTTTTGTTTATATATTAATTAAGGAGTTATCGTTAACTAAAGTAGAAATCGTCTGCTGTATCATGAATTAAGTGGCACACTGTAGCATGCTAGATTGTCTTCTGATCGAACATGTCTCCACTCGATCTTCTTAATTATATAACACATGGGCTGAAAAGTCCCGGGCCTAACACATAGATGGCGCTAGTTTTGTTGCGGTTATGGCGAAGTATGTTTGCCATTAAAGTTTTATTCAGATTAAGAACTACAAAGTTTATTAATATTATGAAGACACGTGTGTCGCTCGCTGATTCTTGCCGATAAATCTCCGAATGTTGCCACACCATTCTTTCTAGTCATCTTCTGTTGGCGCTGCTGCCATATTAGGTTGCCACACGGTCACCATTTTTACAGTTAATACTAACCTTGAAAAGATAACTGTTAAAATTTCATGATATTCTATTCATTAGTTTGTGAGTTATTGTGCTAAGAGTGACGCTACTTTTGGTTTTTTCAAAACAATGGATCAAAAACAATTTCGTGTTTCAATTTTACACTGCTTCTTGATGGAAAAAAATACGCTTCAAGCGAAAAGTGTTATGGGGACTTCGCTCCATCAGAAACAACAATAAAACGTTGGTCTGCTGATTTCAAACGTGGTCGTAGAGACACCGATGATGCAGAACGCAGTGGACGTCCAAATGAGGCGGTAACACCAGAAAACATCAAGAAAATCTACAAAATCGTGTTGAATGATCGAAACGTGAAGTTGCGTGAGTTAGCTGACATCGTTAAGATATCAAAAGAACGTGTTGGCTTTATATTGCATGAGCATTTGACTATGAGAAAGCTCTGTTCAAAATGGGTGCCGCGTTTGCTCACTGTTGACCAAAAACAAAAACGTGTTGATGATTCCGAGCAGTGTTTGGCCATGTTTAAACGTATCAAATTGGAGATTTTACGTAGATATGTGACAATGGATGAAACATGGAATCAAAATGATCGTCATCTGAGTGGACAGCTACTGGTGAACCTCGTCCAAAGCGCCCTAAAGCAGTATTTTGGGATGTGCGTGGTGTAATATTCATCGACTATCTTGAGAAAGGACATACCATCAACAGTGAATATTATATAGCGTTATTGGAGCGTTTGAAGGCCGAAATTGCAAAAAAAACGACCGCATATGGCGAAAAAAAAAATTTTTTCATCAAGACAACGCACCGTGTCACAAGTCAATCAAAACAATGACAAAACTACATGAATTGGACTTCGAATTGCTCCCACATCCACCGTATTCGCCAAATTTTGCTCCCCGCGAAGAATGAAGAGGATGTCGCTGAAACTGAGGCCTATTTTGAGGCAAAAGATAAATCGTTCTACCAAAGTGGTATTGAAATGTTAGAGCGGCGCTGGAATGATTGCGTTGCTCTTTATGGAGATTACGATGATGAATAAAGCTAATTTTGAATAAAAAAAACGTGTTTTCTTTGTTAGGCCCGGGACTTTTCAGCCCATGTGTTACAATGTCATATTCATGTGTGAACAGTTAGAAATCATGAACTAAGGATACAAAAAAAACTATTATGGGGTTAGAATACGACTTTAAAAATTTCATACAAAACAAATTGCGCCCTAATGTACATTAGTTACAACGCAATAAATATTAGGTTTAGTAAGCGGTAGTTAAAGAGTTGCGAACAGGCTTCGATAATTCATATGATGGTCATACTGAAAATATAATTACCTCTCCAGATACAAAAAATAAACATACAAATGTTTTAATAGATACATAGGGGAGAGGTCTGGAGGTAGGAACACTTTATTTTTATCCTGCCATTGGTCATTATAGTGTTAAATAGGTTTATAAAGCTTAATATTTTAGTTTTGTTTTAGCTATCAAATACAAGTACTCGTTAATCAACTAGGGGGAGTAGCAAAGCGACTTTTCCTGAGCTCGCTCACTACAATTGCTTATAAATTTTGAATTGATTTGAACAGTTTTTGGGATGATGGACATTGATAATCAAAACAAAATTCCGTTTACTTTTTCCCAAAATCTTAGCATTAAGGGCGTTAGAGTGTGCGTGGCACTCAGATTAAACAAACTTGCGCTGCGCAGAAAGTCCAAGAATCTACTTGCTTAATCCTAACATTTTTATAGTTTCTGAGATCTCAGTGTTCATACGGACAGACGGACGGGGTTTGATCGACTTGGCTAGCAATCCTGAGAAAGAGTTGGAAACGCTTTTTTGCACCTTTTACACACTTTCCAACGCATCTGGTATACAAATTTACTCTACGAGTAAGGGGTATAAAAATACAATAAAAAAGAGAAAAAATAAGTGCCTGTGTGATTGCTCATACATCTTCAAAAAGTACCGAAGGCACTTTTAAGACCACATGGCAATATAACCTTTTATTCTGAAAGTAAAAAGTATAGTAACTTATTTTGGCGATGTTATTTCGCTTGAAAATTTCACTCAAAGTACGATTGCAGCCGTTCTAAGCGGAATTTGAAATAAATGTATACGTCTGCTGTGGGTAGAACCGCGGAGCATCTAAAAGCAAAGAAAAATAGGTGTTTTCTTTGTTAAAAGCATCGCCACATTTCGTGATCTCAGAATTAATCCTGTTTGTGCATCTACCACTAACACTGCCACGGCTGTTAATAGCTGAAAACATAATAACTATAATTTGGACGGGTCCAACAGAACAAGTCCTTAAGATCCCGAATAGGGTTATACTGAGTTCTTAAAGGTAAATATACAAAAAAAACAAGAAAGGGAGTTAACTTCGGCAAGCCGAAGCTTGTATACTCTTACAGTTATAATTATTAAATTTAAAAATACAAAAAATGATATTCCCAATAGTATAAGATAATATGTCAAAAAACACCGAATCTAAGATTTGAATCACATTATTTTCCCACCAATTTTTCGATCGTCCGATTTTGATAAAATTAAATACAAAATTCAGAACTAACTAAGAAGTGGTTTTTCCAAGCGTAGGAGGTAACATGGTAAACAATGAAAAACGCTATAGTCGAGTACCTCGACTATCAGGTATCCGTTACTCATCTTAAGGAACCAAAGGGAAATGGAGATATTCAAGCAGCAAAGCGAGGTTGAAATGCGCCACCTACCGGCAGTCGACGTTTTGACTCCGAGGAGATTAGACGTACTTTTGACATCGCAGAGAAAGTAATCGCAAGATCCAAGTTCTTTTTCAAAAAACAAAATCAAAATAAAATCCAAAAAAAAACCAAAAACAGACCACGGAGGGCCTCAGCCCGAAGCAGCTGCAATGCTTCGACCGCCGGACTTAAACTACCGCACACAGTGCAACGAGATATCTTTTTATGAACGGAAATTTATTGTTATAACTAGACCCGATGAAAATAGTTTAGAAAAAGGGTCACCGTTTGTAATCAAGAAAGTGATAGATTTCACATGTAAAAGCGAAGTAATATCTTGCCAAAAAACTCGAGCTGGAACACTCCTAGTTAAAACGAAGGGGTTATACCAAGCACAGAGATTATTAAATCTTAAAGTATTTCACGATTTTCCGGTAACAGTATCCGAACACAGCAGTCTTAACTCCAAAAGTTGAAAAAATCCTGAAGTTTATGGATAACAAACCCACTGAAACCGGCCTTATTAAATTCACCTTCGCCACAACAAGCCTACCACCTACCTTAAAAATTGGCTACGAGAGTGTTAAGGTGCGACCCTACATCCCCTTGCCCCTTAGGTGCCACAACTGTCACAGACTGGGATACATAACAAAAGCATGCAAAAGCCCAAAATTATGCTCCAATTGCTCGTCTGTTGATCATACTACCGAAAAAGAGGAATGCTCCAACAACAAATTCTGCATCAACTGTAGAAATGACGTAAGCGACGAACACAACCACAGCCCAATAGACAAATCATGTCCACCCTTTATCAAACAAAAGGAAATTACAGCAATTAAAGTCACCGAGAAAGTTGATTTCAAGGAAGCCATAAAAATATACCATTCCAGGCATATCCACAAACCCACATCATACGAAAAGATTGCTGCTAATCAAAAAACAACCAGTACTAAAGACCAAAACAATGAAAACTCCGCAAACCATAAAACCCGACACCAACAACGACCTATACGAAACTACGATGACATCTTAAGCGACGAATTGGAACCCTCTACATCCAGGACAGCGACACACCGCCGGCCCGTAACCGAATGTGAAAGTGGGACGAAGACATGGAGGTCGACCGAATTGATGCCTACATCCAAAAGATCACCAAAAAAGACGTCCCAGAATCAGACCGTAAGCTGAGAAGCCAGAATAAAGACAAATCATTAGTATCTAAACCCCTTAAGGCCAAAGAAAAAACCGAAAAACTCACTATTAACACTAAGAATCTAAAACACCAGTAGTTCTTTAGTTAAAAGGTTTACTCTACACCCTAGATATGACCCTGCTTATAATTCAATGGAACTGCAACGGCTACATGAACAACTATATACATTTACAACTTATTCTAAAATCCTATATGCCTAAAGTAATTTTCCTTCAAGAAACCCACTTCCACTCCATTCATAACATCCCTATACCCCCAAACTTTTCAATTATAGAAAAAAACACAGCCAACAACTCACATGGCGGGCTAGCAATGCTAAACCACAACTCTATTCAATACGACCGTCTTACAATGAACCACGATTTCGATGCAGTAGGCATAGTCCTACATTCCAAAATGAAAATACGTCTAATAACAACCTACAGTGGCGAAAAAAATAATAGCACCACTTCAATACATTTTCTTCTGGGTAAATTAAAATTGTTTTCAGTGTTTGTTTTTTCCAACACAAAAATTTTTTTGTACTCTTTAGTATTCCTTCTAACCAAAAAGTGTGTTACCATACTTAGAAGTCCTGCCTATATATTTATTTTTAAGTATTTTATTAAAAAAGCCCAAAAAATGGCGAAAAAAAAAATAGCACCACTAACACATTTATTAGCAAATACCATACAAATTTGGCGAATAGTCTAATACAAAGTACGTGTCAATTAGATTTGTCTATTATTTCAATATTTTGAACATAAAAAGTTTGACAATACCATTGAAATGGGACGTGGAAAGCATTGCACTGAGGAAAAGCGTGATATCATCCAAAAGTTGATAAAGGATGGAAAATCGTACAGGGAAGTTGGTCGATTGGTCGGGTGTTCAAATAAAATGATAAAGAACGCTCTAAACTATAAGGAAAAACCTGAAACACGAGGACGAAAGCGATCTATGACCCCCCTTCATGTCAATCGATTGATTCGTCAAAGCAAGAAGGAACCTTTCAAGTCTGCTACTGAGCTTAAAAAGGAGCTTAAAATAAATGCGACGGAGCAAACTGTGCGTACATATCTCAGACAACATAACCTAAAAGCCTGCAGCCCGAGAAAAGTACCACTTTTAAGTCCCAGAAATGTATCTAAGCGAATGAAATTTGCAAAGGATCATGCAAATTGGTCACCCGAACAGTGGAGGAATATTTTATGGTCAGATGAGAGCAAGGTGGTTATGTTTGGTGGAAAAGGATCCAGATCGTATGTCAGACGTCCAAAAAACTCAGAGTATAAGCCCCAGTACACCACAAAGACCATAAAGCATGGAGGGTGTAGTGTGATGGTATGGGCCTGCTTTTCCTATTACGGAGTAGGCCCGATATATTCGATCAAGGCCATCATGGATCAGCACGTATACGTGTATATCATGGAGACCAATATGCTACCATTCGCAGAGTATGAAATGCCGCTCGTGTGGGTCTTCCAACAAGATAATGACCCCAAACATACCAGCAAGAAGGCAAAGAAATGGTTTGGGGACAACTCTGTGAACGTTATGGAGTGGCCTCCGCAGTCTCCAGACCTTAATCCAATAGAGAATCTGTGGTCGGACGTCAAGAAGGCAGTCGCGGCATCAAAACCAACATCCATCGGATCCCTTTGGGGAGTAATTAAGGAGTCCTGGACTCAAATTCCCATAAAGCGATGCCAGGAACTTGTTGACTCCATGCCAAGACGCTGCGCAGCTGTTATTTCCAATAAAGGATACACCACAAAATATTAAATGAAGAATATAAACATAGATTTAATAGTTCAATATTGTTGTTTCATGAATTTTGGTACTTCCTATAATTTTAAAACCCATTTTTGAAAAGTGGTGCTATTTTTTTTTCGTTAAGTTTTTTGAGTTTTAATAAAGATTCTTAAATATTTAAAAACCAAAAGAAAAATTAAAATTTTTTTTTCACTTTCTGTTTCTTTGTTGAAACTCGATTCCAAAAAGGTATTGCATGTTTTGACAGAGCTAAAAATATAGGTAGGGTGACTATCCAAACATTGCTCGAGTAGGTGGTGCTATTATTTTTTTCGCAGCTGTATATCCCACCAGATAAAAGTTTTCAGCTTAATAACTTGGTTAACATGTTTGGAAACCCTTACGAGAACACGATAATAACGGGGGACTTCAACAGTTGACACCAAAGCTGGGGGTCGCCTACAAACAATAGGAAAGGAAATATTATATTCAAATACATCACTGAATAAAACCTACTCCTTCTTAACGACGGATCTCCTACCCACTTTTCAACACATAACTCGCTGACGCACGTTGATCTCACAATTAGTACTCCAACCATTTTCCATTACACATATCTCTGTTTGAGAATGTAATGGAAAGAGAAGGTTATGGACAGCCAAGATTTAAACTAGACGCAGCTGTCTGGTCACTTTTTTCGGCCCTTACGGCCCACATCCTAAGAACAAGTAGCAACGAAGTAAATCAAGAAGCAGCAAATATAATTAAAATTATAAGACAAAGTGCGAACATCTCTATTCCACAATCAAACCCCAGCTTTAACAGAAAGAAAACAGTCCCTTGTTGGAGTAAAAACCTACTCAAAACCAGACAGAGCTTGGAATCAGCTAAAACGATGTATAACTAATGAGAATATGATACACTTCAAGAAAACCAAGGCCCTGTTTAGAAAACATTTAAAAGAATAAAAAAAGATAGCACTACAAACTTTTACATCGGAAATTAGCCCAAACTCTACAACAGCTAGAATGTGGTCAAACATTAATACTTTTTGTGACAGGAAGCTAAGACATGACATTCACTGCATTTCCTCTCCAAATGATTCATCCCAAAACATAACTGGTAAATCGGAAATCGCTCGAACTTTTGCAATCTACTGGTCAGAACAAGCCCGACGAGAATTTTAGCACAGTTTTTCGACAGAAAAAAAGCCCAAATAGAATCGTCAACTACTCTCTTAGCACCGTGCTCAGAAGCATTGATGATAGCCGAAAACATCAATTTTATAGAGTTCTCCAGTGCGTTAAATTCCCTCAAAGGTAAAACTCCTGGCCGCGATAGAATAGCATACCCAATTTAAAGACCCTATCATATCCTTTAACTCGAAGACTCATAAACCTGTTCAACATTATCCTTAACAGCCACATACCGCAAATATTTAAAAACAGCACCCATTCACAAACCGAATTCCGTAAAGACAGCAGTAAGTTCATACCGCACCATATCCTTAAACCCTTGCATGGCAAAGGTCATGGATAAAATCGTTGCGAATAGGCTGTGGTGGTTTGCTACCAATTGCAAGCTCCTCGATAGCCGTCAACTTGGCTTTCGAAAAGGTATGTCGATATCTGAGTATCTAGCCCTGCTAGATTATCAGACTAACGCTGCCCTATCGACAAGAAGACATTTGTCAATAATAAGCTTGGACTTCGAAAAAGCATACGACAAAATTGGAATCCATACGATAGAAGACGAACTGATCAGATGGCGAATAGGTTCTAAAATTCTAAGATATGTTATTAACTTTCTCAGCAACAGAAGAATAAACATAAAAATTAAAAACGTATATTCAGAAGGCAAGCCTTTCCACAATGGCATACCACAAGGATCATTACACAATAAATTGTGCCGCACGATTGCTATTCACAAGGAGTTCAACTTCTTTTCCTATGCCGACGACTTCACTATAGTACGACAGATCAGCAAGAGGACCATGAACGCAAACATAAATGCACTTTTCACTGACATCCTAAACTGGTGTAGTTATTCTGGCGCGAAACTTTCCATCTCTACATGCAAGCACTTACACATATGCAGAAAACCCAATTGCAATTTCAAGATAAACTCGACCGCTTACCCTCTAAGCTCAAGCGACCACAAAACCAAGAGATACAGATGGAAGAAACACATTGACTCACTGACAGACCAAATCTCCAAGCGTCTCAACATCATAAAATTGTTGGCAAGCCGGAAATACAACTGCGATATAAGGACGCTTATAAGCCTCACAAATGCCCTTATAATGACCAAAATTGACTTCTGCCTCCCATTCCACACTGGTCCAAATGCCAAAAATTTTGGCAGAAATTCGAAAAAAGGAGTTACAGACCTGAAACTTGGTAGGCAATATTGTCATAGTATATGTTAAGCCTGAGAAAAAGTTTAGTCCGATTGGACCACGCCCTCTACGCCGCCCCATATAAGTTAATGTCCTTGAAAACTATAAATTCGAGTATATTTAAATCCGGTACATTGTCCAACAAAACTTGAACGTATATATAACTTTTTGAATAAACAATCTGACAATTCATTTCTCCCACCCCTTACCACTCTCCCACCAGACTCCCACCCCCAAAAATATTTAGCTTCCCAAAAAAAAAATATGTAAAACATCAATTAATATACATATATGTTATTTCTTTTAGTAAGGCATTTTTTAATATGATTTTTTTTTTATTATTTTGTTAATCATTTTCCACATCTAAATCGAAAGAATATATATCGATACATTCAGATGTGTCCAAGTCATCTTCCTTATCGTCATCATCTGCATTGACATTATTAAATAGGAAATTTACATTTGGAGCTCTTAAAAGCTCAAGAACTTCTGCTGGATAAGTGTGTTTTTTATTTTGCAACAGCCTTTGTTGAATATAAATGCTGGAAACCAGGGGATCCGATGAATCTAGCGCTCGGCAAAAAACGTCTGTCATGGTATTTATACGACTATTTTGTCTTGCATGTGAACGTCTATCTTTTTTATAAAACTTATTTCGGGCTTCCGATGCATTTTCAGCTAGGCAACCAAGTGGAAGGGAGGATGCGGCTATGATCTGAGCACCATGAGCAAGTACTTTATGTACCGTAGCTGACATTGGGTACCAAGGATACTTTTCCATGTATAAAGAGCCAGCTTTTTTACAGAAATTTTTAAATTTTTGAACATCAATTTCGAAGTTGCATGAAATGGTGATTAATATAATATAGAAGTCTCTTAAAACCTCCGGGTCGAAGCCAAGTATTGACGCAAATGTGTCGGTATTCAAAAATGCTTTTCTTGCTGTGTTCCCATCGTTTGTACTGCCGCTTCCGTTTGCCTTGGGCTTATCGACATGAAGTCCAAGAACCGCCCATAATTTGCCTTGAATTTCCACTTTCCGCGCAGACATTTTTTCTTTGTCTTCAGGGCCACGTACTTGCCATTTATTGATACCAATCCTATATCCAATTTTAAGAACAAATTCGAAAAACCGAATCCACGCGTGTAGAGGACTTACTCCGTATTCTAGCGCTTGTGGGCTTTTTGGAATAAAGTTATCCGACTCCAGATCAGTTATTGTCATAAATTGCATAGGCTTAGCTCCACAGATTGGGCAAGACTGGGTTGAATTAGTTCCAGTTAAGATATTCAGGACTTTTCCGTCAATTAAAGTCATTTTCAGCTCAAAACTTATGGTATAGCTTTGTTTGTTCGCATCTTCATATACCATCGGCAATAAATTTTGAATTTCCAAGTCCAAGTTTGCTTTCTCTTTTAAAATATGAGTCTTTGTTTCTTTAACGAACTCAATTTTAAGAGGCCTGCAAAATCGCACAGACTGCGGAGAGCGGTTCATCCAAATAACTCGACCTATCGAATCAACTAATTTTAGCGGGATTAGGGTTGTTACAAACAAAGACTGATCCAACGTGTCAGATGCATCCAATACGAAATTTTGTTTATAGAGACTTTGCCCAGTCGAACCGTCAAATCCATAACTAGCAATTAGTTTCATTTCAGAAATATCAGCATATATATTAAGCACTTCGCTTTGTAACAACATTATGCGTTCGACTATGTGCTTCAACAAGTTTTGTAAAGGAACAGACGCGACTGACTCTGTAATACATATTCCTTTAGGTCTACATTTTTCTTTTGCTGCAATCACTTTATTGTAGCTCGGATAAATGTCGCAATTCCGGTTTTTGCTATGTTGTCTTATGTTCATATATTGTCTTTTAGTAAAGCTGTTTTCTATTAGAAAATCTAAGGCTTCTTCTGGAGTATAAGGTACACGTTTAGCTTCCTTTTTTTCTTCTTCCACGTTTTTTAAATGCGCCTTCTTTGCAGCGACCGCTGCAGCATGGACAAGAAGATTTGCATTATTGCCATTGTCTGCCGAAACCTCTGCTGCTAATTTGCGCTTTAAGCGAGAACTACCATCGTCGTAGCATAACCGTGGACGTCCAACAGTTTTGGCGGATTCATCAACAAAGTTACATGCTTTTAATTGTAGTTGCATACGTGATGAAAGCCAACTTTGATGTTTCGTTTTAAATCTTGTAACCATTCGATTACATTTGTTTAAATGAAAATTTACATAAGCAACAAAGTTCTTAATTTTCTTTCGAATTGACTCCTCCATGATTTGGTTAAGCTTCCTGTGACTTTGCTGCAGCACAAAATTAGCGAGGCCTTCGGTTTGCCGATTATTTGCTAGCCAAAATTCAAGCATTTCAGCGTGACTCATGTCAATGTTGTCTGGAAAAAGTCAATTTTCAGGAAAACGGGCAAAAACGGGTCAATAAGATTAATATCCTCGTATTATATACATATTGAAGAACCACATGGTGTTAATAGTTACGACAATCCACGACAATCCAACATACTTTTATTCCACGAAACACAACAAGTTTGAGGTTAGAATCGCTAAAAACATCACTTTATAAAAACACATATAAACAAAGACACACCACATAAAACAAGTATTGCGTGATAACAATTATATTATAAATACCTTCAACTTCGTTTTCCATTTTAATTTGATTAAATATTCGAGGAATAACACAAAATACACCAGTTTCAAATGTGCTCTTATTTGCAAAGCATTCACAATCAAAGTTTGTGGTAAATGATCAGCTGACTTCCAGGGCTGCACAAATTTGCAGTGCTTCGATTTCAACAATACGACTATGCTTTTTAACTGCCCTAGTTAATATTCTATTGCAATAAAATATTATTTTTGCAAAACTCTTAAAAAAAAAATTTGAATTTCTGCCAAAATTTTTGGCATTTGGACCAGTGTGCATTCTACGGAAATTGCCCTGCTTCTTACTTTAAAAAACTAAAAGCCAATTACCATTCAGCCTTAAGGCTGGCTTTTGGAGCATTTCTCACCACTCCCATCAACAATCTCCTTTTCGACGCCCAATTGATGCCAATAGAGCTTAGGTTTGAAATGAGCATAGCAAAGATGTGCAAGGCATTACTGTTCGCAGCAAACACCCCAATACAAACCATCCAACAAAAAATAAAGATGTCGAAACGAAGACCCAGACTCCAATCAGTCTTACGTAAAGCATTCCAGTTTTCAAAAGATAGTGGCACATTTACGCCACCTATAAAACCATACAAACAGAAGACACCACCATGGTTTTTCTGAAAAGACACGGTGAACCTTTCTCTGCACCATACAACAACAAATGAGCATAGCAAAGATGTGCAAGGTATTACTGTTCGCAGCAAACACCCCAATACAAACCATCCAACAAAAAATAAAGATGTCGAAACGAAGACCCAGACTTAAATCAGTCTTACGTAAAGCATTCCAGTTTTCCAAAGATAATGGCACATTTACGCCACCGAAAAAACCATACAAACAGAAGACACCACCATGGTTTTTCTCAAAAGACACGGTGAACCTTTCTCTGCACCATACAACAAAGGCAATCACTCCGCCAACAATATACCAAAAAAATTTATATCTCTCAAGGAAAACTTCCATAACTACGGATTTATCTACACGGCGGTTCCAAATCTGCCCAAGGAGTATCCTAAAGCATCACGACAGAAACAACTGTAATTAAAACTGCCATTCTTCCGACACTCAGCTCAATTTATACTGCAGAGGTGGCAGCCATCTATGCTGCATGTAAATATGCTGACAAACAAAAGAAAAAAGTGGTTATCTGCTCCGATTCCCTGTCTGCTGTAACTTCAGTTACCAACACCAATAACCAATCTTTTTATACTGTTCGTATTCGAGACATCCTCAACCGCCACCAACCAAAAATTATATTACTGTGGATTCCAGGCCATAACAATATTCCTGGTAACGACGCAGCAGACCTAGCAGCAAAAGAAGCTCACAAGTTTCCACAGGTTATGGAAGCCAACTATAACTTCACAGACACACAGTTATACATTAAAAGTACTTTTAAGAAATAAATGGAATCGATCTGGCAAAACGCATCTAACCACTACAAATATTTCAACGAAAAAAAATTTTCAATCAAAGATTATACCATCTCATCTGAAGACAACATCAACCGCAGAGATCTTACAAAATTCTTGAGACTACGTTTTGGACATACAAGCACTGCGGTACGCGAAACAACGTGCGGCACTTTTTCCTAGAGTCTCTAATCCATGAAACTTCAAGAAGCAACACCCTCTCCATAAAATCACCTGATGGCCTATCCCCAAAATTCATCAATATCGTCAGCGCCAATAATTTTACCAAGGCCATACGCTTATATAACTATATATAAATTTTTTTAATAACTATATATAAATACACTTTTTCTGAAAATATGTAAATAACATCCTCCTTTTTTTTTTTTTTTGTAAAAGTGTATATTTATTTAGGATTAACAGGTATACTGCTACCTATGTGGCAGCTTGAGCAGGTTGTAAATATAGGGGATAACAAAGTGTTGGTATACAAGATTATACATTAATTTTTTTCATTTGATATTTAGTTAGACTAGGTGTTAAATATATCTTAATGGAAGGTCATGTGGGTGGTTTCTTTTCAGTCTTTTCAGTCTAGTTAGGATGAGAGCCAAGGCGTCTGAAGTAGTTTTCAGCATGCGTACGACAAACATCGCCTATCTTTGGGATTTTGAGATCTCTTTCAATATCTCTGGTTCGCATGTACCAGGGGGCATTACACATCGATCTTATAATCTTGCTTTGCGCTACTCGTATTTTGTTTAGATTCGTCTTAGACGCTATGCCGTAGACTTGTAACGCATACTTCCAGATTGGACTGAGAATCGATTTATAAATTCGAACTTTGTGGGACAAAGAGAGCTTTTTTCTTGACGAAAGAAGCCAGGACATACTTGCTGCCTTTGAAAGCACGGACTGCTTGATCATGGTTGTGTGCCTCTGGAATGTGAGTCCTCTATCCAAAATCACACCAAGGTACTTATAGTAGGACTCGTGTCGAAGTACAGAACCGAACATGGAAATGCCTGGGCAGTTCTTTGGCCTTGTGGAGAATGTGACGCAAGCACATTTGCTGCAGTTTATGCCTATATTCCATTCTGTTGTCCATTTTTCAAAACGTGATACGTACTCCTGCAGGCCCAAGGTTGCAATGTCTATGCTTGGACTCCTGACCATAACCGCTGTGTCGTCGGCGTATGTTGCGATGAGCATGTCATCATCGTCAACTTCGGTACAATCCCACGAATCTGGCATATCTGACGTATACAGTGAGTAAAGTGTCGGACCTAGTACACTGCCTTGAGGTACACCCGCTGAGATTGGACGTTTTGACGACTTTTCACCATCGACAACAACACTAAATTTCCTTTCCGATAGGAAGCTCTGAATGAGGAGGAAAAGCTGTGACCCTAGCTTAAGGCCCAGTAGCTATAGCTAGAATAAGTGGTTTGTGGCAATTTGCAATTGTCCCAAAACCGAAGCTATAATTTGTTTCATATTATTTTCCAAACAATTTTCCGATCGTTTTTATGGCAGCTATATTATATAGTCGTCCGATTTTGATGAAGTAAATTTCGAAATTCAGAACTAATTACAAAATGTTATTTCCAAGCGTAGGAGGTTATATGTTAAAAAACACCGAAGCTATAATTTGTTTCATATTATTTTCCTACCAATTTTCCGATCGTTCCTATGGCAGCTATATGATATAGTCGTCCGATTTCGATAAAATTAAATTCGAAATTCAGAACTAATTAAAAAATGTTATTTTCAAGCGTTGGAGGTTATATGTTGAAAAACACCGAAGCTATAATTTGTTTCATATTATTTTTCCACCAATTTTACGACCGTTCCTATGGCAGCTATATGATATAGTCTTCCGATTTAATAAAATTAAATTCGAAATTCAAAACTAATTAAAAAATGTTATTTCCAAGCTTAGGAGCTTATATGCTAAAAAAACACCAAAGATATAATTTTTTAAATTTGTTATTCCTATTATTCCTATGGGAGCTATAAGATATAGTTGTCCGATCCGGCTGGTTCCGACTTATATACTACCTGCAAAAGATATAAGACTTTTGGGAAAGTTTTAGCCCGATAGCTTCAAAACTAAGAGACTAGTTTGCGTAGAAACGGAAGGACAGACGGACATGGCTGGATCGACTCGTCTAGTGATGCTGATCAAGAATATATAAACTTTATGGGGTCGGAAACGTCTCCTTCACTGCGTTGCAAACTTCTGACTGAAATCAATATACCCTCTGCAAGGGTATAAAAAAGGTTGTTCGAAAACGTTAATCAATTTTTTTTATTGCTAGAAAAAAAAATTGGTAATTATGTATATTGAAACTAAATGGCCGAACCAACAAGAACCAATTTGAATCATATTAAAATACCTTATACAATAACCGCAATCACGTTTTATTTATTATTTATTTATTTATTAAAATAAAACTCACAAAATAAAAGTCATGGTGGATTGGCTAACACTGAACAATTTGGAGCTCATTGGAGTTCTTGATTGTTTTGGAAAATATTTTTTAGTAAATGATTTTTTTAGTAAAAAAATTTGAAACAATAATTATTTTCGGTCCCTGCTTTAGAGAATACGATTTAAGTACTCTTAACTTTTCAGAGTTCGGCCTGGGAATCAAGGTCTACGAGAAGTTGGGAATTAGAAATAACACAATAGAGAACATTTTTAAAGTTATTGTTGCACACTTTTGTGTGGAAGGCTTACGTTAGGATAACTATTTTTAATAGTTAATCAACTATTTACCATTGTAATAACAAAATACTCACAACACGTGAATGTAACTATGTTAATACTGGCTTGGCTACTAAATAGTAAACAAAGCAAAAACAAATAAAAGTACTACCATTCTCAATAGTAAAAAGTAAACTCTCTGCATTAGTCAATTTTACGAACCCAATTATTTTGTGTAAAGCGAATATCGAAGTAAAAGCAAAGTACGCCAAAATTTGCTTTCGGTTTCAAGAAACACTGACAGATGTTATGAAGTTTATTTTTGTAAACAAGAAGCCATAATTGTAATAAACAAAAAGAAGGTTAAGGCATTCCAAATTGACAATAAGACCTAGATTCGACACAAAGACTCCGACAATTTTCTCAAGCCAGCGGTATCGTGCGATGATTAACTACTCTGCAGACGCCGCAACAATACGGTATTTCAAAAACAGAAAACAGCCAACCCAGCAAAACCCAACTGGTCGAAATGGCCAGGTGTGCGATGATACAATCAGGAGCGCCATCTTTGTTTTGGGCTGAGGTGATCAGCACGGCATGTTACATTCGTGACAGATGCCCAACGAATGCACTTTCTAGCTTTTAACCATACTCGTTCTGAAAATCAACAATTTTCTTAGTAATTTACATGCTCACGTGTGGAACAAAAGCGATTGCGTTCATAAAAGTCGTAGGCAAGAGCAAGCTCGAGTCGAGATCCGAAAAACGTGTTTTTCTTTGATACGCTAACGTATCGACTGTATTACCCAAAAAGGATTTCCATAACATCGAGCTAAGATGTTAAATTTATGCATTTGTCAGGTTTCAAAATAAGTACCAGAAGATCTAAGATCGAAGACGAAGATTCGAATGGAATTTACATTGAGATGATCTGCAGCGAATCAGACTCACAAGATGAGTCCTTAAGCGATGACGTCACTGGCAAAATACTAAAAACCGGACAGCGTGGGAGACCGCGAAAAAGATATCAAGCAGTACGAAAAGATCGTAATATAGATGCACAAGAAAACGATTATGGCGATCCAAGTATTACTGATAACTCTCTTGAGGATGTGTTCGAGGAGTGCGAAATGACATTTTCGGCGGCTGCAGGAGATTTATTGATATTCAAGAAAGCGCAAAGTTCAGGAGACGCGGTCTACTAGGCACGAGTAGTCTAGTCAACAGCATCTGGAAAGTCGAAGAATGTCTAGATAATCGAAAGGAAACAGGATGGTTTTCCATACCGAGGACGGCAGAAAAAAGGATCGTTTAGTAGTGTACTAGGATTTCTTAGAAATTTACCTGTATCTAGGTTTACGTCTGCCAGGCTGTTGGCGACAATCTCCGCTGAATGTGGCAAGGAAACAAATGAGATGGATGTAGTCATCGCCTGCCTTAGTGGCGAGCTTGAGGAAAAGTATTCATGGATATTCAGGACCATTTAAACGAGTTCATAAGAAAAACTACATCATGGCGCACCAATTGGACCTTTAAAGCGAGTCTCGAATCCCGTTTGCTTAATAAAGAAAGCTTTGTACGGACTCCGCCGATCGGGATTACGTTGGTATTGCAAGCTCACAGCTAAGTTAAAGGAAATCGGTCTTCAGCCAACTGAACGAAATTCGTGCTTGTTTGAAAAACTACAGGAAGATAAACCTTTGCTGGTTACGATCTACGTAGACGATTTATTGTTGGCGTCGAATCATCCCGAATGGCTGCGAGAGACAAAGGAACATCTAATAAATTCAAATCAAAGGCTTTGGAGTAGTGAAACGTACCTGGTCACTTTATTCGAGCAAAGTGACGAAAACCAAACTGTTTTTATATGTGAAGAAAAGTACGTTGGTGCCATCCTTAAACAATATGGAATGTTAGAATGCAAGCCGGCATTAACTCCGATGGAGTCTAAGTCAACTCTAAAACGACCAGCTGAGCCAAACGAAAATGGGACTAAAAGGTATATAATTGGTTCTCTAATGTTTCTTGCAGTCTCAACGCGACAAGAAATCGGGTGTGCTGTGAATTTTATTAGTCATTTCAAATTCACCTTAACCAGTGAGCACTGGAAGGCATCGAAACGACTCTTTGACTCTTCAATTGAAAAACTAGAGAAGACCTTTACGGCGTCGTAGATGTAGATTCGGGCTCCAATTTATTGGATCATCGTTCGTACTCTGAAGCGGCAATAAGCTGTGGGGTTAGAAACTAACGAACAGTTGCTTTATCAAGCACCGAGTCGACGTACTTGGCTATGTAAGAAGCAGGCCCGGATTGGCACTAGTTACGAATTAGTCCGTGTCCTTCATGACAACCAATGTTCCCAGAAACTGGTCAAAGGCTTCGGATTTCATCCTCGAACCAAGAATATTGACTTACGTCACCACTTTATTCAGGAGAAACATATAAGTGGCGGTATTTTGGTCGAATATTTGTAAATGGAGCGTATGCCAGCAGACGTCCTTTCCAAGAAATTAAGCAGCAACAAACACAAAGAATGTATAACTTCCCTAGGTGTAACTAGTATTTAGATTTGCGATTGGTACTTTAAGGGGTGTGTTCAAACGTGCTTTTCACCTCATTATATGACAAATTACCATTCAGGCAACTATTTCATTAAGTTCGATCTGGCGCCTCTGTTTACTTTTTCGCCATATTTGTTGTTCTTATACTTTGTACCTTTGTCATTTATTCGCTTCAAGTTCCCGGCTTATTAAAGACGACGCATATGGATTGTATATGGATTTTTGGGCAAGTTCAAGCAGTTTTTAAATAAATAGCTCTACATTGGTTCTAGTTGGGTGCTTGGGCGAAAATGCTTTAAAGGCACGAAATAAAATGTACAAAATAGGACCCACTACCACAGACAAAAATAGTCGAATTGCGACCGTATGTCTGACCTTTTTAACAGAGTAATCAATTCCTCAAATTTTTAATTATTGAGCGTGTGTTTAGGCTAGGTTAGGTTAGGGCGGCAGTCGGACTATGGTCCGACACACTTAGACCTCTATGGGTCCATTGTGATACCGCATGATATCGTTTTTCCTTCTCTAGGGTCCCGCCTCTAGTAGTTTCAACCTGTGTTAAGCTGATCAGCTTGTCTTCCACCCGGAAGATTTAATAAAGGCACTTATGTTTTTGAGATTAATCTCCGATATTTCGGTAAGATCGTCGATGAAGGGTCTTATTAAGTTATTAAGTGTTTCAGTCTGAGTCTGCATAGGGCTGTGCAGAAGCAGAGAAGGTCTTCTACCGTTTCCACTTCTTCCTCATCCCTGCAGCTTCTGCAGAAATCATTTTGCGGGGCATTTAGCCTGCCGGCATGTGCGCCAACCAGCCAGTGGCCTGTAAGAGCTTGATCCAACATGCCACACTCTGTGAGGCTGAGTTTGAGTAATTCCGAGGTTTTTTTTGTTGTTTATCACAGGTTATGTATGGTGAGAGATACGACACTGTGGTGCGTTTTGCCAATGGGTGTTGGCTGGTGAGTTAAAGTAGTTTTTTTATATTTAGCTTGCAAGTTGCCATGGGCATACCGACATTCTCCTCTCCTGGGCGGAGAGGCTTGGTGGTGCCCTGCCTGGCTAACTCGTCTGCTATGCAGTTGCATACGATGTCCCGGTGACCCGGAACCCATATTAGGCTGATAGTAAACTGATTTGCCATCTCGTGGAGAGATCTGCGAGAGTCTGCTATTTTACGGGAGTTGGTGGTTGTCGAGTACATCGATTTAATAGCCGCTTGGCTATCACTATATATGTTTAGGTGTCCTCTTTGGAGGCTTATGTTCCCTAAACATTTAGTGCTTCCTTTATAGCGTGGACCTCCGCTTGGAAGACGTTACAGTGGTCCGGGAGCCTGAATGACTTCCTGATATCTAATTGTTCGGAGTAAACGCAGATTGCGTCCGTCGTGCCCGGTCGACCCTGCTCTTATTCATCTCTGTCTGGAATCAGGGCCTCAAAGGGTGTGTGACTATATTCAATGGATTTGCATAGATCCGTTATCTTCGGAATCGATTTATCATGCTGGAGAATTTTAGCATGGCCATAAAATGGGGCTTTCCACTGCCCGGTGTCCGTCAGTCGAATAGCTGCCGATTTGGCCCTTTCCATGCCTGCTAAGTCCAGGCTAGGGAGGTTCAAGATCGCACTCAGCTCTTCATTCGGGGTGGTTCGAAGGGCTCCACTAATACACCAAGCCGCTATTCGCTGTACTTTGTTTAGAGGAGTCTTCTTCCTTCTGTCTGTTACATACTTTCCGACGAATCTAGTATACTCCTTTGCTCTACGGGTAACGGGTATAATTACTAAACTACAAAATACCAGAAATTTATTAACTCACTAGAGACCGAAGGGGTTTCTGTAAAAATAATCACTATTGTATTAATGCAATCACTATGGATATTGAAACAAGAAAATAAATTTCTTGTGTTTACATTTACCTTCCATATTAATCAAGTTTTAAAAAATAAACAAAAACAAATGAAAATAATAACAAACAGTATATGAACTATAATTGTAAATAACGGAAATAACAACAAAAAATAAACAAAAATAAAGGAAAATAATAATAAACAGTAAATAAACCATAATTTTAAATAATAAAAAAAATAAATAAAATAATACAAATAACACAAATGAATTTTTTTTGTTACTCGAACCAGGACAGGTAAATTTAAAAAAAAAGATATTGAAAGGGCCGTCGCAATAAATATGCCCGATTCATTATACAATTAAGGACTGAACAGCTCCTTAACAAAAAAAACTAAAAATCAAAATTTAAAAAAAATGCAAACATGGAACTTCCTTTTTTTTCAAAATAAGAAATGACCACTGCTTTTCTCCTAAACAGTTGTTGAAAATCTTTTTATGCTAAATTAAATAAATATATACCTAGAAGAATTCATTGGCTAAATAAAAAAACTGTAACTATCTTGCAATTCCCTTCCATTAATAAAAATTTCACCTTCTACCTCTTCAAAAGATTCTATTTGAATTGAAAATTCATCTCCTACAAAACTTAAACTATCTGGCTTTCTATCTCCAATCGTGCAGTCGTTCAATTTAAGATTCCTGCCTTCTAATTTTACTTGTTCTTCTGCTGGGACTACGTATTTTTCATGGACTGTCTTCCTAGTTTTTTGTTCTAAGATAAAGGATTTTTTTCTAAAACATTTTTTAAGGAGATGCACGTAATTCTTAAAGGAGTAAGAAGATCCTGAAAACGGATTTCCGACTTGATTGATTGTAAGTTACTCTGATTGCTCCAAAGTCAATGGGGAAATTTTCAACAAATAGATTTAATATTTGTTGACCATTTTTAACATTATTTTTCCGTTGCTTTTGCGAACAGAGCAGTCTGTATGCGCAGTGCAATAAAAATAAATATCTTTGAGAGCTACAATACCGGTGTATAATAAGAACTGCCTGAACTCAGTGATTTCCCAGTTAGGAAGCTCTAACAATGTCCGCGGCTTCCTTGCAAATACTGTTTTGGTTTTGTTTTGAAACTTTATATATAACTTTATTATAATAAATTCGTTCTAAAAATTTGCGCATTACCCCCAACTTGGGTTATCATACGAACACCAAGCGTTTCAGAAGCGGACGGACTATTCAAATAACCTGTGCTGTGATGGTTTGGGTAAATTATATTCGCAAAGTCTTCATCAGTAATTAACTCACTAGCAACAGCACTGCATGTTAATGTATCATCTACTTTGCGACCAACCTGAAGACAATTGGTAAAGCCGTGACTGGATGTATGTCCAGGGCTTCCTGTAACAAATGCCCTTGCAGGGGGATCACAAACCACTGCCCTAAGTTTTAACTTTACTTTTTTTTGTTTGAGATTGTAAGTCCGTTTATAAAAAGATCGGACAATTCACTAGTAAATTTTTACATGTATTGAACACAATTAGATGGCTTATTTGTAGCTGAAAAAACTCCTACTGGAAAGACCGGGCATTTATTAATATTATTAACACAAACTAAAATAGGCGACAATTGTGCACGAGAGCTTTTAGTTAAAGGAAGAACGCGTAAGGATGTTTTCCCAGCCAGGATATGCGCAGGGGTTGGCAAGGGCCTCCACAAAATATTTATAAATTTACAGTGGCCAAGTGGGTTAATCGAGTGAATTTTGAAGCGTGGTCTTTATAATTAGGAGAGGAAATCGAACCAAAAAGGTACGTTACTAGACCTAAGACCGGTTACCGAGTTCGGGCAGACCCTGGACTTGGTAAACGGCTATCGTAGAAAACTCGGGCGGACCCAGGGTTTCGCTACTAACTACTACGATAAAACTCGGGCGGACTCAGGGTTTCGCTACTAATTACGATAAAACTCGGGCGCACCCAGGGTTTTATTACTTATAATTACGATAAAACTCGGGCAGACTCAGGGTTTCGGTACTAATTACGATAAAACTCGGGCAGACCCAGGGTTTTATTACTAATTACGATAAAACTCGGGCGGACCCAAGGTTTTATTACTAATTACGATAAAACTCGGGCGGACCCAGGGTTTCGCTACTAATAACTACGATAAAACTCGGGCGGACCCAGGGATTTATTAATAACTACGATAAAACTCGGGCGGACCCAGGGTTTTATTACCAATTACGATAAAACTCGGGCGGACCCGGTGTTTTACTAATTACGATAAAACTCTGGCGGACCCAGGGTTTTATTACCAATTACAATAAAACTCGGGCGGACCCAGGGTTTTATCGATATCTAGGATAAACTCTATTAACGGCCGATACGTTAGTTAATTACGCGTAGGGGTTACGGTTCCGTTACGTTTGATCGATTCTCGGGCTAGGGCTATTATCATTCGTTATAATTAATTTATTTATTCGACGGGCTTGATAGAGACGGGTCGAAAGTCAAGGAAAAGGAATACACACTCGTTGTCAAATTTATAATGCATTAAATTTGTTTTTATTCACCGTAGGCTTCTCTCGCCTTCTCGTCTCGTTCACATAACTTCCCAAATCTCTGTCTACAGTTTTTTTTTTGTTCTAATCGCGTTTCTTGCTGCACCAGTAAAAATCCTGCACGACTATACCGTTTCGCTTACCGACTAATTGCCACTTATCTCGTCTCCCTAAGTCGGTCTATCCGGCTCCGATGTTCGCGTGTCAATCCTCTTGAGTTCCTTCAGTTTTTTTCGTTCTCCTGCCCTTGGCCTTTCCGATCTCACTATTTTCTCACCACGCAGTCGCAGTGGTGAACTTCTCGGCAAGTTCGAGACTCTCTTTTCTCCGTTTGGCAACAGCAACTCCTCTGCTCTGCCACGCTCGCTTTTCGATATTTCCTCTCGCTCTCCGTTGTCGTCGACCGCGCAGTCGCTTTGCGTTCCGTTTAGGTCGTTCGGTTTACTGCTCTCTCGCGCTCCTTTGGTGGGTGAATTTCTTAGGCAACTGCGTAGGAGTTGTTCCCGGCCTCACCTCTCTTCTCCGCTCTCCTCTCTTCCTTCTACTTATCGAATAATATATTTATGTTTGTTTTCTCTTAAAGCTAATAAAAACCAAAAGGAATAACAATAATAACAATAACAGAAGTATCGTATTTCCTCCTCCCCTCCGTGGGGATCGGGAATAATTGTGGCGGCGTCGGAACCGCCGTCACAACCGTCAATATTAACGTCAATGTTTAAAACTTCTGGTAATTCTGCTACCACAGATAATTTTACTAATTGGTTCGATAAGCCAATATGCAAATAAGAACCCCCATCTATTTTCGTAATATCTGGCGTATTGCTGCAGTTAAATTTATAAAAAGTCCTAACATTTAAATTTTCTTGGTATAAAATTTTGATTACATCTGCAGCGCACCTACGAGTTGACTTGTGCTTTGCAAACCACTTTTTCAACATAAAATTTAAGTCTCCCTGATCGAACTCAATGTTTTCTATATCTTCCTGATTAACAGGGCTAACTTCTACATTATCCTGACCTCCTTATTTATTTTCCTGATCTACATCTAAATTTTCAGGAACTTCTAAATTTTCCTCACATAAATCTAGATTATCCTGACCTACTTAGAAGTTTTCCTGATCAACTTCAATTTCCTCGTGATCCCTAATTTCGTCAATATGTACGTTCGAATTCTTTTGAACTAAGCTTAATCTTTGACGTAACTGATCCCTTTCTATTTTAATTCATCTTCTAACATGACGAGAGCCTGGCATTTTGATAAAAAAAAAAGTAATTTGTAAGATAAACCCAGGAAATCAAAATTTGGCATTACACTTTTTTTTTAATATAAAAAAATTTAAAACGATATTTTTTTTGTTCAATAAAAAACAAATTGATAACACTAGTTATATTTACTGTTAATTGCCAATTTTAATTTTATTATAAAATATAAAAGATTTTATCAAATTTTTGTCAAAACAAGACAGGAAGTTAACATCGGCAAGCCGAAGTTTTTATACCCTTCCAGTTATAATTATTAAATTTAAAAATACAAAAAATTATATTTCCAATAGTATAATATTATCTTATGTCAAAAAACACCGAAACTAAGATTTGTTTCACATTATTTTCCCACCAATTTTTCGATCGTTCCTATGTCAGCTATATAAATATAGTCGTCCGATTTTGATAAAATTAAATACAAAATTCAGAACTAACTAAAAAGTGGTTTAAACAAGTGTTTAAGTGTTAAACAAGGAAGAACGCTATAGTCGAGTACCTCGACTATCAGATACCCGTTACTCAGCTAAAGGAACCAAAGGGAAATGGAGATATTCCAGCAGCAAAGCGAGGTTGAAATGCGCTACCTAGCGGCGGTAGACAGATTTAAGCGTTATGGGCGTTAGAGTGGGCGTGGCAATTTTTTTTTTGATCAATCGATAGGTATTGACGAGACCAATACATTTCATTTAAAAGTTGTTATCTAGCAAAACACCGAAGCTATAATTTGTTTCATATAATTTTCCTACCAATTTTCCGATCGCTGCTATGGCAGCTATATGATATAGTCGTCCGATTTTGATAAAATTAAATACATCATTACAACAACAACATTACAACAACATTAAATACAACATGTTTTTTTCAAGCGTAGGATGTTACATGTTAAAACAAGAAAGGAAGTTAACTTCGGCAAGCCGAAGTTTGTATACCCTTGCAGCTATAATTATTAAATTTAAAAATACAAAAATATATTCCCAATAGTATAAGATAATATGTCAAAAAACACCGAAGCTATAATTTGTTTCATAATAATTTCCCAGCAGCTATATGACATAGTCGTCCGATTTTGACAAAATTAAATTCAAAATTAAGAACTTATTAAAAAATGTTATTTCCAAGCGTAGGAGGTTATATGTTAAAAAACACCGAAGCTATAATTTGTTTCATATTATTTTCCCACCAATTCTCCGATCGTTCCTATGGCAGCTATATGATATAGTCGTCCGATTCTGATAAAATTTAATTCGAAATTCAAAACGAATTAAAAAAGGTTATTTCCAAGCGTAGGAGGTTATATGTTAAAAAAACACCGAAGCAATCGTTCCTATGGCAGCTATATGATATAGTCGTCCGATTTTGATAAAATGAAATTCGAAATTCAGAATTAATTAAAAAATGTTATTTCCAAGCGTAGGAGTTAATTAGGAGTAGGAGTAGGAGTTAGTTAAATATTTTTTTCCGATTATTCCTATGGGAGCTATAAGATATAGTTGTCCGATTCGGCTGGTTCCGACTTATTTAGTACCTGCAAAAGAAAGAAGAGTTTTTGGAAAGTTTCAGGCTATAGCTTAACTGAGAGACTAGTTTGCGTGGAAACGGACGGACAGACGGACGCCTAGTGATGCTGGCCAAGAATATATATACTTTATGTAGTTTTTTTTTAGCCCTAATTTGACGGACATGGCTACATAGATTTGGCTGGTGATCCTGATCCAGATTGTGTATACTTTATGGGGTCGGAAACGCTTCCTTATACCTGTTATATTCCTTCCAAGGAATCTAGAAATCCCTATTTACTCTACAAGTAACGGGTATAATAACGAAGCTATACTCATTTTCCTATTAATTTTCCATGAGTTATCCGATTGAGATCGACTATCGACTCGTCTAGTGACGGCGGGGGTGGTCCTCGTCGGTTGCAATGGTTCACTGCAAGACCGCCTCTGTGTAGCCGTCGATTGTAGCACCTGCCCGTAGATGCGGGGGGAGGTGGTCGTCGCTTGTAAAGCTTTGCCCGTAGACCCGTGAGAGGGGTGGTCTTCACTGGCAGCACTTGTTTGCCGCGGGATGTCCACGAACAACAGCCGCTTACAATGTCCGTTGGGCACGCCTATTTGATGTGGAACGGCTGCAGCTGTAGAACCACCAGTGTAGAGCTGTCGCTGGTACCTTCTGCACCTTCCCGTAGATGCAGGATGGGGGAATTGACTGGTGACAATGTCATTGATTTTAATTAGTTAGTTATGGTGAGAGGGAACTACCCTTCCTTAACTACTAGCCTTGGGACTTAGCAGAGAAATAAGCAATGTTAACGACCGATTTAGCCGGAGTTATATTTACGAGCGATGGCTCTTTATTCTTCGGAATATAAAATATAACTGAATACATATTTCACTTAAAGGTAACATAAACTTAAAGCTCATAGCGGCCACGCAAATATGCAGTGTTTCCGGCTATGCACGAGCATCCGGCCAAATGCTGGGTCAGCGATCTCGCCGCTGCTGGGCCTAGGACATTCGGTCATCGACTCTGTGTTGCAAAACTTCTGCAAGGGTAGTAAAATGGTAAAAATTTGAAAAATAAATGTAAGCATTTGGGCCATTTGATAAAAAAGCATATTGGTCTAAGCAGCGGCTTAAGTTTAAAAAATTTTCGGATTTTAATGTGCAGTTAAAATGTGGATGCTCTCTTGCGGTTTGCGCTCATAACCTTATTTTTACCCCTTTTATATATACTGAGGTAATATTTTTCCCCACCGAAAAATACTTTATTAACAATACTTATTATTTCAGTAATTTAGGAAACGTTTATAAAGAGCGTGGACAACTGCAAGAAGCTTTAGACAACTATCGAAGAGCTGTCCGTCTAAAGCCGGACTTTATTGATGGATACATAAACTTGGCTGCTGCTTTAGTAGCTGCGCGAGATATGGAGTCGGCTGTACAAGCATATATAACGGCGTTACAATATAATCCCGTAAGATTTCAAACCTATTTTATTAAAATAACAATTACAATGCATTTTTATGTAGGAGCTCTATTGTGTGCGCAGCGACCTAGGAAATCTACTTAAGGCCCTTGGTCGTTTGGAAGAAGCTAAGGTATGTACAATCCAGGCATCGTAAAATAGCACCCAGGTTCTTGATAACAGCACAGCAGAGTCCTAGAAAAGACTTTGAAAATGGATACAAATGTCTTTGGCATTAGTTGTCTGTAACTCCCAAATTCCTAGTTTTTGATTCCGGAAAGAAAAACCGGATGGTTCATAAAGTACTGTCGGTAATTTGGGTATTGCTAAGATTTTGATCTTTCGTGGTCTGCGATTTTGCTCTTTTACGAAACCTGATGAATACCTTAAAATAGCACAAATAATAAATTAACTTAACATTAATATTTTATATGTAGGCCTGTTACCTAAAGGCAATTGAAACGTGTCCTGGCTTCGCAGTTGCATGGAGTAATTTAGGATGCGTGTTTAACGCTCAGGGAGAGATTTGGTTGGCAATACATCACTTTGAAAAAGCCGTAACTCTGGATCCCAACTTTTTGGACGCATATATTAATTTGGGAAATGTTCTAAAGGAAGCAAGAATATTCGACAGGTAAGCACATCGTGTTTTGTTATATAAAATAATAATAAGTAGCGCCGTTGTTACAACATTAACAATAAAAAAGGTAATTATTAATGGGTAAAACATAAAATTATCCTCGGTAGACCGATCGATGTTCTTATCGTTTCGTCATCGGAATGTTTCATGTCGTCACCGTTTTGTCCTACTTATACACCTGTTATTTTATCGCCCTTTGACAAAACGCAAGTTGTTGTTGCTAAGGAAAATAATTCGGGGTAAAGTTTGAGGTAAGGTCAGAAAATATATAATTATAAATCAAATATGCCATTAATTGGCCTTGTGATGATAGCAATTTAAGTTTAATAGGCCAATTTGTAGTATATACTTATATATGCTCCTAGAGTTAATGGATATATTCCACTTGGAAAAACGTATGTAACAAGTAAAAGAAAGGTTTCCGACCCTATAAAATATACATAATCTTGATAAGGATTACTTGCCGAGTCGATCTAGCCATGTCATGTAAACGCAGTGAACTTTAAAAGCTAATGGGCAAACCAGCCAATATTGTGCGGCCACAGTTTTGATGCTAGAATAAACATTTTAAGAGAAATGTATTGGTTTCGTCAATACCTATCGATTGACCAAAAAGAGTTTACCACATAATAAAGTAAACGCCTCTAGGTGAAACCCTGCACATCTCCATCTCCTTTCCGCTTCCTCTTACTGGGCAACGGGTTCATTACTTAAGGAAATCTTCTAAACTCCACTATGTTTTTATACCCGTTACTCGTAGAGTAAAGGATCAAATAGGATCAGAGAAATATTCAATATCAATACTCAATCAAAACTGAAAAACGTTTTTTTCAGAACGTTATTTTGCCGAAGAACAAGAACCCAAAGGGGCCATGTTGGGTCCTGCCAGCTAATCCGCCAGATCTCTTTCAAACAGCCTCATGGAAGAAATCTTATAGTAAAATGGTGTCGGCAAAAGGAGCCAACGAAATGTGTAAAAATGCTCGGAGCTTGCGTGGACCAAATATCTACGTGGAAATGACATCTGCGAGCAGACACAGCAAAACATGGCAGCCAGCCCTTCTCAGCCTTAAAGGAGTCCTTAATACAATGAAACCAGCTGAATTAACAAAAAACGCTAGACTATTTGATACCCGTTACTTAGCTAAAGAGATATGCAGATATGCTTGCTTGTGGCTAGCGCCACCTAACGCCACCGTATCGCCCCTAGTGGCTTGGTGGCGTGTTAGTGAAAGCAGCTGATTTGCTAAATGTGGTGTGCACCCTCCATTAAATATGCAAAATATTGATTATTTGGTGATAACCTTTTTATAAATGGTCCAATTTCAATAATTTAAATTTTTTTTTAAATTTTTACAAAATATTAAAAAATGGGGGGAACTGGACGGGTTTTAGTGTTATAGTGTTATGGTCGTTTGTGGGCGTTAGAGTGAGCGTGGAACCCTGCGCTGAGCAGGAAGCCCAAGAATCTGCATTACAAGTCCCAACATTCTAGCTTCTATATTTTCCGAGATCTCAGCGTTCATTCGGACATTGGGACATGGCTAGATCGACTTGGCTATTGATTCTGATCAAGAATATATATACTTTATGGGGTCGGAAACGCTTCATTCTACCTGTTACATACATTCTAACAAATCTAATATACCCTTTTATTTTACGAGTAACGGGTATACAAATATTTATTAGCGATGATAACATGCGCATTGGAAGCAGCAGATTCTACTTGAACCCTAATAAAGAACTTATACGCGACAAAGAAAAAGAAGAAATGTCAGCCCATTCCCTGGCTTTTGCTCTGAAGCTCTAGACACAAGCAACTTTTAGCCATGAAATTCCAAAAAACTAAATAATTCCGTCAGCCATTATATAACAAGTTTTGAAATCTTCTCCTACAACATCGCTATCTCAAAAGCAAGCTCTTACACAAAACCTGTTTGAACTTTATATTCAAACCCAATATCTTTCTGCATTTTAAAACATTTGTCAAGCGCTCCGCGAATAGCGACATGGCTAGTGGCTGTCATCTCTACAGCATTAAATACAATTTCAAAAGGCCTTCATACAAATTCATAAACTGCAACAACTGGAACGCTCAGTTCGAAACAAACACTGCAAGCACCCTCTTTTTTGGAGATCTTAATGCTCGGATAGGGAATCTGCAGGGTTTCACTGAATGACATGAATTTGCCATGGGCTTATATTTAATTATTTCTATGTTATACATTTTGCCAAAGTGGTTTTAAAATGTGCTGTAACGAACTGATTTAGTTAGTCTGCTCGCTAAGAGATTCGAGCGGCTAGCTCAGTAGATTGTGTGTTCGTCCCACCAAGTTTATATGACATGACTGCCCCGTAGATCAGTAAAAAAACATAGAATTCAAAAGTTTAAATTGGATATATTTTGGGTGACTTATTATAACGGGTGGGTGGTTCGGTTGGCTTCCGTGTCGCTACGCTCTGACTCCAGTGGGTGCTGATGATGCCCGTCTTGACCCGTTTTGTAGCTGGAGATCCTCCTGGTGTCCCTTGCCTCTGATCGCTCGTTGATACGTTTACTCGAGGCCGCTTGTTTCCGGAAGCGTCACCGTTCTCAGACTAGGTGACTCGTTCTTTTGGGCACCGCCTTTAGAAACAACGACCGCCTAGGGTTTCGCCCAGTTCGCGCTGATAGTCAAGGTTAACACCAGTAAGATGTCTAGCACTTCACTTCGCTTAACGCCTAGTGCAGACGAACGTTCCCCCTAGTTTCACCCTATTGACTGTCTTCCGTGTTCTCCACAGCTTTCGTGATGTGATTACTGATGACGTTTACTGATGTCGAAGCCAATGTCCCCTCCATTGCTCCTTATAACGCTTGATGCGAGATTAGATGTATCGGGATCTCTGGCTCTTGAGGTCTTGGACGTTCGCCGTTCCGGGATTTGCTGAACCGTTGGGCTTCTCCAGGACAACGCCTTGAATGCCTCACCGGCCGACTGCTCGCCCTTACTTGCTGGTAGTATGGTTCTCTGGCACTCGGGGCTTCGGTCGGTTGCTGTTCTGGGACTTCACCGGTAACCGCTTGGCTCTCCAGGACAACGCTTCTTGAAAGCACAAATCGATCGAACGCTCGTCCTTCGCGCCAGGACCTGCTCCGTTGGGAAAGGCACACTTGGCTTAAAAAACTTTCTCCCCGAGCTCACGGTTCATCGTCGCAGGGCTCTATAGCTCAACTCTGACTTACCCGCCGAACGATATGCCAGGGTGTGGTCGAGACAAGAGTAGGAACCAATCGCCTTTACTAAGTCGTGTGATGCCCTCAGGACCTCAGCAACTAGTGTTTCAAATTGGAGATTCGTTATGTACCGATACCGAGGTAGTGATCTTGCTCGTTGTAGGTTTCTCACGGCGCTGCTTACGAGGACTTGACTTGTTGCTGTTGACTTGTTGTTTACTGGCTGCTGGTTCACTGGTTTATTGACATTGACAACTGAGTGATCTTGATGGATTGACTGCTCGTGATCGACTGATCAAGCTGCCAGCGCCATGCGACCTTACATAGGGCATCTGGGCACCGTGCTTCCATTTTGCGCACGGCCCACTGGTGCTCTTTACTCCAGGTCCAATGTCCGTGAATTTTGTTGGACCTCTTTGTCCTCTTCCCACTGATTCCAACTTGAGTCCTGTGTCTTGGCGCCATCCTGCGTGTGCTCCTCTCGCATGTGGCACGCAGGCTCAGACGTCCCGCTGGTGAGATGTGGCGCTTCTTCTCCTGGTCCAAAGTGCACGGCAGAGTCCAAAGTCCGATGATTTTCGTTATTTCCCTTCGCAAACGGCACCCCCGCTTGCCCTCGGAGTCTTCACTCTCACACTCTCCAAACTCTCATTCTCTTGCTCTCCCTCCTCAACTTCTCGTTCTCCAAACTCTCAATCAACGCTTTCTCTTTCTCCAACTTCTCTATCACCAAACTCTCACCTTCCAACTTCTTGTTCTCCAAACTGTCTTCGCCTTGCCGTTAATACGCGCTAAGTCGCCGCGTATCTGGTAAGCGACAGGCCACCATGTATAATAGCCTCTGCAAATTGTGGGGAGTTATTCAACTCCTCAATTTCCTCCCTTTCTTCGGGAAACCAATTTATTGGGTCTTTGAGTCCTTCCTATGCTCTCGATGAATCCCTCGACGCTCCCTCGACGCTTACAGCCCTATCTTGATTTTCACAGCGCCGGTTATCGATCAAGCTTGCATTCTTTCCCCACGCGCCTGCCTCACAGAAGTTAACTTCTCCCGCGCAGATTATCCATGTGTTCCTACTGGTAGCCAACGGGTTGCCAGCTCAATGCGTTCTCCGCCTCTTCGCCGTTCCTCCATCTGGTCACACTATCCATACGCGATCAATAGTATTCAGCTATCGATTTAGCAAGGGCCAACTGCTAGTTGCGATGTTTACCATTTCCGATATCTCCATTATTTTCTTGTGTGACAATATCGTCCAGTGCCAAACAACCGCCTACTAATCGAGGCGCCCCTTCCCTGGGCAATGGTGAGTTTGAAAAACTGCTTATTTTTTTGTTTTCGCGAGGGATTTCACGGCCACACCTCTTTCCCAACAGACCGAGGGGCGCTGCCGTGTGTCGTAACGCACAAATTCACGATATGATAGCCGCGTAGAAAAATAAAGATATAGTTCGAGGAAAAAAGTAGGATACAATTCTGTGCTAGAATAAGTAATATTAATTGTTTTAAAAGAAGCAGAGAGTTCGATTTTGAGATAGTAGGATAATGTCTATTGTAGCCAGAACATAATACTCCGAAAGGTTTATGCAAGTCATAGTTAAATCTACAATGATTTATAATAAGGGGAATGTAACTACTTGGTAATACGCATGGAACAGAATTCATCTCGAATAAAGTTGCAAATAAAGATTGTTCCAAGCATCGTTCTGCGGTTGGCTAGGGAGGGTAAGTTAATTAGAAGTATTCTACTAGAATAAGAAGGTAAAACAAGAAAGGAAGTTAACTTCGGCAAGCCGAAGCTTGTATACCCTTGCAGTTATAATTATTAAATTTAAAAATACAAAAAATGATATTCCCAATATTATAAGATAATACGTCAAAAACACCGAAGCTATAATTTGTTTCATATTATTTTCCCAGCAATTTTCCGATCGTTCATATGGCAGCTATATGATATAGTCGTCCGCTTTTGATAAAATTAAATACGAAATTCCGAACTAATTAAAAAATGTTATTTCCAAGCGTAGGAGGTTATATCTCAAAAAACACCGAAGCAATAATTTGTTTTATATTATTTTCCCACCAATTTTCCGATCGTTCCTATGGCAGCTATATGATATAGTCGTACGATTTTGATAAAATTAAATTCGAAATTCAGAACTAACTAAAAAATGTTATTTCCAAGCGTAGGAGGTTATATGTTAAAAAACACCGAAGCTATAAATTGTTTTATATTATTTTGCCACCAATTTTCCGATTGTTACTATGGCAGCTATATGATATAGTCGTACGATTTTGATAAATTTAAATTCGATATTCAAAACTCATTAAAAAATGTTATTTCCAAGCGTAGGAGGTTATATGTTAAAAAACACCGAAGCTATAATTTGTTTCATATTATTTTCCCACCAATTTTCCGATAGTTCCTATGGCAGCTATATGATATAGTCGTCCGATTTTGATAAAATTAAATTCGAATTTCAAAACTAATTAAAAAATGCTATTTCCAAGCGTAAAAGATTATATGTTTAAAAACGCCAAGATCGTGTACATAAACTCAGCGTTTATGACGCATATTGATTATTGACTCGGCAAAAAGTCATTACCTTACACTTAGAGCCATTTAAATCCAGTAAATTGCCAAAGCACCATGTTTGAAAATTATTCAAATCGGATTGTAAGTTGGACTGGCGAGAAGTACTGCAGGCATAATTTAACATCATCTGCTTACATTAGTACACAAAAAAGAGTTATAACTGAGGTAAGGCTCCCCTGTAGGACGCCGGAGGCAACGTGGATTATACAAGAGAGAATTTTTAAAAAGTACACTTTGTGCTCTGCAATGCAGATAATTTAAGAACCATCTTAAAGGATCAACGATGAACCATAATAAATCGAGAAGAACAATAATAACCAGACCATAACAACCATCCATAAAAACCAGAAGAACGTGATTTACAGAGTCAAATACTTAACTAAAGTCAGTGTAAAAACGTCTGTTTGAAGATGTTTTTTAAATCCCTTTATCACAAATGATGTAAGTTCCAAAAGGTTAGTGGTTGTTGATCAACGTTTCATAAACTCGTGTTGACAAGGAGATATAACTGGCCTACAGAGGTGCTGCAAATGGGGAGTAATAATATTTTCAAAGAGCTTTGGGATCGCGACAATTTCGCTTCCCTTCATGTCGAGAGGACTTACAATCGAATTATTCCACATATGGGGAAGTTGTGAAGATTCTAAACATAAGGTAAACAATTTGAGAAAGGGCTTGCATAAGGCCTCCGCGCAATATCTAAACACGCCCCCAGGAATTCCATCGGGACCAGGCGAATAGACGGGCTTAACGCGTTGAAGATTAACAAGAACAAAGCTATCATTTACGGTGCGACAGAACATAAAATTCGACTTGGATACAGTGTAAGAATTAGGTTGTAAGGAATGAAGTTGAGGTATTCCAGTCTTTCCAATCAAACAAAAACACCTCTTAGCGAGGTAAAAATCTAGTGACGATCGCACCTCCAGCAAACAAAAGTTAAATATTAAAGTTTGAAAAGAGTGCAAACTTAGTTTTCGTTAGAAGTTTTTAGCGCAGAGAAGGAATAAAAGGCGCTTTGAAAGGCGTACAAAGTATTTCGAAATTCCTTTTTACGTTATATAGCACAAGCCTGTAGCCATTGCTCCCAGGGGTTTTGAATACTGTGCGGCCTTAGTTTGAAGTTGCAATTTTGGTTGGACCGGCCTTAACTTCGTTTTCATTCCATAGTTTACAAGTTACGGGTGTACTATATATAGCCTTTCTAACAAACTAACATTTTTTTCCAACAGTGGTTAAACTTATATTAAGCTTTTTAGCATTGTCTTAAATTTCCAAGACCTTCAAATAGAGTTTTGACACGCACAAAAAAGGTCAACGAGCAAGCAGTGTTCGATGTTCTGAAATAGGGCCATTTTAGTTGAATATTAACTTTGAAACGAGACTTTTTACGACAATGGGTAGTATGTTAAAAGTCGAGGAATCTAAAGGGCTATACACCTTAAAATTTAATTTGATATCGCTAGAGCCGTTTTTGAGAAAAACAAGAAAAAAATCTGAAAAAATCAGACTAAAAAAAAACTTTTGCCCATAATATTTAAACGGGTGAAAGGCGAACAAAGCATTTGAAAATACCTTTCTAGCAACATATAGCACAATCCTGAAGCTTTAGTAGTTTACAAGTTGCGGGTGTACAAAAGTTAGCTATTTATAGCTGTTTTCTCGCCAAACTAGCTAGTTTTTCTAAAAGTGGTAAAACTAATGTTTCTAATATTGAGCTGTTTAACACCGTCTAGATTTTTCGGGACTCTAAAGTAACGTTTTGGGACAAACTGAACTTTTGAACGGAGCATCCGATTTTGATAGTTAAGGTGTCATTCGACGCGTATTTTAATAGCGGGGGTGTTTATCCCCACCGGCCCCAACAGATCAAATTTTCTAAACTTTAACGTTTACCAATTGACCAATTGATTTTTTTAAAGGATTGTTACGAAATCCTGTTAGATTTTGCAATACCTTTCGATTGATGTATCACTCGAAACAATCGCACACCCTCCTGGTGCGCATCGTCACTACGTGGACTGCCGCCCACAGTGATATTACGTTTCTTTTCTAGCTTCAATCAGACTACGCCGTTGGTTTCCTTAATTTAAGGGCCATTGCTCGACAGCGGTTTTGAATACTGTGCGGCCTTAGTTTGAAGTTGCAATTTTGGTTGGACCGGCCTTAACTTAGTTTTCATTCCATGGTTTTCCGTGTTTCTTCCTGTTAATTGTTGGTGCGATGCGTGTTTTCTATCTTGTTTGACCAGCTAGATACGGTGTATACCTAAATCTGCACCGCCCACTCCCCTACTTCAACGGGTAACAAGTAGGTGAGTTCTTCCAGTGTATTCCGTATAGAATCTCCGAATGCTACGGTGTGTCTGGTCTGCGCGACTTGTGTTGCTTTCCTCCCTCCGCGCATACTGCTTTCTACGTGACGTAATCGGTAACCGGCGTTTTCAACCGTGGTCTCTGTAGCTCATCCAGTCCCTAGGGTTTTCCTATCAAACAGGGCGCTCGGGAGTCATGGCTCCCTGCCTTGGGTAAGAAACGATAAGATATAACCAGAGGACTCCGATATGCTCGTGTTCACTTCTAGCACAATCTCCGGAGTTAGCATTTTACCAGCCGTCTGCACTTGATTCGGTTTAAGTCTCATGCATGTCTGGCATTTCCTCACATGGTCTTGTGCGTCTCTATGCATACCTGGCCAGTAGCATCGAATTCGGCTTCCTTCGTGTCCCGCCGATGGTGCGTCGTGGTCTTCCTTTAATACGAAACGACTTTGGTACGCACATCTTCCATGACGCGACGTCTTCGCTGCCCGTTCTATGTGGTGTATGTCTATATAGACATATCACATAGTCAGGGTATTTCTGCGGCTGAGTACTTCTGTTTTCGCACATTTCGTTAGTCCAGCTGCAAACTCCTGAAGCCATTGGCGCCGTTTTCCTTCTTAACAAATTAGCATTTTTACGAGTTCAGCTTCAGCTTTGCTTCTATTAGACGCCGGAACACTTCTCTCAGGTTTTTCTTGTCTTCTTCTAGCGTACGTCCGATCACTATTATATAATCCTGGTAGGCGAATGCGTGAAGTGAAAAGGTTCCAGACGCCGAGTGGGATTTCTTCCTGTGGGATTTGCCACCATCCATCCTTCAGGTCCAAGCTGCTGATGTACCGCGCTTCCCTTAGTTGGACTAGGATATAGGGCTACCCAATGCATCCCAGGCATCCTTAACAGACATCGCGTTGATCTGTCTGAAGTCGACGCACAGTCTCGACTTGTCTATGTTCCCTTTCACCATCACAATGGGGGAGCGGTACGGGTTCTCTGCATGTTTTATGAGCCCCATTTGGATAAGCTCGTCCACCTTTGCATTGATCTTCCGTTGGATATTTGGGTTTTTGGGGTAGTATCTTCGCTTGATTGGCTTGTTTTCCTTCATTTCGATCTGGTGCTTTACCATGTTCGACGTTCCCGTAAGTCATAGCTCTTGCTCCGGGAATTTCGAAGCATCGTTTTCTTCGCATCTCCATTGAATGTGTGCCACCGATAGTCCTCCATTGTGTGTTGAAGAAGAAAAGTGACGCTACTAGGAGTTGACGAGTGGTAAACCACAAGTATATCAGCTATCTGTATGCTAAACAAGAGCTCGAAATAAGTGGGAAACCCTATGGGAGTGTCCCAACATTCTGAAATATTTGCCATCTGGAAAATTCGTTGCCAAGGGTGCACGTGCTTTCGAGAAAGCAGAGTGTGTACAGAGTGAGGACAGAGTATACACGATAGTTACCACCAAGAGCTAAATCAGCAAGTTTCGACTGCTTTTGATGGTAAAATGCACAAGAGTTGCGTAGTAATACTTGTACAGAGAGACGTCACAAGTGGGAAATGGATGATGCAATTGGACTCGGATCTGGTGAACATAATTCACAAAACTCGGAATTTGAAGCAGGTGAAGTTGGAAGCGCAGGATGCATCTTTACTGGACCATTTAGAGGTTAAGCGAGCACTCCGATCAATATGAACCATTCGGGTTACGACGCTCCGCAGAGTTTGGCAGGGCAGCAGTTCACTCATAAAGTGACCACGGGCAACATGAATGCGCAGAGGGCAATGCCTCCTTATACGGATCGGACTGCGACGAATTTATACTGAACGCATATCCTATGCGAATCTTCAGCGAAACAACGCAGGTCAGTTTATACCGACAAATATCGTGCGGCAACGCCGCACGTACCGCTATGTAACACTGTCGGATTCATGCCAGCGAACAATGAACCAATGTTTGTACAGCAAAATGGTGCAGCAGGGTTCGTTCCGTCAGCCAATGGACTGGGTTTCGTGTCACAGTTTAACAAAAATAATAGTTTCTATCAAAGTAACGCCCTTAAAAATGCTGGGCTTAATGCTGGTAATGTTGGACCTGGAGGACATGTGTCACAGTGTGCCGGCACGCTGCTCCCTTATGCAGGTCATCGAGACCCACATTGACACCAGCTCAAGTTGAATCGCGTCAGTTCATATAACGAGGCCTGTCAGTTTTTAGCGGAAATCGCGAAGAGTGAGAGAGAGTAATTATGAACAATCAACCGAAAGATGTGGATTCACCAACGAAGAAAATCTTGTCAGACTTCCGAAGTGTCTAAAGGGATCTGCGCTAGAAGCCGCCCATTAAACCCAACCATTTTGAATCCGTAATACGACTGCCACTGAAAGTCCAGAATTATTGTTCCACAATTATGTACGACTACAGGAATACCTTAACGATTTTTATACCCGTTACTCGTAGAGTAAAAGGGTATACTAGATTCGTCGGAAAGTATGTAACAGGCAGAAGGAAGCGTTTCCGACTTCATAAAGTATATATATTCTTGATCAGGATCACTACCCGAGTCGATCTAGCCATGTCCGTCTGTCCGTCTGTCTGTCCGGATGAACGCTGAGATCTCGGAAACTATGGGAGCTAGGCTATTGAGATTTGGCGTGCAGATTCCTGAGCTTCTTACGCAGTGCAAGTTTGTTTCAGTAGAGTGCCACGCCCACTCTAACGCCCACAAACCGCCCAAAACTGTGGCTCCTACAGTTTTGATGCTAGAATAAAAATTTTAACTGAAATGTAATGTTCTCATCAAAACCTATCGATTGACCCAAAAAAAAGTTTGCCACGCCCACCCTAACGCCCATAAGCCGCCCACAAACTTCAAAAAATCGTAAATATGAACGTGGATATCTCGGAAACTATCAAAGATAGAGAATTGGGATTTTAGATTTAGATTCCGTAACCTTATACGCAGCGCAAGTTTGTTACGCGAATATGCCACGCCCACTCTAACGCCCACAAACCGCGAAAACCTGTGACGCCCACAATTTTTATGCTAGATAAAAAATTTTAACTGAAATGTATTGGTCTCGTCAATACCTATCGATTGGTCCAAAATTTGTAGGCCCACTCTAACGCCCATAACGCTTAAATCTGTATACCGCCGGTAGGTGGCGCATTTTAATCTCGCTTTGCTACTTGCATATCTCTATTTAGCTGAGTAACGGGTATCTGATAGTCGAGGTACTCGACTTGTTTTTTGTTAAATGATTTGGTTGCTAAGTTACCGAGTGATTTCAAGCTAGATTGGGGTAGACATCGCTTAGCAGCTGGTGTCGCCAATTTGTCCATCTTTGACAGTTGGCTCTTTGGTATAGCGTTGTGCGCAACGATGGTTTCACCTTATGAATGTCACTCAACAGATAAAGATAAAAGTGAAAGGTATTTAAAGGACCGCTTACTAGTGGACGACATTCTAGGAAACAATGACATCGGCGAGCCGAAGGCACACGTCGCAGAAGAACGTCTTTGTCCAGAATGTGGCTGCGACCATTTGCTGGCAAATTGCACGGTGTTCTTATCCATGTCCACCAAGTCGAGAGTGGCATTAATTAAATCCAAACGGCTGTGATTTTCTTGTTAAAGAAGCCTTGCAATCTTGATGGAGTTAAATTACCGCACAACGTGCTGTTGCACTCACCGAATAGTAAGATTAACAGTAAGAGTCGTAATGACAGGGTGGACAGTCCTAGAAAAACCAGCAAGTTAGAAACCAGCGAGTCAACGGTTTTATTCCATAAAAAATCCACAACAATGGCTCTGTTCAGTTATATACTAGTAACATTGCGTACTAAATCGAGATGTTTATGCTCTAATCGACGAACGTGCGTCGTGCACGCTAATGGAACGTACATTAGCCGATGAGCTAGGACTTGATGGTTCTGAAGAGCAGCTATGTCTAAAGTGGACTACCGACATGACCCAGATCGTGTCAAAATCGAAAGCCGTGTTTCCGCTGAAGGTCGTTCGGAAGTAAGACACGTGCTCAAAAGAATGCACAGTCTAATCAACTTGGATCTTCCATTTAAAAGCATCGATGAACAGACTCTCAAAGATCGTCAGCACCTAAGAACCGTTCCGATTTCATCATACAACATCAGACAACATTAAGATCAGTGTGCCGTTGGAGGTACGTGAAGCTGAAGATAATGATCTTATTGCCATTCGATTGGGATGGGGATGGGCTGTGTGGGGGCGGACACTAAGGATCCGAGAATGACACGTCACCTAGTGTATTGCGTATCTGTCACTGCACAACAGTTTGTAGAACGCGAAAACTTGATAAAGCTATGAAGGTGTTCTTCTTTTTGAAGTCTTTAGACGTGAGCATTCCTATAAAATCGCTGCGATCTAAGGAAGAACAGGCGCTAAGGGTAACGAAAGCAACTACAAAGTACATATTCAACGAAAGTCGCTGTTAGTCTGGGTTGTTATGGAAGTAAGAGGTCAATATGCCCGATTCGTACCCGATGGCTCTTGAAAGGCTCAAGTACCTTGAGGCAAAAATGTTAAGAATCCGAAGCTAAAAAAGTATTTGAATCCATGCAGCACTACGAAGAGAAGGACCAGATATGTTGGTGTCTTTGCCGGGGGTGCTTTGGCGCATCAGATAACGACCTATTGCGGTATCAGGCGATATAAGGGAAACGTTTCATCAAGTTAAAGCTTGTGCTCTAGACCAATCTTCTCAGAAGTTCTTATGGCGTATTGGAAAAATAAATCGCCCACTGGATACATTCGTGATGCAAGTGATGACTTTTGGCGCTGCATGGTCACCGTTACTCGCCAACTTTAGATTGAGACGTAATGCAAAGAGATTTGGAGAAAGAAGAAGCTGTTAAAACAATTTGCCGAAAACTTATCGTTGACGATTGGTTGAAGTCGGTTGATATAGAGGATCAAATGGTTCAACTAGCGAACAGTATTAGAATATCCAAGCGAATGGTGGTTTCGAAATAAAAAATTGGCTATCAAACTCCAAGCGCGTCATATTCTCTCTGAATGACATTTATAAAGCACTGTCTAAGTATGTTGGCTCACAGGACGAACTGCCGGAGAAAGTTTTAGGAATGTGGAGGCTACCCGAGTCTGACATTTTAACGTTTGTCATCAGGCCTGAGTTGCTGCAGAAGCTGGCTCTCATACCAAACGCCAAGTGCTGAGTATCGTTGTGTCCATTTTCGATCCAATCGGGATTTGCTGATTTTTTGTGTTCGTCCCAAATCACAAATCAGAAACGAATATCGCCTCTGTCATCTGTTATGCTGGATCCGCTACTGGATGCTGCCCAAAAGAGAGTGTTAGAATTTCTACGCCTTCCTGTAAAACTGCACGGACCTGAGCTGAAGAGATCGCTTCTGCCTAAGCGGGATGTCGAAATGGAGGCAATTTTCATATGGTTTTGTCAAGAGGAAGAATTTATTGACGAAATCCGGTGCCTAAATGAAGGTCGCTGCTTGACAATCCGGAAAAGCATTATATATAAATGCTCGCCATACCTGGACCCAGTTGGAGTGCTCCGCAAGTCAGAGTTAAGCATCCTGCTATACTTTCGCGTCACCGTGTGGAATTGGAAAATTTAAAACCACTTCTTGGTTGGTAACTCCAGTGGACTACAGGAATGCGGGTCGATGGAATCCACTTGGCCAAACATTTACGAATCGCAGGTCAACTGGCATATCGTTTCTGGAAAAGATGAATTCGAGATTATCTGCCCACGCTGACTAGACGTACAAAATGATTTCACTCGAACCCAACTCCAATTTCCGTGAATGTCGTGGTTCGTATTGTTGATGAATTAAAGCAAGCGAAACTTTTTAGGATGGAAAAGTTTGTAGCGGCGTTGTGCGTAAACCGGGTGGACTCGTTACTCGCCCGGCAGTCAAACTGGCTAAATTGGACATCATAAGTTTTGCCAATACTCAGCGTTGTCACGCAGAAGAATCACGAGGTGGGGAACGTTGCGTGGCTAATAAGAGTGCTTAGCCGCGCGCTAACTGTCCAATTTAAAAAGCAGATTTATTTGAATTGCTGTAAGTTTAAAAACACACTTAAGTTGTATTGAAAAACTTGCTAATGTAAGAAGAAGAAAAGGGACGATACTAAAAGTTAAAGAGCGGCAAACCACGAGTATTTAAGCTATCTGTATGCTCAACAAGAGCTTGAAATAAGTGGGGAACCATCTGGGACCGTGAGTGTCCCAACAAAGATATTTATGCTCCGTTATGATAATATTAAAAGCAAGTAGTTCCTAACTTAGTAAGACGCCAGTGCAAAAAATAGGAGTGTGCTAAATTTGTGGCTATGGTCTAATAAACTAATTAATTATACAACGATTCACCCAGCGAAACAACATCTTGAGGGGCACAAATTCGACAACTCACGGGTGTCGCGTAGCCAGAACAACTGCCATGATCAATACACTGGTAACCATACTCTGGCAGGTGGCAACGTGCACCAGCCGGCCATTGACTCCTAAGATAGGGGAAATAGAGAAACAGTTCCACTAGGTGGGAACAATTAGTTAATTCATCCAGTATGGGAGGCTAGCGAAAGCTCTAGTCTGGTATAAAAGACCCCAGTGGGCCGGCAGTATCGCCAACGGTATAAGCACAGTGTAGATCATCGATCATAAGGACGATATCCCAAATGTCAACAATACGCTGAAGCTCGTCGTTGGACTACTCCTTGTTCTGGACGTCCTGAAAGTCGTTAAGATGTACAAACGATCTGTGCAGAGACGCAGCGGCCAACATCACGCCCTGGAGAAAGTAGTAACCCACATCGGTGCCTGAATAGATCAGTTGCAGCAAAAAGCCAAAAAAAAGACAATAAACCAATAAAAGACGAAAAAATTGCAAGTAACTACAAACAAAAGTGAATTGCCAAAACAATAAAAAACAATTTGCTAGTGCATGCATTTCTGATCCAGGATCCAGAGCGTCGAGCTCTCATCGCCCAGGATTAAATGGAGGGTAATTGTGTCTGAACGAGTTGCCCATTGTAAAATATATCTTTATATGTATATGTATATATCCGTGCAAAATGGTTACCACACAAGCTTTAAGAAGTACGACTAGCAAAGATCCACAGTTTAATTTAAGAATCCAATATTTAAAAGTAAATTTACGAATAACTATAACCGAGTTGAAGAATTCATATATTGACGACATATGGACATATTGGACTGACGACTGACGAACTTTACGGACTAATAACCTTTTCCAGGCACTTTAAATATTTATTCTCGTTATGTTGGAGAGGAGAGAGGCTTATCAAGGTCCCACGTCCCAAATACGACGTAGCAAATGGTGTTGGAACATTGGACGCCTCTCCCTCGACCCAAGTCCCTATCAGGACTCGTAACATAATTACTGAAAGAGTGGCGATTCTAACCATATACATTTTGACAGGAATTAGGAACTGTACAAATCTCAATAGGTTTTAGAAGTGGACTTCGCTAGTGTTTTACAAAAAATTTACTTGTTAGACCATAAAGTTTAATTTTGATCGTTTAAGGGGTTATATACCTTTTTGAGCGAAAAATTGAGGGAACTTTGGATTTATTTTCAGGTGTGTAGCAATTATTTTACGACACTGAAGTTATTATTTATTGATAGTACATGTTTTTATCGAAACAACAAGCATTTGTTCTTGAAAAAATATAAATAATTTACGAAGTTATGGCAATTCTCTCGGAACCCTTTTTTTTATAGCGGCTTGCGGTGACCACGATGGAAGTCCAGCAGGTCAACTGAAATAACCAAAAAATTTTTATTAGTATAGTAATATTTCCAGTTCGTGAACGATTATTTTCAAGAATATTTGTTTTTTTCTGCATACAGTAACGATTTTTCCGAAAAGTTGATTTTTCGAGTTCTAAAAATTTTATTAAAAAATTCTGGTCTGCAAAATCAAAATTGGCGCATAAAAACTGAATCGTTCACGAACTCGGCACAATCATTCCGAATAATTTAAAAAAAAATGAAGAAGATCGATCAAATAGTTCTTGTGCAATCGCGGTAACAGCAAAGGCACTTTTGGAAAAACACGACTTTGAGATAATCGCATTCAAAGCAGACAAACTTACAAGTCATCGTCGAACTATTATTCAAATCTCTATGAAAATTTGGGAAAATGTTCTCTATGGGATATACTTTAGGATACAGCAAAATAAAATTTTTTCGTTTTTTTGAAGAAAAAAAAGGTATATAACCCCTTAAACACACAACCACTAGATAAAGCACCATTCTTTAAATTTACCAAATTAGTTTAAGACTAGAGAGAACTCTATAGTCGAGGCCATCGACAATCAAATTCCCATTACTCAGCTATGGGGAGCGCAAGGGAGATGTAGATATTTAAGCTGCAAAGCGATTCCACACTTTCTATGCCTCTAACTTTTTAATAAATCGTCCGATTCGAACCATTTTTGACATGTAGATGGATATTGATAATCACAGATTTGTACAAAATATTTTAAAATGTGGGTGCTAGACGGGTTTTAGAGTTATGACCGTGGGCGTTAGAGTGCGCGAGGCGCCCTGCTGAAATCTGTTTACGCTGCGCAAGGAGGACCCAATATTTAACATGCAAAGTGATATGTGAAGTGGCGGTTCACAAAAGCAAATAGCAGTAAGAATACGTTTATGATTGTTGCGTTGAGTCAAAGCTCACTAGCCACATGCAGTCTGAGCCCGATTCACCTAAATGAAAAAGGCAGCCCACGTTTGTCGCCAGCTAGACTCGTTCTGGCGATCCGGGGTCCACAGCGCAACGTCGATGTAAGTTGCCGTACAAGTACCGTGGTCGAATGAAAAAAATTCTTTGCTCAAATGTGAAGTTCGTGAGATTTTGAGATGCCCGAAAAATCCGATGTTGACTTAACGTCCTGAGTCTCGACTGAAACTAGTAGTGCAGCTATTAACGCTGTAGTATCAAAACCGGTCACATTCGTGATACCAAAAGAGTAACATATGTTTCGCAACGGAAACCAATTTTGGTTTCACGGCTGAGTCCTGACCTTTTATCTCTGGACATTATGGCCTATATCTGTAATGAAATGTATAATCTATGAACAAATTTAATTTTTATATGCTAGGAATTATCATCATTTAAGGCCGTTGTGCTCATTTTGTGTTCTATTTGTCAATTATAGCATGTAGACATTTTTGTTGAAGAGTACCATGCTAAAATAAAGAAAATTTGTTCAATGGAAGTTAGAAATACCGTTAAAGAGCCATCAACAGCGCCCTCTTCTTTATCTATCCCAAAAAGCTAGATTTTGTCCTACTGCTTTCCTAGCAGAATGCAATATGTTTACTGATTATGCTGACTAATTTGTAAATTGATAGTTTTGCCTTGTCTTCCCATGCTATTATGTTTACGGAAACCTGGTTAAAACTGGATTTATTTAGCTCCGAAGTTTTTCCATGTAAGTACACAATTTACAGGCTTGATCGTCGGACCCGTCGTGGGGGTGGAGTTTTGATTGCAACAACATAACTAACTCTTCCCTCTAAAGCGACTGGTCCACCGTCGAAACATCACATATATTAATACCCTTAGCACATTGCCTAACGCATAAGCTGACTGTCGACTCGGGTACAAAACTGAATGAAATATCTGAAATGTCAGCTAAACAAATTCACTGCAATGTCAGTATTTGATACATGCGTTCCTACCTATTACCCTCCAATTTCCAACAAACCTCCGTCGTTTAAAACTTAAAGTCTAGGCTCTACAAAAAGTTTAGAGCTTTCGGATCACAATCTGCCTCTTCGCAATATTTAAGTGCTCGGTCTGATTTCACAGTCCTTAGAGCCCAGTGAGATAAAAACTATTTAGTAAGACCCAAAGAAGCGTAAATCTGCCAGTTACCTAACATCGATTGATTTTGAAAATTCGGCAGCTATTCAGATCAGACGATGGCCGATCTTTTTGCGCGGATTTTTCAAACAACTTATTCAGCTCCAAGTCTCCCAGATTAGTCTAACCTATATTCCATGTCTAAAACCTTATTTTTTGTCCGCGCATAAGTAAACGCTCCTTTCTTTTAGACCTGACCTGACGGTGCTACTGCACTTCATGAAAAGGAGAACAAATTTATAAATTTCGTCGTCCTACACTAGCTACTTAAATAGGTCTTAACTAATAACAAAATCTAGGGAAATACATGAAATAGGCATTTTTATTACTATTTATTCGGTAAAAATTATTTTTTTTTTATATGGAATTACACTTTTTCGTTTATAAGTATCCCTTTAGGAAGTTAAAGGAATATTACTGTATCCTGTGAGGGAGTTAAAGGTAAATTACCCTACCCCATTAGGGAATTCGGTGGTCCCGTTTGGGCGTTCTTTAAAAACTAACTTAACCACCCTAAGTTGGCTAAGGCCCCCTAGGTTCTACAGCAGTGTTCTTAGCAGATCGCCGCATCAGCGCTTCTTTTAGACCGTGGCGGTCACTGTACTCTCACGAGTCGTTACTGGATACCGTTGCCCGTTCCGTTTGCTGGGCTATCGGTGTTAACTCCTCCCACCGATAAAGAGGGCCGTCCACGGCGCTTTGCACTTCAATTTCTCGACCAGGTATGGCGTTACCCACAGCTTGGTTTCTATTAACGCATCGTCGGCGGATATACCAGATGATCCCACAGCAAGCCAGGGTGATGGATGCTACCGCGAAGATACTCAGGATAGACTTACCGACTAGGTTCTTCTTCAAATCGCAAATGTGTTGAATATTCCTGAGACTCTGGTCTTGCAGATAGGGCACGCTTAGGCACCCTCGATGCAGTGTCACATTCAATGGTGACAGGGCTGAGACCACCGGGCTCTTTCTAAGTAAAACTTGATGATTGACAAACCAGCTTCCGTTTATGGAGACGCGATCGGTGAAAGTCAAGAAGTAGGTCCTGGAGCTGAGTCGACTGTCTCCATCAGTAGTCTTGATGGCGACAGTAGCGTCGTTTATGATTATTTCGCCGCCATCAACATCTAACACGTGGTCCAGATGCCCTGTCTGAGTTTTGCAAAAAGCATCCTTTCCGGATACCAGTTGTTGGGCGCATGACTCCTCTTTGATTCTTTAGCAAAACCGTACCACCGTCTTCGAGGTCTAAAATTACTAGCTTTTGTTGCACAAGATTTAATTTTCTTACAGTTTAAGTATGGAATCGGGAATTTCATCAGAAAATGTAGCAAATCGTTTTTTTTTCAAAGCCTTATTACAAGGTGATTTCCAAAGTAAGCAGGACTTTAAAAAAAAAGACAGAACAAATAGTTTTTTCGGCAAAATCAATTTATTTTATTCAATATAATCTCCTTCTGCCTTAATACAGCGTTTTGCACGGTCCAAAAGCATGTCGAACGAGTGTTTTAGCTCGTTGCCCGGTATGGCCGCCAGAATGCCGGTGCAAGCCTTTTGAATGGCCTTTACGTCTGCATAACGCTTTCCTTTCATCGGCAAATGCATTTTTCCGAAAAGGTGGAAGTCGCACGGTGCCATATCAGGTGAATACGGGGAGTGGTTGATGGTTAAAATGTGATTTTTGGTCAAATAGTCGGACACAAGCGTCGATCGATGAGACGGCGCATTATCGTGCAACAAACGCCAACTTCCATCTTCGCGATATTCGGGCCGAACACGTCGAATATGGCGCACCAAACGCTTTAAAACTCCAAGGTAGAATACCGCATTAACTGATTAAAACAAATCAGCATTGTCTTCACTTTTGACCTCTCCAGGGCCGATTTTTTGGGTTTCGGCTCGTCCGGCACCTTCCATTCAGCACTCTGGCGTTTCGTTTCGGGATCATATTGAAAAAAAAAAGCGTTTCGCCACCAGTCACAATCTTGTAAAGGAAGTTCGGGTCTTTTTTTGCCTCTTTAATGATGTCCTTCGAATGTTGAATTCTGAGCAATTTTTGGACGTCAGTCAATTTGTGCGGAACAAACCGTGCACACACCTTTTGTAAGCCCAAATGTTTGGACAAAATGCGATAAATCGATGTTTTTGAGATGTTCTTCTATTTCCATGAATTTCAATGATGATTTCGGCTGATTTTTTATGAATTCACGCACAGTTTCGATGGAATTTTCGGTGATCACGGATTTTGGTTGGCCCACATGTTCATCGTCATTTATGTTCTCACGACCACTTTGAAAACGTTGAAACCACTCGTGCACTCTGCTACGGGATAGGCAATCATCGCCATAAACTTGTTTCATCAATTGAAACGTTTCGGTAAAATTTTTACCAATCTTAAAACAAAATTTAATGTTGGTTCTTTGTTTGAAGTTCATTTTCGCACCGATGACAAAAACATACTGGAAGTCAATAAACGGTAGCAGATTCTAACACACCAGTTGACATATAGGTGGCTCCACTAGAGGGCGCTAGATTCAAAAAGTCCTGTTTACTTTGGAACTCACCTTGTCACAGTGGTCGGGCTTGTATGGAGCCGCGGCCATAAATACTTCTAGATGTGCTATCGCTATGAAACTTTCACCAAAAATCTATAAAAATATTATAAATATATAGTAAAAAAATTGACCAGATCGTACAGCTATATCCTGTAGCTTCCTTGGGAACGATTTCCTCAGTAATTGCGCTTACTGGAGAAAGTAAATTCATAAATTCAGACTGACATTTTTACTGTAAGTTATTTAACAACCAAGATCTATAATACCTACATGTATGGGTGTGATTACCTATTTCCACCCCCACGCACACCTTCTCAGATAACAGACAAAAAGCCAAAGATATATACAAGTATTTTTAATGTGGAAAACAAACAACAAAACAAAATCATGTTCTTTTTAAATTGTTTCAGTAAGTAATGAAATAATTGACTCTAGTAGCGTTGATTTTTGTTTATAAGTAATTTTTCTTTGTCCAGTTATATATGGATCAGAGCTTAAAAGCAATCTGTTAAACACATTTTTTGTTTAGCAGACACGATTTTATCATAGCTGGGCAACACTTCATATGATAATTTTGAGTTAATAAATGACCGTATCATTAAATACTGGTTAACTGACATTCCATGAAAAGAGCTAAAACTTCTTCAATTCTTGGTTCGGAAATTGATTTATTCCCTTGCAAATCAGATATCCGTAAAAGAGATACAGAAGACTCATCTCTAATCGCAACCTCTGCTATGCGTCGGCGTTTCGTCCTATTCGAAATGTCTGCAAAATCCTTTTTTGGCCGTCTACGACTAATATTAATTGCTTTTGGTGGCAAGGAGTATTTTATAATTATAGTTTCCTTGCACTCCAGCCAATCAGAATTTTTGTTAAGAAATCACTCTTTATTCCGATTAGCAATCTGCCAAAACGATGCCAGCTTTTTACAAATATAGCTTATTTGTGTTTGGAATTCGTCCAAATTCGGCTCATATCCCTTATTTCTTATGTCCTTAATTAGGGCATCCAGTACATTTTTAAATCTTTCTGCAAGTGTGCCAGATTCCTCAATCCAAATGTTAAAAACATAATTTCGAGTATACTTGCTTTGAATTTGGTTACCTGAGAAAATAATTAAATAATCAAACAAAAAAATAATCTAAAAATATAAAACACATAACAAATAACGCAAAAACAACAACAAACTACAACGGAAACAACAACATAACAGACACAGAACAAAAAAGTGCGTCCCTCCTAGATAGAGCTGCTGAAAAATAAAAGAGGTTATGTTGAATTTTGCAATGGCAATTGTCCAGACGCAGGTTGTCGCAGCTGAAGTAAACATTTTTATAATCTAAAAATATTAATAAATAATGTAATGTGTACTTTATTGGGGGGCAACGTGGGGAAAACACTTAAAACTTTACCTAAACTTTGTAATGGACAACAAATACAAACTAAAAAAGACGCACTTCTTTAAAAATAGATATAGACAAGACACAGCACAAAATATTTATATATTTATCTGTATAAATAAAGTATATACCACTATGAACAATATTCATTTGAGTTCTATTGATTTTACGAGTGTTTTATAATTAATTTGCCTTTTTTAACTTTGGGCTGTTGCACTTGACTGCTGGCAAGTTGCAAATACGTAAGCACGTGCTCGCTCTTTTCGTTCTATATTTAGAAAGTCCCGTTAGAATTGCCAAAAAAACGGTATTGTGTCGTTAAGTTTGGACAATACGCTGTTAGAAAAAGTGGGTTTCGTTGGAATAGCTCAAAATCAATTTTTTTATTTATGGCCTATGGCAGCGACCACTGTGCTTGTACTAGATACTTCTAAAATGTCTGTAACACCAATATTTGTGAGATGGCAATTACCAATTTCTTTTATATCAAGGTTGTTCAATATGCTTGGGCATAATTAGTCTATTTTTGCAAGGCTAATGTTATAAAAAACTTTTCTAATTCAGTCATTCAATTTTCCTCGAGAATCGTATAAAACTTCAATTTGCAGGTCGTTTTCTTTTAAATTTAATTAAGGTATCTAGAGATTTTATTGAGTCTTTCTTGAGTTTTGCTGTTTATTTATATTTTTCAGTTTCGACAAGTTGTCCTTGCCTTAATTTTAGTTGCTGTCAGTCGTCGAAATGCGGCGAGCATGCGACTGCTTTAAGCGGCTAAAAGGTTTATACTCGGTCTCTGTCTGTAGTGAGCTCTCAGAGATGAGACCAAAGTGTCGATTCAAATTAGGTCTTGGCTTGCATTATATGATACCTCTCGAAGCTCTACGATATGGTTCTGGTGCGGTCTGCATAGTCCTGATATGAAGACACGGTAATTGTGTGTCCGAAAGATCCATATTTTTCCCAAATGACAATTTCCCCGGCCAAAATAAGTATATATAGTGAACGCTTGTAGTCGTCGAACTTGTTTACTGAAATTGAGGTAGGTGCTGATAACAGAAGTATTACTCCTAAGATCCTTATCCTAAAAAACAATAAAAAGGTGTCCTTAATTTGTATTCTCATCTTAAAATTTTCATTGTGGACCACTCTCGCTAAAAGTATTGCGTCAGTAGTGTCACAGAGTTTTTGGTCAATATTGATGCACCGCGCTATTTCCCCTAGCGTGCTGTGAAAACGCTCAACCTGCCCGTTCGATGTACTGTGGAGAAGCGAAATTTTCACGTCCACGCTTGCCTTAAATTCAATGGGTATGACTCTGTGAGTTTTGAAAATGTATCAATTGCCGTCAGAAAATTTTTTCATCGGCGGAGAAAATGTCGACGTGCAGAATCTGGCCAGCATATCACGAGATTGGTTTTTTTTATCCCACTATGTGTTTTTCCGGATGCCTGTTATATTTTTCTTTTGAACAGACTTTGCAGTTGGCAACCACTTCATGACTTTCATTAGGTTGTCCCTGTTTGAGAACTTAATAACGTGTCTCATCTTACTTTGTAATATCGCAATAGTCCTAACTGATAGATATTCAGCTTTCTCAACTATTATTTGATTTCTGAAGCAGTTTATGGCCCGGTCTGTCGTTACCAGTTTTTGCTTGCCTGGAGTACGAGTATAGACGATTTTTGTTATGTTATGTTATGCTCGTCGATAAAAGCTTTCCACCAAATTATCTTGTCGTTTGCATTTGGGGACACCGCAATCGTGAGTGGCTTAAGGGTTTCACTCCACATTCTATAGCTAATAGTTCTTTCACGTTTGCGGCCAAGGGCTTTTCATCCTTACAAAGTGTTTTAGAAATCATGGTAATGGGTCGCTTGTTTTGAGATAGACCATGTTGTGAAGCATCTGTTGTTAGTTCAAACATACATTAACGCTCCATCTTCAGAAAATTATAACGTCGTCACGTATACATATCACATTTCTCCGACTTTCTCTCCTTTGAAATAGGCAAGGGGCATTTTTAAAACCTAATGGGAGTCTGCAAAATTCATACATCCCGTCGTTAACGAAAATGCCCACTTTTTTCGGTCCTTTTCAGGCAGCGCAATTTGGTGAAACTCGGATTTAAGCTCCAAGGTCGTAAAGTACCCATGTTTGACAGTAATACTAAATGGTTGGGATCGAATACCTGTTCAATCGGTTCAATCCTCATTGAACACTTTTTTGTCGACTACCCATATGGTATTATAATATGGGGATGTAGACGGCCGTATTATGCTATTGGCTAGAAGTTGTTTAAAATCGAAGTTACAAAATCGGCTACACTTTTGGGATAAGGGTATAGTTTGGAATAAACAGGTTCCTCATCCGCTTGAATCGTGGCAAGCGTGTTTATATTGTATGGCAGGAACTCTTTGGGGTCCGCAAATGTTTTCAGTCTTGAATTAATCATTTCCACATAAGACTTTTCGATGTTCGTTGGAATATAGCCGAATATAGTTTTCTGCGGCCTCTGTATCTACCAGTAGCCTCATTGTGCCTGGCAATCTTTTTTGGGTCAATCGATAGGTATTGATGGGAACAATACATTTTAGTTAAAATTTTTATTCTCGCATCAAAACTGTAGGAGTCACAGTTTTGGGCTGTTTGTGGTCGTTAGAGTGGGCATGGCACATTGCTGAAACAAACTTTCTCTGCTCAGGAATCTCTCTAGATCGACTCGGCTAGTGATCCTGATCAAGAATATATATACTTTATGGGGTCGGAAACGCTTCCTTCTGCCTGTTACATACTTTCCAACGAATCTAGTATACCCTTTTACTCTACGAGTAACGGGTATAATGACTTGGACAGGGGATGCTACCCAATTTCTGCTGTATTTGTGGAGGGAAAACATGGAATGGAGTTTAACAATTACTCCAAAACTTTGTGGGAATCCTAGTTTCTCCTTCCACACATTCTTGAATCTTCTCTTTGGTCAAACATGGATACCATGGGTATATTTATTAAATTGGCCAAAAACTGACTTCAATTTTTCTTCAAACTTTTGGGCCTGCTTTACAAAGGCGTTGTTAATAGCGTGCTATCCTATCCGTCCCTATTTAATTTTCACTACGCTTCCCTGAATATCTCATCATTGATTAGTTTTCTAATAGCAAAAAAAAGTATCATTTGGCGGTGAAAGCATTCCACATGTTTTCGTTCAAATTGTATTAAGATTTTCTTTTGTTTGCATTTTTTTTTTGGATCAGCTGAATTTGTACGACCTTTCCTTCGGATGCGGTTTGCGTAAGCCGATCAGCTGTTCGCTTCAGCGATTCTCTATATGAACAAGCTCATGTGAACAGAGGCTATTAGTAATTTGTTTACCACATGCATTTAAAATAAATATTAATTTTAGTATTATATACTAGCTTTAATTTTTTAAAATAAAATAAATAAATAAATAAAATAAAATTAACTTTTTAAGCTTTAGATGACTCTAAGATCAGTTCAGTTTGCAGAAACGGGTGTCCTAATTACCCGCTCAAAGTTTCCCAATTTACACAAAAATAGTAGGGGAGTCTATGGTAAGGTAAAGAGTGGGGTAATATGACGAACTCGTCAAATCTCACGTCAAAAATGTCGACTAATTTAAGTCGATTTCTCTTATTGTGCCGACAATATATTTAAAATAATATTATTAAGAGTTCGCGTAATTTGTTCTTCAGATAACATTATTACATTTGTTCTATTTTTTCTACATCCGATAACTAAAAATCAATTACTTTTTATTGATTTTTGTTACACCTGGAAACGTCATTTACATTTCAGAATTCCTATAAGTATATATAGCGTCAACAGCTTTGATGCTAGAAAAAAAAATTCACTGAAATATGTTGACATCGTCAATACCTATCGATTAACCAAAAAAAGTTTGCTACGCCCACTCTAACGCACTAAACTAAAAACAATTATTTTTTGATGAATTATGCGAATTAGATATTGAACAACTTAATATCTTAAATTTAAACCCAGAACTGAAGTAGACATTTTTTTATGTATCGTTACATTTGTATTCAATTATTGTACATTTTTAACTTTTCTTTAAAAAAAATAATTAATTTTCACTTCTGCATAAAGGTTTAGTGTGTATTTATCAGTTCGTCTCCTTACCCTACAATTTTTAAAAGTGAAAAAATTGGTCCACGCCAACAGTTGTAGTATTTAAGTCCGCTGCAATTTTACAATCGAATTTTTACACGAACATGCTCTATAGATGTCAGCAACTTCCTACTTTTAAGCCTTGTTTGTGGGCGTTAGAGTGGGCGTCGCACCCTGCTGAAACAAACTGGCGCTGCGCAAGATGCTCACAAATTTACATGCCAAATGCCAAATTTTTACCTTTTATAGTTTTCGAAATCACAGCGTTCATACGGGCGAACAGACAGACAGACAGATGGACAGACGGACATGGCTAAATTGACTCTGTTAGTGATCCTGATCAAGAATATATATACTTTATAGGATCGGAAACGCTTTCTTCTACCTTTTACATACTTTCTGACGTATTTATTTTACCCTTTTACTCTACAAGTAACGGTTATGAAAACGATTCGTTCACTATACCATACACTACTTTAGTTAAGGGAAAACATTAGTAGCTTCATTTTCTTCTGACTGTCAAATTATTAATTTTTTTTAATATTTTTAGGAGTTTAATTAATTATGTTTTAAACCATTTCCCAATTTGTTTTAGTCGGGTTTTTAATTTTTTGTAGAATTTTGAAAGAAATCCAAAGAATAAAGTGCAGGCTTGTAACTGGCTTATAATAGTTTTGAGAAAGTCTGGTGTCCCAACTCACAGAACTCTCCTTTACAAGTATTTCATATATTAAAGGAGGGGATATCCCAGTAGAGCTCGGTCAAATTGACAAATTTGGTTTGCAACGCAGTGAAGGAGACGTTTCTGGCCCCATAAAGTATATATATTCTTGATCAGCATCACTAGACGAGTCCATCATCTTTCTTTTGCAGGTAGTATATAAGTCGGAACCAGCCGGATGGGAATAATCCCATGGGAATAATCGGAAAAAAAAATTTTTTTTAATTATTTCTTTGGTGTTTTTTAACATATAAACTCCTACGCTTGGAAATAACATTTTTTAATAAGTTTTGAATTTTGAATTTAATTTTTCATAATCGGACGACTATATCATATAGCTGCCACAGGAACGATCGGAAAACTGGTGGGAAAACAATATGAAACAAATTATAGCTTCGGTGTTTTTTGACATATCTTATACTATTGGGAATATCATTTTTTGTATTTTTGAATTTAATAAATAAAACTGCAAAGGTATACAAACTTCGGCTTGCCGAAGCTAACTTCCTTTCTTGTTTTAAATATTTTGCGCAATGGTGTAGCACAATGATGTGTCTTGTAAATGAGTTGTGCTTAAATCAACGATCAACTTAAATTTATTATACTTAAATATAAAAGTTTCATATTAAAAACAGAATGTAACAAGAAAGAAAGCTATAGTCGAGTGTCTCGACTATCAGATACCCATTACTTAGCTTTTAAAATGCAAAGAGCGAGATGCCTTCCTCCCGCGCTGAATCCATTGTTTTCGGCAATTTAAATTTTACAACAATATAATCGGAATAAGATTATTGAAATTGGTAATAAGATTATTGGAGAGGTAGAGGGGGAGACTTAAAGAAACAATTGCTCAAATTGATTATTATTTAAAAGAATAAGGTAGCCACGCACTCCTCTCTCAGCGCTTTTCGCTTTGATGCGCAGTTTGGCCTGCAACTATTTACACACACAGATGCATAATTATATTTTTTATCACAGTCGGAAATGACTGCATTTCAGCACCTGTTGATTCATTATGAGATGGCACCAAAAACCTGTGCCGAGTCTTCCCATTCTATTAACACGATTGCGGTACAAAAAAGAATGTATCTCTTGTATGCACCTATGTGCATAAACTAAAGGTACATTCTGTACGCATTAATTTAGAATACTCCTTTAAGATGAAAAAGGAATACACCCATGTATATGCACCAAAAAGGTACATTCTGTACGCACTTACTTGGAATGCGCCTATAAACTGTGCCCAGGAATGCACCTATACGCTTTCAAAAAATAAATGTCTGTAAGCTTTTTTACGGAATACATAAAACAGGTTCTTAATTTCATATTTTATCTACCTTTTTTTAATCGGAATGGCTCCCCTTCTGAACGGGGGCTTGCTGCTTCCTTTATATCTTTGTACTTTAATCATTAATGCAGTCCAGTCCTTGGTCTTCCCATCCTTTTTTTGCGATTCTGAAAGATATAAAATTGAATATAATATATTTATTTACATGTGTGTATATATTAAAAATATACAATATATTTATTTTGGCACAATTATTTTATTTAATTAATTTGTTTTTAGTTTGTATGTTCAATGTACATATGTACAATTGTACATATGTATTATGTGGTTTGTACTTCGCACTTATGTACATATGCCTTTGCAGTTTTTTTTGTTTTTACTCTATTGTGTTCATATCGGACTACATTATCTACACTTAAATTACCTGTGAAAATATTGATGTAAAATTGGTGGCAGAAAGCAACCACATTTTTCAAAACATGTGGCACGAACATCACTTTTCAGAATTAACAAGGAAGAACGCTATAGTCGAGTACCTCGACTATCAGATACCCGTTACTCAAAGGGAAATGGAGATATGCAAGCAGCAAAGCGAAATTAAAATGCGCCACATACCGGCGGTAGACAGACTTAAGCGTTATGGGCGTTAGAGTGGGCGTGGCAAATTTATTTTTGGATCAATCGATAGGTATTGACGACACCAATACATTTCAGTTAAAATTTTTTATCTAGCATGCAAATTGTGGGCGTCACAGGTTTTCGCGGTTTGTGGGCGTTTAAGTGGGCGTGGCAAACTTTTTTTTATCCAAGCCAAGTAAAAGCTCTAGTCTGGTATAAAAGACCTTAGACAAATAGAGAAAGGGGGATAATCCATTTGGGTGTCTTGCTGACGGAAGCCGGCAGCTTCGAGGGAAGGCGACTTTCCCTGGGGCAGTCGTCCATGGAGTTTTCTGCCACCAGGACCAGCCACCATATCCAACAGTCCTTGAGGAGAACGCAATTGCAGCTAGAAATAATCTTGTGTCGAACCAGCGCCGCTATTGTCATCAAAGAACGTGGAGAAGATCAACAATAAGGACGACATCCGACATACTGCGATGTTTGTGGACGCCGTATCCGTGATCTCCATGCTCCTGAAATTTGTTCAGCTGTAGGAACCATCCGTTCAGAGCGTAGCGACCAATAGCATACGTCGGAGAAAGTAGTGATGCAATATAAATGTGTTAATCGAGCCAACCAAAGCAAAAGTAAACTCATGCCTAACCAAGGACAAATATCCTCAAAAATTACAATTGGATAACAAGTGAAAATCTAGCATTCAAACATGCATTAAAATATATTTAAACCAACCGAATCAATAGACAAAGTGCGAATCATGATAAACAATTAGAGAGGACGAATCTTTCTACCAGCCGTTGAAGAAGTCGCATGCCTCTGGCATAATATAAATATATTTTGTGTTTAAGTGAATTGGTATACTTAAGAACAGCCGTATTTTGGGGCACGTATATTTATATATATATATCCAATATAATATTTTCCCAAAGCCCAGGATCCGGAGCGTCGAGATCTCATCGCCCAGGATTTAAAGAGGGGATAAGTTTGTCGGGACACGGTTCCTTTCTTATAAACATACATATATAAATATTCGTGCAGTATCCTACAGTTTTATAGACTACTATAAACTTTTTCGGCGGCGAGTATCAGCCTTGTAGTTATATGATAATTGCAAGAGCCCTCTGAGCGACGTTTGTAGTCGTGAATAGTCAGTATTTTGCTGATGTGTGCACCTTCATAGGTGATAAACTGGATACTCTCCGATAACAGAATAATTGTCAATTAAATTAGATTAATCAACAGATGCAGATATATATTACCTAATAAATTTATAATGTGAAAAAGAATTGGAAACCATGGTGTGCTAGAACTCTAACAAAGGGGGTGTGCTGCCGCGAGGAGTGGAGTAGGTCAAGAACAATGACATAACTTTCGACGGACAACCTTGACAATAGGGGATCGTATTGCGCGGCCGCGACGATCCATTGGCACACGAATGTGTGAAGGGGAGGGAATATGGCCAAAACACGACAGCTAAGCTTGTGGGGCAGTGTGGACTGACGACTGACGAACTTTATGACTAATATTATTTTCCAGGCACTTTCAATATTTATTCTCGTTATTTTGGAGAGGAGAGAGGCTTACCAAGATCCCACGACCCGAATACGACGTAGCTTATGCCGGCAACTGGTGCCTGAACATCGGACGCCTCTCCCTCGGCCCAAGTCCTTGTCAGGACTCGGGCACTAATATGCCCACGTAACAAAGGCCTTAAGAGTATTATATGGCATGGCTTGACTAAAAAGCATGCGGGCGCTTTTCCGAGGGCTCCAAGTTCCAAAGACCACCATGGTGGCTTACTTTTCTTGGTTCCCCTGGTTGCGCTGATCATGCAAGATTTTTTATAAGCCCTGGTTAAGGTACCTACTAGGTTGCTTGGGCTCGACTTATTTGAAACTGCGGGTCTAGGAGTCTTTGGTATGAGTCTGCCAAGGGTCTTTAGATATCGATTCTGGTTCGTTTTCCGATAGTTTCAGTAACTGATTGGAAGATTTGTATCGAAGCTACAGTTGGGCAGAGAATGAGTGTTTCTGCAGCACTCGCCATGATTTTTGTCTTCCCCACATTTGATTCAGAGAAAAGGGTGAAATCAGGAACCTTCTTTCGATTTTTCGTTATAAAGATGGGCCCGTTACCTATGTTACCCACCAGGAGCTTTGATAACAAATAACAAAAAAATCATCTCACCAAATTAGTTTACGTCAGTGCTACCCAACTGATGATGATAGGCCTTGGCGTCGCAACCAAAGCAGACAACCTACGTGGTGTCAATCTCTATATCAGATACGGAAGGGAGTCATCGTCGATCCCGATGCCATGCATACCTCTTGCAAGGTCGCTTTCCTACTAGACTGCCGTCAAAGGGATCGGCGTCGGTGACGGAAGGGTTCTAGGCCTGCTCGTCATTACGACCCGAATTCTTTCGTCTCCTTTATACACGCGCACCAATACGTCCTCAAACCCGTTGCGCGGTCTAACCTCAGCTGCCTTCAGCAGGAAGCTGGTCTGATCATTTATTGAGATGATAACTAACCTTTTTGAGCTCTCCGTCTCTTCCACTTTCAGATTCGGGTTCCAGGCCTTATGCATGTTGAGAATTCACTTTGGTTCCACAGGTTTTTCCGATAGCCTGACGTTGGTCCTGGGTTTGTTCCGGATCCTGTCACAGTCACCCACTTCAAGCCGGGTTGATTTTTTCAAGGGATTCCACCAGCCTGTTGTAGAAGAAGGCGGCGTCGGCATCTTGGCAGGCCACTATTTTGACCTTGCCCTGATACTAGCCCTCGTCTCTACATGCTCCCCCTTGTCTTCACAACCTCGACCATGGAGCGACATTTTTCCTTAGGGATGTGGCCATTGCTTTGGGATCTGTCGAGAACCTCAACGATGCTCGTGCCCTTCGTAACTTCGGCGAAGAAGCGCTGCTTAGGCTTCCTCGGTTGCTTGGGGCCAGGGCATTCTGCTCAGTAGAGCGTTGCCCTTTGGTGGTCGCTTGTTTTTGGGGTATTTTCGGGGAGTATTCCTCTTGCCCATTTGATCAGGGCGGCCTGGTCGTCGGACGGTACCGCTTTAGCATCCTTATAAGGACAAAAGCGGCATGTCTTCTCCTGGCTGGCGGTTTCGCCATTACTCCAGGACCCCGCGCGTCCTTCAAATGTTAAAACCCATTATGGCTGGTTTAGTAAATGTTCGATTTAGTTACTTCGCATATTTCTCAGAAAAAACTATTGCTATGATGTTGGCCTTAACTTCTTCATATTGTTTGAGTTGTTACTCAATACAAAATCTTTTTTTTTTGTAGTGCCATCAAAAGAAAACAAATAAACCATATTGATTTCAAACATAATTTTTATACCCTTGTAGAGGGTAATATGATTTCAGTCACAAGTTTGCAACGCAGTGAAGGAGACGTTTCCGACCCCATAAAGTATATATATTCTTGATCAGCATCACTAGACGAGTCGATCTAGCCATGTCCGTCTGTCCGTCTGTCAGTCCGTTTCTACGCAACGTAGTCTCACATTTTAAAGCTATCGGGCTGAAACATTCCCAAAGGTCTTACTTCTTTTGCATGCAGTATATACAGTGGTGCTCATAGACTTAAGCCACTGCCACTACCATAAACTGTTTTCTTAATAACTTTTTTTGAACATATTTATTTCGGCCTAAAATTTTTTCATTTTGCAACACTGTTATTTAAGCAGCTGATCACAGTAAAAAAATGACAAGTAGGTATTCGGAGGTTCCCAAAAAATTGACTAAATGTCAAAAAGTAGAATGCGCTCTGCTCTTATACTTAAGCCACCTTGAGCTAAAATCGTCAAACTTGTGTTTTTTCCGGGAAAGTTGAGCTAGTTATATTCTAAACTAAAATATTGAATACTAAATACGTTTCCCAAAACAATTTGACCGCTATGGCTAAAAATAAAAATACAAATCCGGCCGAAAGAAAGCTAATATGGGAATATTACTAAAAAAGCATAGGTATTCTACAAACTTGTAAGACTTTACATTTTTCGCGTGGCAAAGTCAGAAATGACATTGCATTTTATAAGAAACATGCAACCTGGGAAAATATTCCACGTGAAAAGCCCAGAAAAACCACTTCTAACGACGATAGACGGATTGCCAAAATCAGTAAAACAGATCCGTTCTTGACTTCGACGCAAATCAGAGGTCAAATGGTGGCAGATTATGGCGTGAATGTGTCACCTCAGACCATAAAAAGACGGCAAAATGAATTCGGGTTATATGGGCGCATTGCCCAAAAAAAAACATTGCTGTCCATTAAAAATGTTATAAAGCGCCTTCAATTTCGCCAGAGAGCATATTCAAAAAGCAATTTTTGGAACATGATTGCTTGGAGCGACGAATCCAAGTTTAATGTCTTTGAGAGTGATGGTAAACCATATGTACGACGTCCTCCCAACAAACAATTGGACCCCAAACACACGAAGAAGACCGTTAAACATGGTGGCGCTTCGATTATGGTCTGGTTTCACCGCATCGGGCGTAGGTCCCCTAGTGAAGATAGAAGGCATTATGAACGCCGAAATGTACAAGGACATCCTTATTAACAATTTATCTGGACAATATGCCGATAATTTGCAACTTGCCTGGATATTTCAACAGGAGAACGACCCTAAACACACCAGCAAGATAGTCAAGTCGTGGCTTAACCAAGAGGCAATCAATGTTTTGCATTGGCCACCGCAGAGCCCCGACTTGAACCCTACAGATACCTTGCGGGGAATTCTTAAACAAGTCGTTGGCCAAAAAAAGCCAGCAACTAAAAACGATTTGTGGCGAATTTCGCAAGAAGAGTGGAAGAAAATCACCCCTCAACAGTGCGCACGTCTTGTGGATTCAATGCCAAAGCGTTGCTCCGCTGTTATTAAGCAGAAAGGTCATCCCACTCAATATTAAAGTAAATTTATTAAAAGTATAAGGAATATTGGTCAAATTTTAACTTTTTCAACCATTTTTTTCCAGGTGGCTTAAGTATGTGAGCAGGATATTTTGGAGATGGTCACAGGTTTTTAAAATTTTTCGTTGAAAATATATTTTTATAACTTGGTTATTCTTCTATTAGAACATATATATAGAACTAATGTGACACCAAAAATTGGAGATGTGAAATAAAAACTTTTCTTAATTTTCGTTAAAATTCTTGGTTGAAGTCTTGTGGCTTAAGTCTATGAGCACCACTGTAAGTCGGAACCAGCCGGATCGGACAACTATATCTTAAAGCTCCCATAGGAACAATCGGTAAAAAAAAAATTTAAAAAATTATGTCTTTGGTGTTTTTTAACATATAACCTGCTACGCTTGGAAATAACATTTTTTAATTAGTTCTGAATTTCGAATATAATTTTATCTAAATGTAAAAATGTAAATTGTAATATAACAAACCTAGCTTAAGGCCACAGTAGCTATAGCTGCAATAGGTTATAGGTAATTTCTCAATTGCCTTTTAACCTGAGAATAAATAAATAAATAAATAAATTTTATCAAAATCGTACGACTATATCAGATATCTGCCATAGGAAGGATCGGAAAATTGGTGGGAAAATAAAATGAAACAAATTATAGCTTCGGTGTTTTATACCCGTTACTCGTAGAGTAAAAGGGCATAGTAGATTCGCCCACAAATCGCCTTAAACTGTGGCTCCTACAGTTTTGATGCAAGAATAAAAATGTTAACTGAAATGTATTGTTCTCATCGAAACCTATCAATTGATCCACTCCCACTCTAACGCCCGGAACGCTTAAATCTGTCTACCGACGGTAGGTGGCTCATTTTAATCTCGCTTTGCTGCTTGCATATCTCCATTTCCCTTTGGTCCCTTTAGCTGAGTAACGGGTATCTGATAGTCGATCGAGCCATGTTCGTCTGTCCGTCCGTTTCTACGCAAACTAGTCTCTCAGTTTTAAAGCTATCGGGCTGAAACTTTCCCAAAAGTTTTCTTTCTTTTGCAGGTAGTATATTAGTCGGAACCAGCCGGATCGGACAACTATATCTTAAAACTCCCATAGGAAAATTCAAAAAAAAAAATTTTAAAAAATGATTTCTTTGGTGTTTTATAACATGAAAACTCCTACGCTTGGAAATAACATTTTTTAATTAGTTCTGAATCTCGAATATAATTTTATCAAAATCGGACGACTTAATCATATAGCTGCCATAGGAAATGATCGGAAAATTGTTGGGAAAATAATATCAACCAAATTATAGCTTCGGTGTTTTTTTACGTATTATCCTATACTATTGGGAGTATCTTTTTTTGTATTTTTAAATTTAATAATTATATCTGCAAAGGTATACAAACTTCGGCTTGCCGAAGTTAACTTCCTTTCTTGTGTTCCGACCCCATAAAGTATATTTATTCTTGATCAGGATCACTAGCCGAGTCGATCTAGCCATGTCCGTCTGTCTGTCCGTCCGGATGAACGCTGAGACCTCGGAAACTATAAGAGCTAGGCTATTGAGATTTGGCATGCAGGTTCCTGAGCTTCTTACGCAGCGCATGTTTGTATCAGCAGCGTACCACGCCCAATTTAATGCCCACAAACCGCCCAAAAGTGTGGCTCCTACAGTGTTGATGCTAGAGTAAAAACTTTAACGCTTTAACACTTTAACGCCCGAAAACCGACTACAAACTTCAAAAATTCATAGCTATGAACGCAGATATCTCGGAAAATATTAAAGATAGAGAATTGGGATTTCATATGTAGATTCCGTAGCCTTGAGCGCAGCGCAAGTTTGTTACGCGAATATGCCACAAACCGCCCAAACCTGTGGAGCCCATAATATTCATGCTAGATAATAAATTTAACTGAAATGTGTTAGTTTCGTCAATACCTATCGATTGACCCAAAAAAAAGTTTGCCACGCCCACTCTAACGCCCATAACGCTTAAATCTGTCTACCGCCCACATAACCATATATTGCGATCAGGGGTAGGTGGCGCATTTCAGTCTCGCTTCGCTGCTTGCATAACTCCATTCCCCTTTGGTCCCATTAGCTGAGTAACGGGTATCTGATAGTCAAGGTACTCGACTATAGCTTTCTTCCTTGTTTAACTCATAACCTCCTACGCTTGGATATAACATGTTTTAATTAGTTCTGAATATTGAATTTAATTTTATCAAAATCGGACGACTATATCATACAGCTGCCATAGGAACGATCGGAAAAATGGTGGGGAACAAATTATTGCTTCCGTGTATTTTGACATATCTTATACTATTGGGAATATCATTTTATGTACTTTTGGCAATTTGGAATTCAATTTAATAAAAATCGGATGACTCTAACATATAGCTGTCAAAGAAAAAATGAAAAAATTATTTTAAAAAATTGTTGATTTTGATCGTAATTTTATTTACTCTGGGATATAAAAAATTTCAGTTTTTCAGCATTACGAAATTAATTTTACACAAATATCACTGAAGCTAGCAACAATCCTTAAAAATCTAACATGGTGTTACTAACATTGATTATTTTTTATAACTGCAAGGGAATACAAACTTCGCCTTGCCGAAGTTAACTTCCTTTCTTGTTAAATTTGGGATTTTTATGATAAATATGAGTATTGGGAGTTTTATAATAATAATAAAATATTCATTACCTGTTAGAATTTTTATCACATTTTTTTCTGAAATAATCATTATTTCTGAATTTTATAAACAACAAAATAAGCATAACTATCATAAAAAAATGGTACATAAAAGTGTCGATTGCCTCGACTATCATACACGCGTTACCTGGCTAACCAATTTAACTTATTAACTAGTGTTCCGATTTAATCAACTTTTGAAATTTCGATAAATATTGACAAATAAGGAAAAAAAAGGTACACTGAAAAATCAGAAATACAAAAAACGAAGTCAACCGGATTACTACAGCTGGAAATACTAATGTTCTGCCTTGGGATCCTCTGTAAGGGTATAAAAATACAAGTATTGACGCTGTAGTTATTTTCATATTATTTTCCCAATAATTTTCTGATCGTTCGTATGGCAGCTATATGAAAAAGACGTCCGAATAAAAAAAATGTAATTACAAATTCTGAAACACTAAACAAATTCTATCTACCGGAAAAAAAGAGAACATGATACTATAAAAAATAACGAAGCTTTTGTTCATTTCGTCATTTCGTTCATATGGCAGCTATATAATATAATCGTCCGATTTTACAAAAATTTTATAAGTAATTCTGAAATTTAAAAAAAATCTTTTTTATCGGAGATGAAAAGGTAGGTTAGGCTAGGTAGGAGGGGTTGGAGATTAGATACTAATCCCCACACTTAGGCCACATTGGGCCCCTTGTTATACCACATGATCTCTGATTAGATCAGCTCATGGGTTATTTGCTTTCGCGAAGTATTTTGTTCTTCTTAGGAAACATAAGATCTTTTGGATGCTTACGCCCTGAATGGCCGCAAGGTTCGGAAGTGTGTAGCTACCTAGGATTTGAAAGCGCTTTAGCTTATGCGCTGGGCAGAAGCATAGGAGGTGTTCGATACTCTCCTATTCGTCTGTTTGCAGCTGCGGCAGAAGTCGTGGTTACTGAGTCCCAGCCTGTGCGCATGAGTCCCTATAAGACAGTGGCCCGTGATGGCATTTAGGAGAGTGGAGATGTCCTCCCTGCTACATTGTAGGACAGTTTTTGTTCTTTTCGAGTTGTAGTTTGGCCATGTGAGTCTAGAGTTGTGGCAAGTTGCGATTGAGTTCCAGCGGTTGTTGGAAAGTGTGTACAGTCCCTGCCTGAGATGGAGCTTGCAGGTAGCAAAGGGCAATACCCACCGTGTCGAGGTGCTCGACTTTAGAGTTCTTTCTTGTTTTTCTTTCATATTATCCGGAGGAGTTGAAGTATGCGAATGTTATTATTATCCTCAAGAAAGGAGTCTCTCCCCGCTGTGCATATTTTTTTCGGCCCTTAAACCTCTTGGCAACCTTCTCTAAGATTTTTGAGTGAATCCTAGGTTAGGTTTGGTAATGTAGGTGTGGTTGAAGATTAAATAACAAATGTGATGTGATGTGTGATGTGTCTACCTGAGGTGGATCCTGCATGTAGCCATGGGCATACACACCGTGTCCCTATCGCGCAGGATGTCGGCGGTTGTCCCTTGTCTTGCTAGCTCGTCTGCTATGCAGTTGCCCTTAATATTACGGTGTCCAGGCATCCAGATGAGGCTGATTCTCAGATGAGTGGCCATCTCGTTAAGTGATTTGCGGCATTCAGAGATTGTTTTTCAGTTCGTTGTGTAGGAGTCGAGGGCCCTGAGGGCTGCTTGACTATCCGAGAAGATGAAAATATCTATGTCTTGATGTACAGACGTGTTCAGGTGGGTAGTGGCTTCCTGAATTGCAATCACTTCCGCTTGGAAAACACTACAGTGGTCTGGTAGGCGGAATGAGACTTTTATGTCTAGTTCCGGAGAGAAGACACCCCTACCTGTTTGGGAGTTAAGCTTGGAGCCGTCTGTGTATATGTTGACGGCGTTTTCGAATTGGTGTGGGAGGTTGTCCCAGTCTGTACGCGTGGGTATGAAGATCTTGTATCTTCTTTCGAAGTTGACTATGGGTGGAACGTAGTCTGTACTACGTGGTAAGGATGTATGTTTTGATAGGATATTTGAGTGATCCGTAGACCCTGTTGTCCATGCCGCTGCTTCGCGGAGCCTCAGAGCTGTTGCAGATGCCCAGCTTTTGGCAAGTAGGTCCAGGGGTTGGAGGTCGAGAATTGTGTTGAGTGCTTGAGTGGCGGTGGTGCGAAGCGCCCCACTAATGCAGAGTTCTGCGTTTCTTTGAATCTTGTGAAGGATCCGGAGGTTGCAATTCTTTTCTAGGGGAGGCCACCATACAACGTTTCCGTAGAGGTGAATGGGCCTGACTATTGCAGTGTATAGCCAGTGAACTATCATGGGGGAGAAACCCCACTTCCTCCCTATGGCTTTTTTACAAGCGAAGAGGGCTATGGCCGCTTTGCGTGTGCGATCTAGGATGTTGTCTGTCCAGAGGAGCTTTTTGTCAAGGATGACACCTAGGTACTTTGCTTGGTTGCTAAGGGTTAGGCGCGTTTGGTGTAGTTTTGGGAGAATTAGATTTGGTACCTTATACTTCCTTGTAAAGGGAACTAGTTCGGTCTTTTCTGGGTTAACTCCCAGTCCACAGACAGCCGTCCACCTGGAGAGGGTGGATAAGGCTGTCTCCATTAGATTGCAAAGAGTTTGCGGGAATTTGCCTTGCAGTAGGATAACCACGTCGTCCAGTTCAGTCAGAGCACCAGTAATCGCCGTTGGGGTGACGTTGTTAAAGGCGCCTTCTATGTCTAGAAACGCTGCTAGAGAGTATTCCTTATTGCGGAAACCTCTCTCTATACTGGATACTAGAGAGTGGAGGGCGGTATCTGCTGATCTACCCTTACGGTACGCATGCTGTGTGTCAGAGAGTAAGCTTTGGTCGATGGTTAGCCTGATATGAATGTCAACTAGCTTTTCGAGGGTCTTCAACAAGAAGGAAGAGAGACTAATCGGGCGGAAGTCCTTTGGGTGTGGGAGAGTTTGCCGGCTTTCGATATAAAATTACCTTAACGTCAAGGTAGAGCAAGGCAGCAGGGCAGATGGCTGTCAGCCAGGAAATATCTAAAGTCCGTTGTAGCTGGGCCGGGAAGAACTTAAAAGAGTTAACAGCCCACTGAACGCGGCCAGGGTTCGAGATGTTTTCTATACTCTGGTCGTCTTAGTTCTCCTCTATGTAGAGGTCCTCCACTACATGGGTGTTTTTAGGGAAGTGGGTGTCATACAGTAGTTCAAGGGTTTCCTGACTGTTTTCCGTCCGGCTGTCAGCATTGGTTTTTAGATAGCCAATGGTTGATGAAGATTTTGCTAAAATTCTTCTGAGTCTGGATGCTTCCGCAGTGGATTCTATGCTACTACAGAAATTAGCCCAAGCTCTTCGTTTTGATATTCTAACTTCCTTTTTGTATAGGCTTAGTTTTGTATGATATAAATTCCAGAAAGATTCGCTATTGTTGTATTTAGCTCTATTAAAGTAAGTTCTACACTCTCTTTTGAGGTTCGCCAGGGTTGCGTTCCACCATGGGGGTTTGTGCTTTGCTTTGACTGTTCTGCTTGGGCAAGCCCTTTTTAAGGCCTCACCGCAGATATCAGTAAAGGTGTTTACTAGGTTATCTAATTCTTGACCGTTTCGTACGTGCGTCGGTGGAGCGTGTAGGTTCCTGTTGAGGAGATTTTTGTAGTATCCCCAGTTGGTTAATCTTAGATTAGTAATGTTCTCGGCGGGAGGACAGTCTAGAGTTATTGTAAATTCTATGTATCGGTGGTCTGAGAATGAGTGCTCGATCCCCACCTTCCACGCTTCTAGCTGGTTAAGAAGGGGATCAGATATAAGTGTGATGTCTAAGACTTCCTTCCTATTTCTAGTGATGAAATTTGGGTCATTACCTTTGTTGAAGATGAATAGATTGGATTGAAGGAGATAGTCGTAGAGTAACTCACCCCTTTCGTTTGTGTTTGTACTTCCCCATTGTGTGTGGTGTGAATTAGCGTCCCCACCAAGGATGAGTTCCTTAGATGAGTGATTATGTATGAGTTGTTGTGTGGTGATGTTTGGTAGTGGCCCTTCGTAGTCGTGAGCCAGATAGAATGATGCTATGGTGTGATGTGTGTTTTCGTTTAGCTCCAGTCTGACCGTGGTGAGGTCGCCTTCGCTAAACTGTGGAATAAGAAATGTGTTAAAGTGTGTCTTTGTAAGAATGCAGGTTCTGGTTTTACCCTTATCCTTGGTGTAAAATAGCTTGTATAGGGGGGTTGATAAGCCACAGATGTTGTTACCAACAATCCATGGCTCTTGAATGAGGACTACGTCTACGTTTCCTGTTGCCAGGCGGGTGAGGAGGGCAGCGGATGCTGCCTTGCTATGGTGCAGGTTAATCTGCAGGAACTGCACCATCTTTAGGACAGTGGTCGGGCTGGGTACCCTCCACTTCCTCCGCTGAGTGCACAACTGCTGCAGGCTCTCTGTCAGCTCCGAGTCGGTTGACACGTAGCCAGTGAGGGTGGCCTCCTCAATCTCCAATTCGTCGTCGCTCGGGGGTTCGTATGACGCACAGGCAGCCAGGTTGTCTGCCGCTAGCTTATCTGTGTCGTAGATGCGTAGTTGCACCTTATCGAAACCGTAGTTCACCCGGTTTTGTTGGGCTGCGAGGGGTTCAAAGCAGGCCTGGTTCAAGAGAATTACCACGTTCAGGGTAACGCGCTCGGTTTTCTCCACCTTGACCACCTTCCAACCGTCTGTTGGAAGCTTCGGGTTGAACCTGGTCAGCAGGCTGAGTATAGCCTCTGCTTCCGAGGGTTCCGACGGCAGCCACACTCTCGCTCTCAGTCGAGACGGGTTGTCAGCGGCCTCGCATACTGCCAACTTGGCCCCGGGGTAGACCTCGCCGACCTTGTTAATGGCAGCCTTATAAAGTGCTGCCGATCTCTCGTCTTCACAGGCGATCAACTTAACATTGCCCTAGTACCACCCCGCATCTGTGCAATCGGGTCGCAGTCCTGGGTTTTCGTCCAGCACTTTCAAGGCCACTGACGCAAGGGCCCGTCTAACCAGACCCCATGGGTTCCTTGGGATCCTTCCGCCTTCCTCGCTCTGGTCGATGACTCCAATGATCTTCCGATCCTTTACTACTTCAGCAAAGGATCTCGACCATGTGCCGCGGTTGGTTACTCTGGCCTTCTTGCTCGCTGGTTGAGCTGTCTCTATCGACCTCTCTCGCTTGTTGCTGTTGCTGGTGGTCATAGCGATGTCGAAGTCTGGGATTATCGGCTTAGCCCAGGCTATGTCCTCTAGGATTTTTAGGTAATCCAATTTTGACGTTTGATCCTCACGTATCGGGTTGGTGGCCAGCCGTTTGAGGATCCTGAAAGCTTTCTTACGTTCAAGAGGTCCTGCCTGGTTAGGTGGTATCCTCTTGAACTCCTTTGCCCTGGTACTCACCACGAGACCGGCTTTGGCGCTCTCCTCAGGTTGGAGTAGCTGGTTAACCACACCTACGCTGGTGGGAGGCTTGGGCTTGTCGTTATGGTGAGTTGGGCTTAGCCGGCTGCGTTGTTCGCTGGGCTTGGCAGGGGTAGACGTCACAGCGACTAGGGTAATCGGAGCCGTGATCTTGCTCTTCTTGTCGTCGTTGGTTACGACTTCCGACTTTTTGAGAGTGTCGGGCTCTTTTTTGGTGTTGTTATCTATTTTGTTATTGTTATTAATTGAGTTCTCCATGAAAAGCTAACTTTCAACAAAAATATCGATTACCATTAATAGTCCCATATTTCCTATAACTGCTATATGATACAGTCGTCCGCTAACTATAATTTTCCAAACAAAAAATTATATTATTTTCCGATTATTTCTATGGGAGCCATTGGATATAGTATCCGACATTTCTAAAATTTTTTTTCGAAATTCATAAATATTAAATGAATGATATTCCCAAGAGTAGAAGCTAATATGTAAAAATAAACACAAACGTTAAATTTATTTTTACATTTTTTCAAAAAAAGTTTTTTGCCATTCCGATGGGAGCAATGCGATGTAGTTGTCCGATCCGGCTCGTTCCGACTATATACTACCTGCAATAGAAACAAGAAAGGAAGTTAGCTTCGAAAAGCCGAAGCTTATATACCCTTGCAGCTATAATTATTAAATTTAAAAACACAAAAAATGATATTCCCAATAGTATAAGATAATATGTCAAAAAACACCGAAGCCATAATTTGTTTCATATAATTTTCCCAGCAATTTTCCGATCGTTCATATGGCAGCTATATGATATAGTCGTCCGATTTTGATAAAATAAAATTCGAAATTCAGTACTAATTAAAAAATGTTATTTGCAAGCGTAGGAGGTTATATGTCAAAAAACACCGAAGCTATAATTTTTCGGTCGCTCCTATGGCAGCTATATGATATAGTCGTCCGATTTTGATAAAATTAAATTCGAAATTCAGAACTAATTAAAAAATCTTATTTCCAAGCGTAGGAGGCTATGTGCTAAAAAACACCGAAGCTATATTTTGTTTCATATTATTTTCCCACCAATTTTCCGATCGTTCCTATGGCAGCTATATGATATAGTCGTCCGATATCGATCAAATTAAATTCGAAATTCAGTACTAATTAAAAAATGTTATTTCCACGCGTAGGAGGTTTTATGTTAAAAAACACCGAAGCTATAATTTTCCGATCGTTCCTATGGCAGCTATATGATATAGTCGTCCGATTTTGATAAAATAAAATTCGAAATTCAGTACTAATTAAAAAATGTTATTTCCAAGCGTAGGAGGTTATATGTTAAAAAATACTGATGCTATAATTTGTTTCATATTACTTTCCTACCAATTTTCCGATCGTTCCTATGGCAGCTATATGATATAGTCGTCCGATTTTGATAAAATTAAATTCGAAATTCAGAACTAATTAAAAAATGTTATTTCCAAGCGTTGGAGGTTATATGTTGAAAAACACCGAAGCTATAATTTGTTTCATATTATTTTTCCACCAATTTTCCGATCGTTCCTATGGCAGCTATATGATATAGTCGTCCGATATCGATAAAATTTAATTCAAAATTCAAAACTAATTAAGAAATGTTATTTCCAAGCTTAGGAGGTTATATGCTAAAAAACACCAAAGATATAATTTTTTTTAAATTTTTTTTCCGATTATTCCTATGGGAGCTATAAGATATAGTTGTCCGATCCGGCTGGTTCCGACTTATATACTACGTGCAAAAAATATAAGAATATTGGGAAAGTTTCAGCCCGATAGCTTTAAAACTGAGAGACTAGTTTGCTTAGAAACGGACGGACAGACGGACATGGCTAGATCGACTCGTCTAGTCATGCTCATCAAGAATATATATACTTTATGGGGTCGGAAACGTCTCCTTCATTGCAAACTTCTGACTGAAATCAATATACCCTCTGCAAGGGTACAAGAAAATGTTTGGGAAGGATTCATTCGGGTAGCTTTAAAACTGAGTGACTATTTTGCGTAGAAACGGACAGACGGACATGGCTAAATCATCTTAACTAGTAATTCTGATCATGAATATATATACTTAATGGGGTCGGAAACGTCTCCTTCACTGCGTTGCAAACTTCTGACTGAAATCAAAATAAACTCGTTTTATCTCGAGCAAGGGGGAAGTCTTTTACGTAGCAAAATTGAGACAAGGTGTTGAACCGTTTACAAATGCCGGGTAAAACAAGCTTTCAAAACGTGGTTTTGAGCAAAACGCAACTGGCAAAGCATGTTTCTCTTAAAGTATTAATCCGATAGATTTTGACAGTAAATTCAAGGCCAATACATTTGTCGTATATGATGAAATGAAATTCGTGTAAAAATACCTAAATTAAGGGATACAATAATTCTTGGTTTAAGCATCACGATTATGTACCGTCTAGAATTTCACTAGTTCTTGGCACCATTGTAACGGGTAGTCACAACAATATTTCAGGCGTGGTGTATAAAGTGAAATACAAGCGCACGCGCAAATGGTCCCTCTTGGCTCGTCAGCTATGGCAGTGATGTTCTTGCTCGATCTCACTAATGCCCGTTATAAAAAATTACTATATAATTCGAGTGCCAAGACAAGCTATACCGGGAAACAGGAGAAACACACACAAGTTTTTCTGGAAGAAAATATACCTCTCAGGTGTTGCTAACTACTCCCTCTCGGGCCTCCCTAAGTGTTCAAGAGGTCCTTTGTTAGCCCACTTTTCCAATGATCACTGAAATGCTACCCTGCATAGCAATTAACCTTGCTGCGGCCAACTCAAAGCTTTTTAAATCATTATATTATTTAATTCCATGTAACTGGACAAAGACAATACAAATTTTAAAAAGCAAAAATAAATATATATACATGCAAAAAAGTTTAAAAAAAGCTTTAGTAACGATATTGATGTATGTTGGGGCGTGGTGACTTGATCGCTGAAATAGATGAAGTCCGAAGAACGAAGGGTACGCAAATAACACGGGGGTTCTTTGGGGTCTTTTACGCGACGAACTAGTTAAGCCTAACTTAACTCAAGCGCTGCAGAGCGGAGCGGAGACTTAAGGGAGCGATGGAGAGGGAGAGCGGACGGCAATGCGAGCGCTCAAGATGTAGACATTTGGATAAAACTGCCGCTCGACACTGCCTCCTGAAATTAAACGCCCTTTTGAAGTAAAAATTCAATGTGCAATCCCGGAATCAATGGCTACTTGCAGAGCAATTGGAGCACAACTGCTTTCTTTGGATATAGGCTAGGCGATCGTCTACCGTCATTCTTCTTTGAACACAGATCGCAGCCTTTAATTATCGGAACTACCCTTGTATTGAAGAAATTTATTTTTGGAAAGTCCATACCATTCGAGTAGTGTTTTTGGACTGGACGTGGAGAAATTTGGCAGATCAGAAGCTATCGACGGCCTCAAGAGTTCGATGGCGCTCCATCAAATAGAAATAGGAATTTCGACTTTATTTTGGATGGATTGCTTCCATAATGTTCAATGCAGCTTTGGTAGTTTTGTCGAGCACTTATAAACCAGGATAGGGTTCATTCTCAATTTTTACACCGAAAAATTTAAAGAAAGTTAAGCAACCTTGAAAAGTTTGTTGAAGTTCCTTGAAGGCTGCTCCCGACTCATGTGCTATGGATTGCACATTGAAAAGTGTTTTCAGGTGACTGTTCACCTGCAATCGCATATTTTCGAAACGCATAGTTAGGTTTTTCCAGGCTGAGCGAAAGCCATTTTTGTTAAGTGGGGAAGAAAACTATGGAATAAGCTTTGCCACTTGAATAATTTTTCAACGTGCGTTAGACTCGGATTGCCTATTTATATTGCCGTGAAAAGGTCCCGGAAAGTCGGCCAGCGAAGACGTTCGCCAGAGAAAACCTCAGTGGGAGGAGCCTTTTTGAATTTGTTCCATGAGCTGCGCGGCAAACATTTCATCAGTGTAGTCCGTTTGGTAATACTTGGATTTTAGTATGGATTTCGTGTCTGCGGCGCTCTCACCTGCAGCCACAATGCAGTCGGAGCATGAAGTGATCGCGACGGATTTTGTAGGCGGATAACGTTGGGGTAGGAGCACCTGGAGCGTTCACAGTGGGCTCAAAATGGATCAGACAGTCAGCTGTGGCCATAAGTCGGGCTAAAGCTGATTTTACTGATGTTGCCATGACGTAAAATAATTTGGAATTTTAATTCAGAAGTAAGGAAACGGACTGGAATCGAATTGGAATTTAGGAACCAATCAAGATTGTAAATATCACACTGTCGGATAGGCAGAGTCAATAAATATTTATTATATCGGATGGTCGGACTTATGTATAGAATTACGGACTTTAATTTGTGTTGTTTGGAAGGAACATTTATTGTGAGCTCTTAACCCACTGTGCACTGGCGAAAAAGCGATATACGTATGTATGTACACTGTACATATGCACATATGTGGGGTGCGAATAGCGGATTAACGTTGCGGGAATTGGAAAGACTTCGCTTATGTTTTTTTTGTCGGTGCGTTTGTTTGTCACCTGCACAACTAAATTGCAAACGATGCTGGAGTAAATTTGTGAATATTGTAACTTTCTTTTTAAGTTTAGAAATAATTTAGCCGTATTTGTATGTCGAGAAAAGTAGTTTGAGTGGTCTGTATTAGAAAGAGTAGAGTGGACTGTATTAGAATATTTATGTAAATATACACACGCAGCTGGAACACAGTAAAAAATAAAGGAAAAAGGAAATAAGGAAAAATTGTATAATAGGTAATTTTTTACTGTGGCTGAGTTATATTTTACATACAATTGGAATTGAAAATATATTTGAGAAATATTTAAGTTGAATAGTAGCACTGAAATATCTACTGGAATTGTTTCAAGTGTACAATTGTGGGCAAAAGAAACTGGAATATTGTTGGGCACAAATAACGGAATGGTAATACATATATTCAATGCCGTTGCATCGGATAAATCACTTGGATTTAGACAATATATCATACAGAAAGTTAGTCGAAATAGGGTTCGAAAAGCTACCTGAATGACCGGCAAATTATACTCAGTGGAACTTATCTGGAGCCTGCTGGGAAAAATAAAAGAACTCCAGGAGAAGAAAATCCGGCTTCGACTGGTCCAAAATGTTGAGGCGGGTTGGCTTGATCGCTGAAATAGATGAAGTCCCAAGAACGAAGGGTACGCAAAAAACACAAGGGTACCTTGGCGTTAATTTTCGCGACGTGCATAGGTGATTATTGGTACACTTGGAAATAAAAACATGTTAAGCCTAAGTTAACTCAAGCGCTCCAGGGTGGAGCGGTGACTTAGGGGAGAGATGGAGAGGGAGAGCTGACGGCAGTGCGAGCGCTCGAGATGTAGACATCTGGATAAAACTTTCGCTCGACACTGCCTCCTGAAATAAATCGCCCTTTTGATGTAGACAACATAAATTAATGATAGTGTAGATTTCATAAGCTTGCTCTCTATATGGGCTTAATGTATGTCATCTCATTTAATTTCGTTTCGAATACTATCTTCAGCCAATTGGCTTGACGGTAATTAAATGATATAGGTTGCGCAACTGCTAGGCGTAATCTGACCCACATATGGAGCTAAGAAACATCTTGTACCTAAAGCAAGCGTTACAAAAAACCCCCCTCAAGATCAGACTTTTGGGTCAACACTCCAAGGATAATACCAACAACGCTTGGCATTCTGAACATACTGCCTTATATCTATGGCATAAAAGCACCCCACATGCCGTCCTTGCAGACCCTCGAGATCATAAAAAGCTTGATCAATCCTCTTTCTCACTCGTGAATTTTCGAAGGCTGGTCGGCTGCGAAATTTCTTTGTTTAAACATCGTTCCTTCGCTAAAAGACACCTCCCTTGACCTTAAATTGTATTTTCGCTCATTCTTCTCGAGCTGGTTTTTCATTATCTCTAGTTTTGTTGCGGACTAGCTCAAGCGAATCCCCTGTAGAAAATGCTAAGGTCCTATCTTCCAGCAAACAGAGGGCTCTCAACAGCTTGTAGGTGGCCCCAGACGATATGAAATGCTGTCCAATCAACATATAGTACGGCGACGTCCCTAAGCTCGAATGAACATCTGACCTGAGGGCACAGCAAATACTAATTAGTTGCTCGTCCGAAACCTTCTGGTCAATCCGGACGTCAGACCGAATAGCTGCTATCACTGAGTTATTTACCCGCTAAGAGGCGGGTGTGTGTAAGATACCTTGTACTATCTCAAGATTTTCTGAAAGGCTTCAACCCTTAATTGCGATCATTATCAGACACAATCAACACAAAATTGTCATGAATTGGCTCCCCAGATGTGTGCTCAGTTCTCCGAATCACAAAACCATCTGCTGCTTCTTAATCAGGGAGACTGCTGGCATTGGCTCAACCTTCTCAATCAGATCTAAGTAGTCTGGATCTTTGAGCTGGGAAGATTCCAAATCGACAAGCAACCTATGGCTTGCCTTTATTGCAGCAATTTCTTCATCGTTGACCAGCGACAAGGCATCAGAAACAACATTGAGCTTGCCTGCCGTGGGCAGGGTTCGGGACAGAAATTTAAATATTACTAGTCCACCTTTCGATAGAGTGTTGCTCCCCCTCCAAAGAATGACGCTCACAAGATAGCGTATTGGGTTTATTATTGTCTTAACCTATAATGAATATATAAGACAAATAAGTGAACTTGATGTACAGTGGTGCTCATAGACTTAAGCCACTGCCACTACCATAAACTGTTTTCTTAATAACTTTTTTGAACATATTTATTTCGGCCTGAAATTTTTTGCATTTTGCAACACTGTTATTTAAGCAGTTGATCACAGTAAAAAATAAAAAGTAGGTATTCGGAACTTTCCAAAAAATTGACTAAATGTCAAAAAGGAGTATTGTGCTTTGCTCATATACTTAAGCCACCTTGAGCTAAAATCGTCAAACTTGTGTTTTTTCAGGCAAAGTTGTGCTACTTATTTTCTAAACTAAAATATTGAATATTAAATACGTTTCCTAAAACAATTTGACCGCTATGGCTAAAAATAAAAATACAAATCCGGCCGAAAGAAAGCTAATATGGGAATATTACTAAAAAAGCACAAGTATTCTACAAACTTGTAAGACTTTACATTTTTCGCGTGGCAAAGTCAGAAATGACATTGCATTTTATAAGAAACATGCAACCTGGAAAAACATTCCACGTGAAAAGCCCAGAAAAACCACTTTAAACGACGATAGACGGATTTCCAAAATCACTAAAGCCGATCCGTTCTTGACTTTGACGCAAATCAGGGGTCAAATGGTTGCAGATTATTTCGCGAATGTGTCAGCTCAGACCATAAGAAGACGGCTAAATGAATTCGGGTTATATGGACGCATTGCGCAAAAAAAAAACATTGCTGTCCAGTAAAAATGTTAAAAAGCGCCTTCAATTCTCCAGAGAGCATATTCAAAAAGGTCCCAATTTTTGGAACATGATTGTTTGGAGCGACGAATCGAAGTTTAATGTCTTTGGGAGTGATGGCAAACCATATGTACGACGTCCTCCCAACAAACAATTGGACCCCAAATACACGAAGAAGACCGTTAAACATGGTGGCGCTTCGATTATGGTCTGGGGCTGTTTCATCGCATCGGGCGTATGTCCCCTAGTGAAGATAGAAGGCATTATGAACGGCAAAATGGACAGGGACATCCTTATTAACAATTTATCTGGAGAATATGCCGATAATTTGCCACTTGCCTGGATATTTCAACACGAGAACGACCCGAAACACACCAGCAAGATAGTCAAGTCGTGGCTTAATCAATGTTTTGCAATGGCCACCACAGAGCCCCGACTTTAACCCTATAGAGAACTTGTGGGGAATTCTTAAACAAGTCGTTGGCCAAAAAAAACCAGCAATTAAAAACGATTTGTGGCGAGTTTTGCAAGAAGAGTGGAAGAAAATCACCCATCAACAGTGCGCACGTCTTGTGGACTCAATGCCAAAGCGTTGCTCCGCTCTTCTTAAGCAGAAAGGTCATCCCACTCAATATTGAAGTAAATTTATTAAAAGTATAAGGAATATTGGGAAAATTTTAACTTTTTCAGCCAATATGTTCCAGGTGGCTTAAGTATGTGAGCAGGACATTTTGGAGATGGTCTCAGATTTTTTAAGTTTTTCGTTGAATTATATAATTTTATAACTTGGTTATTCTTCTATTAGAACACTGATATATATAACTAATGTGACACAAAAAATTGGAGCTGTGAAATAAAAACTTTTCTTAATTTTCGTTTAAATTCTTGGTTGAAGTCTTGTGGCTTAAGTATATGAGCACCACTGTACTCTCTGTTTCTGGTGTGCTTCGTAGGTTCCTGGTTCAGACTGGTTCACCGTCTCTGTGACGACTATGACCGGCTCTGGTCACGATCCATAGGCCACAACCGAGCCGAGTCCCTTAAGAACCGAAGAGTTGGGCCAAGTCCTAGTTAGTCAACAGCTACTTCCACTACAAACGGATAAGTACAAGAGTTAGGTTCCAGAACACTTACATGGATGAGTGACTCATTCTGGTCTGGATGACTCATTTTTACCCGTTCTTGGTTGATAACTTGTTATCGGGATCCCAGGCTGATTACGAATTGTTCGGTTTGATCAGCTGTCCAATGGGTTGACGCGCATTAAATATGGCCATCGATTGGCAAATCAGTGTGACCAGGCAGTTCGTGGGCGCACTTTCAAACGATAACAAAGACTTCGGTATTTGTTATTATACCCGTTACTCGTAGAGTAAAAGGGTATACTAGATTCGTCGGAAAGTATGTAACAGGCAGAAGGAAGCGTTTCCGACCCCATAAAGTATATATATTCTTGATCAGGATCACTAGCCGAGTCGATCTAGCCATGTCCGTCTGTCTGTCTGTCCGTCTGTCCGTCTGTCCGTCTGTCCGTCTGTCCGGATGAACGCTGAGATCTTACGCAGCGCAAGTTTGTTTCAGTAGACTGCCACGCCCCCTCTAACGCCCACAAACCGCCCAAAATGGTGGCTCCTACAGTTTGGATGCTAGATAGAAAATTTTAACTGAAATGTATTAGTCTTCTCCAATACCTATCGATTGACCCAAAAAAATTTTTGCTACGCCCACTCTAACGCCCACAAACCTCCCAAGAAAAAAGGTATGACGTCAGAGCCAGACAATGCGAAATGTTTTTACGCGTGTATGTGTGTGTATGTAAATAGTTGCCGGCCGAACTTAGCGGCAAAGAAAAAAGCATTGCCGGCGCTCAGAGAGAGCAAAGTGCGCGGCTAACTTATTCTATTGAATAATGAATTTTTCACGCCTACCCTAACGCCACAACGCTTAAATCTGTCTTCCGCCGGGAGGTGGCGCATTTAAATCTCGCTTTGCTGCTTGCATATCTCCATTTCCCTTTGGTCCCTTAAGCTGAGTAACGGGTATCTGATAGTCGAGGTACTCGACTATAGCGTTCTCCCTTGTTTTTCAATTAATTTGTTTAGCGGGATTTAACATTGTAGCGACTTGTTCGTCACACACCCCCTTTTCGGAGTCGCGCAATTCCGTCTGGGATGTCTGGCTGACTACACTGCGTACGATCTGGACCTGCCTGATCCTGTATCACCCTGCGTGTGTTCCAACTACCCGGCTTCTATCGCAGTTTTAGCTCGTCCTTCCTTTTCAATTTTCCTCTTGGAGGGTAAGAACGTCGTCGTCGCTGCTGGACTCAGAGAGCGACCATCGGGGTTTGTTCCTTTTGGGTGTCTTTAAGCATGTCCCGCCCGGTCCTCGGCTCGGCTTTAGGTACTACCACGACTTTTAGAGCTGGTTTTGGTGCTTCAGGTCCCGTTTTAGTTTCGCGAGCTGGTTGTGGTGCCACCCCCTTCTTGTGCTGCCTCCCTCCTTTTTGGGGGTTTGTTTGAGATCGCCTGTTTCATGTACTAGGCATTTGTGTGCGGAAATCTTTGTTTGCGTGTTAGATTTTGACTTCTTCGGTCTCCCGTTCTACTGGTTATACCCGTTACTTATAGAGTAAAAGGGTATACTAGATTTGTCGGCAAGTATGTAACTGGTAGAAAAAAGCATTTCCGACCCTATAACACAGTCTGAGTTCTCGGAAACTATAAAGGCTAGAAAGTTGGGATTTGACACGCAGATTATTGAGGTTCTGGAACAGCGCAAGTATATTAGGCCTCAAACCACACAAAACTGTGGGTTCTACAGTTTTGATGCTAGAATAAGAATTCAACTCAAATGTATTGGTTTCGTCAATAACTATCGATCGTCCTAAATAAAGTTTGTTGCGCCCAAAATAAATGTATTTATGCAAATTAAATTCGTCGATAGTAGATTAATTAAAAAAATGTATTTTTTATTTTTAAAACTCGGGTGATAAACCTTTATTCTTAAACACAATTAATTCAAGACACTTTTTAAAAATTGTGAACCGATCGCGGTGTCGGATAAAATTGGAGTGGCTCTTAATTCTAAAAAATTATCCAATGAACCTCGGCCAGAAGTTTTCCTTTTCTTAAGCTTCCAGAACTTTAATTTTTGTTTAAAATAAAAGCTTATGCTGAAACTGTCGCATCTCGTTGTGAAATGAAATTATGCTGACCGATGCAATTTGATTGAAAATCGGAACGCAATATGTTCTGAACTTAGAACGCAATACTGAGGGCTTTGAACGGAAAAGTTTGGGCTTCGAACGGAAGCTTGTGTTTACTTTACGATTGGTTTGTTTATCTTAGCAGGACGGTCAAGCGCGGCCCTCGAAGTAGATGGCAAAGGCAAAATCTTAAACAAAGTCAAAGGCAATGTCGCTGAAGGTAGGGATAACATAGCTGAGATTGAATTAAAAAATTTGTTTATAAATTCCATAAGTGGAACCGTTTTACGGGTTGGATAACTTGCATGTGTGAGTGTAAAAGTTGCAAGGTGAACTGCCGAACGAATGTTTGCATTAGCATATACATTTAAATATTTCGATTTAAGATTTTTATACCCTTGCATCATATAGCTGCCATAGGAACGATCGGATAATTGATGGGCAAATAATATGAAACAAATTATAGCTTCGGTGTTTTTTTTAGCATATAACCTCCTACGCTTGGAAATAACACTTTTTAATTAGTTCTGAATTTCGTATTTAATTTTATCGATATCGGACGACTATATCATATAGCTGCCATAGGAACGATCGGAAAATTGGTAGGAAAATTATATGAAACAAATTGTGGCTTCGGTGTTTTTTGACATATCTTATACTATGGGAATATCATTTCTTGTATTTTATTTATTATTTCTTTGGTGTTTTTTAACATATCAACTCCTACGCTTGGAAATAACATTTTTTAATTAGTTCTAAACTTCGAATTAAATTTTATAAAAATCGAACGAGTATATCATATAGCTGCCATAGGATCGATCAAAAAAATGGTGGAAAAATAATATAAAACAAATTATAGCTTTGGTGCTTTTTAACATATAACCTTCTAGCTTGGAAATAACATTTTTTAATTAGTTCTGAATTTCGAATTTAATTTTGTCAAAATCGGACGACTGTATCATATAGCTGCCATAGGAATGGTGGTGGGAAAATAATATGAAACAAATTATAGCCTCGGTGTTTTTTGATATATTATCTTATACTATTGGAAATAACACTTTGTGTTTTTTTTCTAAGAATTTCTAATTATATTTAATAAAAATCGGACGACTCTAACATATAGCTGTTAAAGAAACGGTAAGAGAAATAATGAAATAATTATTTAAAAAAAAAATGTTGCTTTGCTGGGATATAGAATATTTTAACTTTTTAGCATTACGAATATAATTTTACACAAATATTACTGAAGCCAACAAAAATCCTTAAGAATTTAATTTTGTGTTGCTAACAGTAAAGTTTTCTTATAACTTCAAGGGTATACAAACTTCGGCTTGCCAAAGTTAACTTCCTTTCTTGTTTGTGGTTAGTCCTCTTCCTTCTTAAAAAAATTCTAGAAAAAATTAAATTGATATAAATGGGGTCCTACGCGACAAAAAGCTATAGTACCATTTTTATATAATGAAGAAAGGTTAAAAAAAATCAATCTTTTAACCATATCCCATTTACGGCGGAAGTAAATTTACCCCAGTACTGGGGCAAGGTCAGTTAAAAATGTATTTTTACATTTTGCAACATTTTTCGATGATTTGCAATTACTTTTAAAAAAGTTATAGCTAAAAGAATAGGCTTTTCAATAATACCATTTTAATGGTGATAACTTTTTATTTATGGATGCTTTGTCCAAACTTTTCTAACTATCCTTACCCCACTACCCCTTACAATTGTCGACAGTTAAGTCAATAGCGTGTGTTTGCAGTAAGATCAGACACTTTTAATACGATTTCAAAATATTTTGTTGCTAAACAAAGCTTGTAATTGTTTTTAATTGTATAACCTCCGGCAGTAATTTCTTCAGAAGCTCTTTGAGTTGTATTTCTGAATGCAATCATATAGTTTTGTCGTTATTTATAAGTAGCAGCATTATTTTTTGATCGCCAAAAGGCTAAAATATTACTTCGGTTGTTTTTATTTGTTTGCAGCACTTAAGTGCAAGAAGCTCAAAAAATCATGCAAAAAGCATACAATTAGTTTTTATACTCGATCCCGTTGTTATTCTAATGATTGAGCAAAATTGTATTTTTTGTCGCCCCAAGTATTAAATTCTCCAGAAATTTGTGAGTACCATAAAAACACCAGAAGCGTCTATCGGTTTTGTCAAGTTTGCTCATTGATTGCTCAGTAGATCGAACATATCTCTGTCCTGTTCGCAGTAATTGAAAATCGTATAGTCTGAGAAAAGATTGCTCTGATGACGCATAAGTGGCAGTATATATTTGTTTTGGTATTTTATTTTAACTATTGCCTTTTATAATATGCTAATAGCAAAGAAGTTTATAATCTTGGACTTATTTTTGCCCGTCTGGCATCTCTAACAGCTGATAATGCATGAATTCGGCGTGTCGCATAAGTGCAGCCTTTTTATACCCTTGCAGAGGGTATATTGATTTCAGTCAGACGTTTGCAACGCAGTGAAGGAGACGTTTCCGACCCCATAAAGTATATATATCCTTGATCAGCATGACTAGACGAGTCGATCTAGCCATGTCCGCCTGTCTGTCTGTCCGTCCGTTTCTGCGCTAACTAGTCTCTCAGTTTTAAGGCTATCGGGCTGAAACTTTTCCAAAAGTCTTATTTATTTTGCAGGTAGTACATAAGTCGGAACCAGCCGGGTCGGACAACTATATCTTATAGCACCCATAGGAATTATCGGAAAAAAAATATTTAAGGAAAGTATATCTTTGGTGTTTTTTAACATATAACCTCCTAAGCTTAGAAATAACATTTTTTAATTAGTTTTGAATTTCGAATTAAATTTTATCAAAATCGGACTACTATATCATATAGCTGCCATAGGAACGATCGGAAAATTGGTGGGAAAATAATATGAAACAAAATATAGCTTCGATGTTTTTTAGCACATAGCCTCCTACGCTTGGAAATAACATTTTTTAATTAGTTCTGAATTTCGAATTTAGTTTTATCAAAATCGGACGACTATATCATATAGCTGCCATAGGAGCGATCGGAAAATTGCTGGGAAAATTATATGAAACAAATTATGGCTTCGGTGTTTTTTGACATATTATCTTATACTATTGGGAATATCATTTTTTGTATTTTTAAATTTAATAATTATAACAGCAAGGGTATACAAACTTCGGCTTGCCGAAGTTAACTTCCTTTCTTGTTTTTTTTTGATTTTCTTGCATTTTTTAAAATTTTTACATTTTAATCTAAAAATGGTTTTAAAATCACTAGAGAAATATAAAGCCGTCATCAAACAAAATATCTTCATCAAACCAACGGTGTACATCTTTTCAACGAAAAATTTTTTAAAAACTTTTTCTCTCAAAATTATGAAAGTTTTTGTTTTATTTTGATTCTTAAACATTTTTTTTGAGCTGTTTGGAGCCACGGGGATACATATAGAATCTTAGTGGACACCTACGCCCCCTATGGAATGTTGAGTACGTTGTGTTAGTTTTTCCATTATTAAAATACGTGTCGAACGGTACCAACCTCATCCCAATCTGACCATCCATTCAAAAGCTAAACAATTTTTAAGATTTCTGGGACATTTTCATTTGAGACCTAAATGTGGGGTTGTGAGTTTTATTTATTTTGTATATCGTTTTATTTTTATTATATTAAGCTATTTAAAATAAAGTAATTTAATTCTACCACTTTTGAAAAATTCGCTAGTTAAGCCGGAAAACATTAAAATAGACTTCCAATGCACATAGCTTTAGGCACGTGCTAAATGTTGTTGTGAAAATGAAAACACTATATTAAATTTATTTATTCGGCACGGTGCTGAAGCGGGTTATAATATTTTACAACCCACGGAGACCTAAGGAAAATTGAAAAAAAAAATCATTAAGACAAGGTCTTCATATTTTTTAATACTTAATAATTATCATTAGTTTTTTTAAAGAGATGACTGGGAAATTCTGTTTAACGAAAATTATAAATACTTATGATATTACAAACTTTAAAAACCTATTTAGTTGAGTGGCAGTGTGAACGCATTTGTGTTTATTTACGTCACTGAAGGCTATCGTTTGTATATCTACGTGAGTTTAAGATGAGTGTACATTGTACAATGTACAAGAGAGAGCTAAGGAAAAACTAATTTTACACGCGCGTTGTTTAAGTTTTTTGTGACATTTTTTTGCGATTAAAAAAAAGTATTGACTTTTTTGATATTTTATATGACAACTGATTTAAATTATAACTATTGATAATAAGTTAAACACGACAATGGAGTATCAATGCGTGGTGGTTTATACAATAGTTCAAATAAGCTGCCAGGATCGAGAATACTTAAATCACCTGAATTATACAAGCAACGACAAATATACATTCCCATTTTTGCCTAAGTTAAGGGTATTATGGAAACGGTACTTTAAAATGTTTTACTGTTTGTTTTGAATTCAAAACAAATAAAATCCAACACTCTTAAGAAATAATTCATAAAAACAATATATTATTTCTAGAGCCGTGGCTGCCTATTTACGTGCTTTAAACTTATCTCCGAATAATGCCGTAGTTCATGGAAATTTGGCATGTGTTTACTATGAACAAGGCCTTATTGATTTGGCTATCGACACATATAGGAGAGCAATAGAACTGCAGCCAAATTTCCCCGATGCCTACTGCAATCTTGCCAACGCTCTTAAAGAGAAAGGGCAGGTATGTTATATATATATATATTTGTGGCTTACATTAACTCATATTTTTTGTAGGTTAAAGAAGCTGAGGACTGCTATAACACTGCATTAAGACTGTGTTCAAATCATGCAGATTCCCTTAATAATTTAGCGAATATAAAAAGAGAACAAGGTTACATTGAGGAAGCTACTCGACTTTACTTAAAAGCTTTGGAGGTGTTCCCTGATTTTGCTGCGGCCCATTCAAACTTGGCATCCGTATTACAGCAGCAGGGTAAATTAAAGGAAGCATTAATGCATTATAAGGAAGCTATAAGAATTCAGCCCACATTTGCAGATGCATACTCAAATATGGGAAATACTCTAAAAGAATTACAAGACGTCAGTGGTGCACTTCAATGCTACACCAGAGCTATTCAAATTAATCCAGCATTTGCTGATGCGCACAGTAATTTGGCAAGCATACACAAAGATTCCGGAAATATTCCCGAAGCAATCCTGTCATACCGAACAGCCCTGAAGCTAAAACCTGATTTTCCTGATGCATACTGTAATTTGGCTCATTGCCTTCAAATCGTCTGTGATTGGACAGACTATGAAGTTCGAATGAAAAAGTTGGTTAGTATAGTTGCTGAGCAGCTTGAAAAAAATCGATTACCGTCTGTTCATCCACACCACTCAATGCTTTATCCTCTGACACATGACTATCGAAAAGCAATTGCAGCGCGGCATGCTAATTTGTGTTTGGAAAAAGTCCATGTTCTTCATAAAAAACCGTATACTTTTTTAAGGGAATTGCCAGTCAAGGGAAGACTACGTATAGGATATCTAAGCTCGGATTTTGGAAATCATCCTACCTCACATTTAATGCAATCTGTTCCAGGTCTTCATGATCGTTCTAAAGTAGAGATTTTTTGCTATGCGTTAAGTCCGGATGATGGTACAACCTTTCGATACAAAATCAGCAGGGAATCGGAAAACTTTGTGGATCTTTCACAAATCCCTTGTAATGGCAAAGCAGCAGATAAAATATTCAATGATGGTATAAATATTTTAGTAAATATGAATGGATACACAAAGGGAGCGAGAAATGAAATATTTGCTCTTCGTCCTGCTCCAATTCAAGTAATGTGGTTAGGGTATCCAGGTACTAGTGGAGCTAGCTTTATGGATTATATTATTACGGATTCTGTAACAAGCCCAATGGAATTAGCCTACCAATACAGCGAAAAGTTGTCTTATATGCCGCACACATATTTTATTGGTGATCATAAGCAAATGTTTCCTCATTTAAAGGAACGGATAATTGTGTGCGATAAGCAACAACATTCTGTTGTTGATAATGTAACAGTTATAAATGCCACAGATTTATCACCTCTGGTTGAAAATACAGATGTAAAAGAGATTAAAGAAGTGGTTAACGCACAAAAACCAGTCGAAATAACTCATAAAGTCGCGGAGTTGCCAAACACGATACAAATTGTATCAATGATAGCTTCTGGACAAGTGCAAACTTCCCTAAATGGTGTCTTAGTTCAAAACGGATTGGCCACTACTCAAACTAACAATAAGGCCGCTACCGGTGAAGAAGTACCACAAAATATTGTAATAACCACTCGACGTCAATATATGTTACCTGATGACGCTATTGTATACTGCAATTTTAATCAGCTATACAAAATCGACCCACAAACCCTTGAATCTTGGGTAGAAATTTTAAAAAATGTGCCCAAGTCAGTTCTGTGGTTACTAAGGTTTCCAGCAGTTGGGGAACAAAATATTAAAAAAACTGTCAGTGACTTCGGTAAAAAAAAATTTATTGTATTATAATTAAAGCTTTAAAGTTAATTTTTTTTAGGAGTATCTCCTGATAGAGTTATATTTTCCAATGTAGCTGCTAAGGAAGAACACGTCCGCCGGGGTCAATTAGCTGATGTATGTCTTGACACTCCATTATGCAATGGACACACTACATCTATGGACGTCTTATGGACAGGTACGCCTGTCGTAACATTGCCAGGAGAAACATTAGCCTCAAGGTATGTTTGTGTGTCCTTAGTTTGCAATTAAGTAATCAGCAATTAAATTGTGGTTAAAATGGCGCGGCCATTCCATTTGTCTATTATTTTTTTGCATCAATTCGGAATGTAAAGATAGAGGTGTTCTTATGTCTAATGAAATATCAATCAAAAACCCCTCTTAATAAGGGAAAACAAGCCATTAAATTGTGGTTAGAAATAGATAAATAAATAATATATACCGATTTGGAATTTGCTATATGCTATTAAGACAAAAGTGTAATTTCGGTTTTGTTTTTTGAATTGGACCATGCCTTTATTCACTGCCCACGCCGCATTAAAAATTGGAAAGCACTGATTTTCCAAAAAATTGTAATTTAAAATTGTTGGTAAGACTGTAGTATATATTTTGGTTTGTGTTGATTTTTGTGTTTTGTTCCAAACGTTAAAAGTTGATCATAACTTACAAAATAAGTAAAATATCATATTTTTTGGCATCGATTCGGAATGTAAAGATAGAGGTATTTGTATCCCTAATTAAATATGAAGCGAAAACACCTCTTAACGATGTAAAATTAAGAATAGTCCAGTGTATCGACTATTAGATACCCGTTACTCAACTAAAGGTATCTGATATTCGTGGCACTCGACTATTCCGTTTTTCCTTGCTTGTAGGTTTTTACCTGCTTAAATATAGTTTGGACGCACAAGCAAATTTCAAAGCTCAGGAAGCGTTTGTTCTTCTGAACTGGTAAAGGTGGCAATTTTTGATGAGTCATACATTTTAAACGTGACTTCGAAGATTAAAGTTTCAACATAAATAGTAAGAGCCGTTTTAAAACAATTGAAACAAATTAAAAAAATTAAAAAACTTCTAGGCATCATTTTTAAACTATGGTTCTTAGAAATTACGACGTTTTTGTGTTTTAAAACACATTATTAACGACATAAAGGAAAAGTCTGTAGCTTTAGTGGATCATTAGCGGGTTTTCCAAAAAGTTATAGAAATAACACAATAGAAATGATTCCAGTTCCTGAAAACAACGTTTAAGGAAAAACTGATAAACTAATAAAAAACAAGAAAGGAAGTTAACTTCGGCAAGCCGAAGCTTATATACCCTTGCAGCTATAATTATTAAATTTAAAAAAACAAAAAATTATATTCCCAATAGTATAAGATAATATGTCAAAAAACACCGAAGCTATAATTTGTTTCATATTATTTTCCTACCAATTTTCCGATCGTTCCTATGGCAGCTATATGATATAGTCGTCCGATTTTGATAAAATTAAATTCGAAATTCAGAACTAATTAAAAAATGTTATTTCCAAGCGTAGGAGGTTATATGTTAAAAAACACCGAAGCTATAATTTGTTTCATATTATTTTCCTACCAATTTTCCGATCGTTCCTATGGCAGCTATATGATATAGTCGTCCGATTTTGATAAAATTAAATTCGAAATTCAGAACTAATTAAAAAATGTTATTTCCAAGCGTTGGAGGTTATATGTTGAAAAACACCGAAGCTATAATTTGTTTCATATTATTTTTCCACCAATTTTACGACCGTTCCTATGGCAGCTATATGATATAGTCTTCCGATTTAATAAAATTAAATTCGAATTTCAAAACTAATTAAAAAATGTTATTTCCAAGCTTAGGAGCTTATATGCTAAAAAACACCAAAGATATAATTTTTTTAATTTGTTATTCCTATTATTCCTTTGGGAGCTATAAGATATAGTTGTCCGATCCGGCTGGTTCCGACTTATACTACCTGCAAAAGATATAAGACTTTTGGGAAAGTTTCAGCCCGATAGCTTTAAAACTGAGAGACTAGTTTGCGTAGAAACGGACGGACAGACGGACATGGCTAGATCGACTCGTCTAGTCATGCTGATCAAGAACATATATACTCTATGGGGTCTTCTTCACTGCGTTGCAAACTTCTGACTGAAATCAATATACCCTCTGCAAGGGTATAAAAAGATACCTTTTTTTATTGTACAAACTCCCCGAGTCTGTGGGGACTGTTGAACGGAGACTCGGATTTTAACAAATTATGTGTCATTCGACGCGTATTTTCATTAAGTACACAACAAGACTTCTAAGCCGGGCACTTATTGCAAATGCCCCCAACAGCTACAATTTTTATGACTTTTACTTTCACACTTTCACTTGTCTATCTTCCAAACCAATTACAAGTCTTGGTTTGCAATCCTTTTAGCATTTGCGATACCTTTGGGGTATTACTCGTTATGTTCGGACAATCACCGCAGGTTTTTGTAGCCGTTACTCGTAGAGTAAAAGGGTATACTATATTCGTCGGAAAGTATGTAACAGGTAGATGGAAGAGTTTCCGACCCCATAAAGTATATATGTTCTTGATCAGGATCACTAGCCAAGTCGATCTAGCCATGTCCGTCTGTCAGTCTGTCCATCTGCCAGTCTGTCCAGCGCCAGACTGAGCCAGCGCTCACATTTTAAAAGATTAAAACCACCACGCCCGGATATAGCAATAAGTCTCAGCCGGTAGATAAAAGTGTAAAATGTAAAAATGTAGGTTAATTTATTTTCAAATTAGTTAGCTAAGTAACTGGTATTTTAATGCACTCGACTATCTTTCTCGATGTTCTTTCTTGTTAAGTATTATTCATAACGTTAAATGGCATCGAATAATATTTACCTTTCCATATTTACTTTAAAAGTGAATCAAAAATCGTACATTAGTTTGGTTTTAAAAGTCATCTAGATTAATCAAACTTCCCCCCCACAAGTCCTCATCAGAATCGGAATCAGATTGCACACTAATTGATTTTCTGATAAATTATTTATTTTGGTAGACTCCAAAAAGGGGTTTCGGAAGGGGTTTCTTTAATTTTTTTATTTCCCGTTTCTTTAAACACAAGCACAGACTAGACTAGTGAACAGAGGCACCCCACAAGGAGGTGTACTATCACCCCTCCTGTGGAATATCGCAGTAAATAAACTACTGCGGATTCTGGAAGGAGGAGGCTGTAAAGTAGTGGCATACGCAGACGATGTCGCCATCATCTTTAATTGAAAATATCAACAAACACTTTGCGATCTTATGACAGCTAAACTAAAAATACTATTGCAATGGACGATAGAGAACTGACTTGGGGTAAATCCCTCAAAAACTGAAAATCAACGCCAGATACTTGGGGTTAGTATTAGATAAGCGCCTAAAATGGGCCTTAAATAACCAAGAGAGAACCAGGAAAGCGACCATTGCACTTTACTCCTGTAAAAATCCAATTGGGCTAAGGTGGGGCATGTCCTCTATAATAGTCAACTAGATATACACAGCGGTAGTCAAGCCAATCCTACTATACGGAGTGGCTCTGTGGTGAACCGCTCTGCACAAACAATGCATACTGACTCCTCTAAACAAAGTACAGCGAATAGCTGCTTTGTGTATTAGTGGAGCCCTTCGAACCACCCCGAATGAAGAGCTGAATGCGATCTTGAACCTCCCTAACCTGGACTTAGCAGGCATGGAAAGGGCCAAATCGGCAGCTATTCGACTGACGGACACCGGGCAGTGGAAAGCCCCATTTTATGGCCATGCTAAAATTCTCCAGCATGATAAATCGATTCCGAAGATAACGGATCTATGCAAATCCATTGAATATAGTCACACACCCTTTGAGGCCCTGATTCCAGACAGAGATGAATAAGAGCAGGGTCGACCGGGCACGACGGACGCAATCTGCGTTTACTCCAACCAATTAAATATCAGGAAGTCATTCAGGCTCCCGGACCACTGCAACGTCTTCCAAGCGGAGGTCCACGCTATAAAGGAAGCACTAAATGTTTAGGGAACATAAGCCTCCAAAGAGGACACCTAAACATATATAGTGATAGCCAAGCGGCTATTAAATCGATGTACTCGACAAACACTAACTCCCGTAAAATAGCAGACTCTCGCAGATCTCTCCACGAGATGGCAAATCAGTTTACTATCAGCCTAATATGGGTTCCGGGTCACCGGGACATCGTAGGCAACTGCATAGCAGACGAGTTAGCCAGGCAGGGCACCACCAAGCCTCTCCGCCCAGGAGAGGAGAATGTCGGTATGCCCATGGCAACTTGCAAGCTAAATATAAAAAAACTTATTTTACTCACCAGCCAACACCCATTGGCAAAACGCACCACAGTGTCGTATCTCTCACCATACATAACCTGTGATAAACAACAAAAAAAAACCTCGGAATTACTCAAACTCAGCCTCACAGAGTGTGGCATGTTGGATCAAGCTCTTACAGGCAGCTATATGATATAGTCTTCCGATTCTTATAAAATTAAATTCGTAATTCAAAACTAATTAAAAAATGTTATTTCCAAGCTAAGGAGGTTATATGCTAAAAAACACCAAAGATAAAATTTTTTTAAATTTGTTTTTCCTATTGTTCCTATGGGACCTATAATATATAGTTGTCCGATCTGGCTGGTTCCGACTTATATACTACCTGCAAAAGATATCAGACTTTTGGGAAAGTTTCAGCCCGATAGCTTTAAAACTGAGAGACTAGTTTGCGTAGAAACGGACGGACAGACGGACAGACGGACATGGCTAGATCGACTCGTCTAGTCATGCTGATCAAGAATATATATACTTTATGGGGTCTCCTTCACTGCGTTGCAAACTTCTGACTGAAATCAATATACCCTCTGCATGGGTATAAAAAGATACCTTTTTATACCCGTTACTCGTAGAGTAAAAGGGTATACTAGATTCGTCGGAAAGTATGTAACAGGCAGAAGGAAGCGTTTCCGACCCCATAAAATATATATATTCTTGATCAGGATCACTAGCCGAGTCGATCTAGCCATGTCCGTCTGTCCGTCTGTCTGTCCGGATGAACGCTGAGATCTCGGAAACTATGAGAGCTAGGCTATTGAGATTTGGCGTACAGATTCCTGAGCTTCTTACGCAGCGCAAGTTTGTTTCAGTAAACTGCCACGCCCACTCCAACGCCCACAAACCGCCCAAAACTGTAACTCCTAAAGTTTTGATGCTAGATAGAAAATTTTAACTGAAATGTATTGTTCTCATCAATACATATCGATTGACTTAAAAAAAGTTTGCCACGCCCACTTAAACGCCCACAAACCGCGAAAACCTGTGAAGCCCACAATTTGCATGCTAGATAAAAAATTTTAACTGAAATGTCTTGGTGTCGTCAATACCTATCGATTGATCCAAAAACAAATTTGCCACGCCCACTCTAACGCCCATAACGCTTAAATCTGTCTACCGCCGGTAGGTGGCGCATTTTAATCTCGCTTTGCTGCTTGCATATCTCCATTTCCCTTTGAGTAACGGGTATCTGATAGTCGAGGTACTCGACTATAGCGTTCTTCCTTGTTTTATTGTACAAACTCCCCGAGTCTGTGGGGACTGTTGAACGGAGACTCGGATTTTAACAAATTATGTGTCATTCGACGCGTATTTTCAGTAAGAACACAACAAGACTTCGAAGCCGGGCACTTATCCCAAATGCCCCCAACAGCTACAATTTTTATGACTTTTACTTTCACACTTTCACTTGTCTATCTTCCAAACCAATTACAAGTCTTGGTTTGCAATCCTTATAGCATTTGCGATACCTTTAGGGTATTACTCGTTATGATCGGACAATCACCGCAGGTTTTTGTAGCCGTTACTCGTAGAGTAAAAGGGTATACTATATTCGTCGGAAAGTAGGTAACAGGTAGGTGGAGGAGTTTCCGACCCCATAAAGTATATATATTCTTGATCAGGATCACAAGCCGAGTCGATCTAGCCATGTCCGTCGGTCGTCTGTCCGTCTGTTTGTCCGTCCGGATGAACGCTGAGATCTCGGAATCTATAAGAGCTAGGCTATTGAGATTTGGCGTGCAGATTCCTGAGCTTTTAATGCAGCGCAAGTTTGTTTCAGCAATGTGCCACGCCCACTCTAACGCCCAAAAACCGCCAAAAACTGTGGCTCCTTCAGTTTTGATGCTAGAATAAAAATTTTAACTGAAATGTATTGTTCTCATCAATACCTATCGATTGACCCAAAAAAAAAAGTTTGCCACGCCCACTCTAACGCCCATAACGCTTAAATCTGTCTACCGTCAGTAGGTTGCGCATTTTAATCTCACTTTGCTGCTTGCATATCTCCATTTCCCTTTGGTCCCTTTAGCTGAGTAACGGGTATCTGATTTTTCAGATTTTCTGTGGGAACATGCCACTTGTTGCGCTTGTGGAGCTCCTTAAGGTACTCATCCTTCCATCGAGTTCGGAATTGTTGATGGAGAGACTTTAAGGGCTGCCACCGTTTCAGAATGTACTTGGATTCGCCCTATACTTCGGGTTCCACTATGGACAGAAGAGGTTTGCCGACAAGAAAGAGCCCTAGTTACAACGCTAAGAAATCAGTTGGACCCTCGGACATAGGAAATAGAGGTCTGAAGTTTAAACAAGCTTAGATTTTCGCTAGGAGGGTGGACAGCTCTTGAAAGGTGTACTTCCGCGTAGCTGTGAACTTGTAAAACAAGGTCTTGAAGCTCTTGACACCAGCTTCCGTTATGCCACCCATATGGGGTGCCCCAGGAGGAATGAATTGCCAGGTGAGATGCTGATGACTATACGCATCGGTCACAGGCTCTTTAACGGCTTGCAGGAAGTCTTGGGAAAGCACGGTGGAAGCGTCGACGAAGGTCTTTCCATTGTCGGACTGGACTTGGCGAGGACACCCTCTTCTAGATACGAAACAAGCGAAAGCGGCAAGAAACTTTTCAGTCGTCAAGTCGGATGTAGGAAGTTTATCGTCCCAGCCTAGATCCTGAAGCCATGGCTTTTCCATAAAAAATTTGGCACACACAAGAAATGGAGCGAGCCAGCCTGCTGGGTCAAACAGCTTGGCAATTTGGAAAAGGACCTGGCGTTTAAATCTGGTGGGACGAAGAAAAACTCACCGGACGTCGCTTTCCAACGTACGCCGAGGTTTTTGGCTGTACTTTCAGTGTCGATCTCGAGGAAGTCTGTGGTCAGAAGTTGATCGCTTTGGATATGAGCTAAGATTTCTTTGTGGTTGGAGGTCCATTTTCTCAATGGAAAGCCCGCGGAATCTAGAGCACTTTGTAGCTCGCGGACCATGAGCTTAGCGTCCTCAGTTACCGAAAGGACATCGTCCACATACATGTTATTGGGAATGACGCTGCTCGCTCTTGGATGGCTGAGCTGCACGTCAGTTGCCAGCTGTAGCAAGACTCGAGTCGCCAGGAATGGCGCGCAATTGACTACAACAGTTACAGTCTGTAATTCAAAATCTCAAATGTGCCCCTCGCTGTTGCGGAATAAGATGCGCTGGAACGGGGAATGCTTCGGATCTACCCATATATGTCGATACATTTTCTCGATATCGGCACTGTAGACGTATCGGAAGTATTGCCACTTCAGGATCTGGATAGTTAGATCGGACTGTAAGACTGGGCCAGCATGAAGGATATCATTTAAACTGACTCCATTCTCTGAAGGGCTGGAGGCATTGAAAACCACACGCAGCTTGGTGGTTGTACTTTCCGGTTTGAGCACGGCATGATGCGGAAGGTAAAAACTGGCCGAATTATGGGTAGGACGGACTTCTTTCATGTGATGGAGGTCGAGATACTCTTGAATCACGGAGTATTATTTGCTTTTCAGCTGACTGTCCCTCTTTAGGCATTGATCGGTTCTTGGGAACTGCGACAACGCGGAGGATCTGGAGTGACCGAGGGCGGATTTTACGTTTTCAGGATCACGAAACGGAAGACATACGACATACCTGCCATTATCGTCTCTCGTAGTCGTCCGGTGACAATTTTCCTCACAGGTCAAATCGGAAGATTTTGTCACTTTTACTGGCAGATCCTCCACCTCCCAAAATTTGGTGAGAAGCCTATCCAGGGACGTGTCAACCGTGTGGGAGATTCGCGTGGAAAAAACGGAAATCTGATTTTCCCTTGGAGTAGGAACGGGTCCTGTTAGGATCCACCCGAAAATGGTTTCTTGTCCGAGGGGAGAGCCACAAATGTTCGGCCGCGTGCCGCTGGCCCCGACGAGAATATCTATCTGAGCGCTCTCGTAGAACTTTGGATCCGCTAGTGGCAGTTCGGGAAGATCCCGTAGAAACTTTTGTGGATTCGGACAAGATGGGAGGTTTCCAGCTAATTGAGGAAGAACAAAGGCCGTCGTGTTTAATTGCAAGCCAGGTTTGGTCGGAGAAAGGATGGTAAACTGACGGAACTTTTTGGATTCAGCGGATACTGCCTGGTTTAAGCCTGATACTTGTGCTCGAATTACTTGGTGAGGCAACTTAATTAATTTAAACAGCCGCTGATGGCGGCCGCGGCACGTAAGACACGCAGCTGCTGCCCAGACACAGCTGCTTCCTCTTTATATATGCCGACCGCTCGTCGACCGTCATCTGGAGAAATCGTGCACATGTGCGGACAGGATGGTTTTCCTTCTTACAAAGGTCACATCCTTTGGGCTTGGGTGCTATCCTTGTCTCGTAAGAATTTATTCTTCGAGGCGCTGCCGTGGGGGTGGATGTTTTTGGCAGATATTGACTCGAGCCTGACGGCCGTACGTCATCTATGGCTTCTAAGGTCCGGTGACGCTCCGTAAGGAAGGCGTTCAGCTCCTGCCACGTCGGAATCTCTGCCTTGTTGTGCAGGGACTGTTCCCACAAGGATAGCGTGAGCTTAGGAAGTTTGGAGGAGCACATGTACACTAAGAGGCAACGCCCAACGTCAGGTTAGCCCAAGCTTAGCGATAGCCATCGTTAGTAAAGGGGGAGTTCGAGACTATAGTGTGTGCATCGCCAATTGTTTTTGCATTCATGTGAAACAGTTTTTCGACTGGCGTCAGCCTTGGATCGTAAACAGATCCCTAAAAGTCGGCCACCGCAGATAATCTCCGGTGAAAACCTCGGTATCGCACGAAAGCAGCCGACAGCCAGAGGAAATGTAAGTCTGGATAGGAACAGCTTGAACTTGGGGACCTTGGGCTATCATATCCGCGATCTGAGCCACACATCTCTCGTAAACGGAATAGCAGTAGCTGGCAAACTATCAGCTGCACTGTCTCCGGCTTCTGCTATGTACCCGGTGCATTCATGGTATTCTGCCTTGATGCGGTCCCATAACGCGCGTATTTCTTCGCGGCGAATGTTAAGCATGGAAAGAGTAGGAGGGACCGGCGAAGGAGTGTTTGTTCTGAATTCAAATTCACTCGGCCGATCTGTTTGGTGGTTGTGAAATAAAACACAATGACCAAAAAAAAATTTGACGTCGGTTGGTGTAATTTTTATTTTATTATTTCTATCCGGATGGCCGACGGAAAACTTTAATTAGTGGGAAAGGGATGGTGGAACTAAAATTATATGTGAATGTATGTAGGTATGTGTGTATGTAAATACCCATTAGTTCCAAAAAAAAAAGTTTCACTTGTGAATTACCTTGTGAATCGTGAGGGACATGTCCTCTTGCACAAGTGAAAAACAAGTGACACTCCATATAGACAATTGTATGGGATGTCCGCATTTTCAAAAGTGAAAATTCAAATTTTTTGAAGTCCCACGGGATTTCACTTGTTCCTTATACTCATTTGTCGTATGGACTGTCACGTGCCGATGACACTTCCCACGTGAAATCACTTATGAAATTTAGAATATTTGCAATGCACATTTTTACTTACATTTAAATTCATTTTAATTAGATCGTATTATTCAGATTTTCAATAAAGTGACAATTATTATACCCGTTACTCGTAGAGTAAAAGGGTATACTAGATTCGTCGGAAAGGAAGAAGGAAGCGTTTCCGACCCCATAAAGTATATATATTCTTGATCAGGATCACTAGCCGAGTCGATTTAGCCATGTCCTTCTGTCCGTCTGACCGTCGGTCCGTCTGTCCGTATGTCTGTCCGTCCGGATGAACGCTGAGATCTCGGAAACTATAAGAGCTAGGCTATTTAGATTTGGCGTGCAGATTCCTGAGCTTCTTACGCAGCGCAAGTTTGTTTCAGCAGAGTGCCACGCCCACTCTAACGCCCACAAACCGCCCAAAACTGTGGCTCCTACAGTTTTGATGCTAGAATAAAAATTTTAACTGAAATGTATTGTTGTCGTCAATACCTATCGATTGAACTAAAAAAAAAATTTGCCACGCTAACTTTAACGCCCGCAAACCGCCCACAAACTTCAAAAAATCGTAAGAATGAACGTGGATATCTCGGAAACTATCAAAGATAGAGAATTGGGCTCTCAGACTTAGATTCCGTAGCCTTGTACCCAGCGCAAGTTTTTTACGCGAATATGCCATGCCCACTCTAACGCCCAAAATCCGCCCAAACCTGTGGCGCCCACAATTTTCATGCTAGATAAAAAATTATAGCTGAAATGTGTTGGACTCGTCAATAGCTATCGGTTGACGAAAAAAATTTGCCACGCCCACTCTAACGCCCATAACGCTTAAATCTGTCTACAGCCTGTAGGTGGCGCGTTTCAATCTATCAATATCTCCATTTCCCTTTGGTCCCTTTAGCTGAGTAACGGGTATCTGATAGTCGAGGTATAGCGTTCTTCCTTGTTGTTAATGTATCTGATTTTTTGTTTTGTTAGTTTGTTTTTCACGTTCGTCATCGCCTTTCTCAAACATGTGTCCGGTTTTTCGGAGTCCTTGTCCAACGCTTCTTAAAAAATATATGGGCATATGATTAAAAAATGCTTTTTACTTGTTTATTTGTAAATTTACCTTTTAGAGCTGTGTATAAACCCTTTGGGGGAGTTTTTTTTGAATACCTTCAAAATTTACGTACTTTAAACTAAGATCAATGCACAACATCTTAAACTTATTGTAGCTTTTACCTGACTTTATTATATTAACTTAAAGAAACGATTAAAGTAACTCTGCTGCGCACAAATAAAATGGATGCTTCCCTTTCAATCACTCAAACAGAAAGAACCAAGTCTTCCTCTCACTCCTTTACTTGATTTATTTTGTTTTCCGCCGAAATATTAATCGCTAACAGAACATAACAGAGAGACGCTAAAGAAATAACGGATCGGCCGAAATTTATCTCTGAGAGCGCCGAGTGCAGGCAAATTATAAGACAAAGAAAGAGAGGGAACTTCTGAATATCTTTCTCTCTTTGTTGCACGATCGTTTTCGTAGGTAGTCTTCTACGTTGCGCCGACTTCTCTGCTGACGTCAACAGCGGCACAGCGTTTTAGGCGCAAAAAAAAAAAAAAAAACTTTTTGCCTTGATCCATGTCACCGCGTCCCTACTGCAGAACTGATGGGTATGGATATATATGTAGATGATTAAGTGTATTTTTATTTTTTTATTTTATATTTATTAATTAGTTATTGCCGGTGGGTATGTGTTGCTGTGGACGTTTCCGATTTATTTGTGTGTGGACTATATTTGGAAAAACGAAAAAGTATGTGCAAGTATTTTAACGGCTGCGGATATACAGTGAGAAAATCTTGGAAAGTTTTGGGGCCTGAATTGGCAGAACACTGGAAATCAAATAATTCTCACTGTATGCTTGGCATATATTTGCACAATATTTTTTCTAAGCTTGGAATTTTTTTTCTCGATTTAATATAAGTATACATGTATGTATGTATGGATGAGCGGCCAAATGCAATTAAAAAGGAGTCGGAAAAATGACAATATGGCCGCACGTAGCAAAAGGAAAATCGAAGAAAAAATGTAAGTAATTTATTAATTGCCGTTGTCGGGTTTAATCGGACTAGGATTTTGGACAAATCGTACAGAAAGTCAAACGAATTATGTTTTGGTGTGGCTGACTGACTGACCGGCAATTAATAAGAAGAAAAAATTGTCCTTATCTTCTTTCAAGATCGGCTCGAATGGATCAAAATGTACGTCGGGGGGTAGCGGGGTACCGTCGGCGCTGGTAGAATGGCGTGGGAGGCGGCGGCGGGAACTGGCGGCGTTGGCGGGAACTGCTGCGCTGGGCTTCGGTGGTTTGCTGCTGGTGCGGCTGGCGTACGTTGGATGCGGCGGACTGCGTTTTATCTGTAGGGGAGAAAATACACGATGCGCGAAGTGCCCCGGTGACCGAAAGAAAGTACGCTAAAGTACAAATTAAGCAATTAGTTATTTAGCTAAAATCCATGGGTTGGGTCCATTTTAACCTTTTTCATAGTTTCATAACTATTTTTTATGGTAACCCATACGTTTAAGTATTACTTAAGAAAGACTATTGGGGCCGTTTTATTAATATATTGGTCAATTTTAGCAATCGATTTTTTTGTATCTTTTGATATATTCTTTTTATATATTTTCAAAGATGCTTTCGAGCATCCGCTGTCAAAACATCACATACAACTCTGTCCTTCCGCCATGTACGCGCTTTTTCATATGGACATCAAAGCTTCCTTCTTGTTTAGTTTTTTTACTTGCTCTTTTTGTGCATTCTTTTTGAACTTCATTTGGCAACATAGTGCAAGATGGTCGATCTTGTTACTGCCAACTCGAAGGTACTGACTGAACTTACGAGAATATTTAAAACGTTGGTTGATAGTTCCTGAAGGGGATGTAAATGGAATGCTTTGCTTCAGAAATCTAAAACATTGACTTCTGGATGGATGTCTAAAGCTAAATACAACTCTATTTGATATTCAATTTCTTTTTTCTATGGTTCAGAAGCCTGTGGATGAGCTGAAACGTTTTTAACTGATGAAGTACTAATAGTGCAGTAACAAACTCTTGAAATCAAATATGAAATGTATTAAATCACCCATAAGAATAAAATCAATATTCAAAATTCCAGCAAACTTATTTTTTTCCAGTAATAATGTTGAATTTCTGTTTGATTATTTTAAACATTTTCAAGCATCGTATAAACTGAGTTCCGGTTTGTCTTTGTGTCTCCTTTTAGGGATGTGCTTAACTTCGATTTAATTCAGACTGTTTAACAGCCTATTCATGCAGAAGGTAAGCGATTTGAAGGCGCAACCACCTCCCAAAAATGTTGATTAAAAAATATATATATTTAAAAAACCGTATGCGAAGAAGGTGATATATATAATTAAAAGGTACAAACGGTTCTCAGTTGTGAAAGTTCTCTGGCCCACGATAGTCCTTATTCAATTTTCACTACGCTTGCCTGAATTAAAATCTCATCCTTGATTAATTTTCTAATGGTAATGAAAGAGAAATTTGGCACTAACAACATTTCCCACTGTATTTAGGTATGCGTTGTTTTGAATTTTTTTTCGCAGCAACTGGTATAGCCCGATATAGCCCGTCCTCTCCTTTTGCATACCGTTTGCTTAAGCCGATCAGCTTTTCGCATCAGCGATTCTCTGTGTGAACAGAAATTCGCTTAAAGTTGCAACAGCAATTTTTTTAACTATCGTTAATAACATTATTTTATCTGGTGTGTTTTTCGACAACATGCTCCAAAACCAAATTAAAAATATGTCGTGCTTACAAGTTTGTCTTTTACTATTGTGGGCAAAAGTAAGGTGATTTTATTTATTTTACATTTTCAGGGGGAAGTGCACCATTTATTCCTTTCACCCGGCCAAACTGTAAGTAAGGAATAAGAGGGCTGCTATATTTTTTTCTGGCTTTAGAACGAAAATGTTAATATTTATCATCAAAATCATCATTTATTGTCTTTCAATATATTCTCCAGCAAGATTTATACGCTTTTTCTATGCGGTCAAACCAAAGCACTTTTACCATTCCGATTGAGACACCTCCAAAACATGATTTTGGAACGCTTCAACAGCATCTTCTGGCGACGAAAATAGTTTACAATTTAACTCACTTTTCCCTTGGTGTGCGGTAATAAAAAGAAGTCAGGGCTGTACGGCAGATGAGCCATCAATTCGACATTTTGGCCGGTCAAAAACGCGTTGGTTTGAGCTGATGTGTGAGAGCTTGCATTGTCATGGTACACAGTGATCCATGTTCTCTTGTTCGTTTTTTCGAATTTCTCCGCAGACTGCAGGCCAACATTGTGGTGTACCACTCAGAATCGACCGTCCTGCGTTGCTCAAGCGTAGAAGTCGCCACATGACCAGTTTTACCAAAGAAACACGACCATTTTCTCCGAAATGTTTCTTCCACGAACAACTTTTGTTTGGATTTGGCTCGACTTCGAAGACCCACAACGTGGATTGTTGTTTTGTTTTTTGGTTTCCAACGAAAAAAACCTTTTTTACAGCCAGGTGTTCACGCAATATGGAAGGTTGCTGGTGAAGAAATTACCATGGATGCCTCTGTCTCACGGTCTGTCACATGATGATCTTGCATTTTGAGTTAACGCACTGCATCAATGTTCTGTGGCAGATCGACTGTTTTGTACGACCTTCGAGCGAGTTTTGGTCAGGATAATGCACCGGCTCTCATTTTACTTCTTTGTGACCATTTCGCCAAAAATTCGACGCATATCGGAATTGGTTCCGTGTGACTTCTGGCTCTTCCCAACAGTCTCGAGTCGATTGAGGAGGTAACAAAAAATCGAAGAAGGCGCTGATGACTATACCGGAAATGGTTTTGTTTTGAGGATTGGAAAAAAGTTGGCATAAGTTTATTTTATAAGGAGGGGATTAATTTAAAGGATATGAAATTTATTTAAGAGAATATATAAGAGTTTTTAATTTTAAAAACAAATACATGACTTTGCAAAAGCATTTGACAAAGTCTGTCATATTGCTTTAACTGCAAAACTGGAAAATATGGTTTTCCACTCGTTAATTATAACCGTTACTCGTAGAGTAAAAGGGTATACTAGACTCGTCGGAAAGTATGTAACAGGCGGAAGGAAGCGTTTCCGACCCCATAAAGTAAATATATTCTTGATCAGGATCACTAGCCGAGTCGATCTAGCCAAGTCCGTCTGTTCGTCTGTCCGTATAAACGCTGAGATCTCGGAAACGATACAAGCTACAATATTGGGATTAGGCATGCAGATTCCTGAGATTTCTGCACAGCGCAAGTTTGTTTCAGCATTGTGCCACGCCCACTCTAACGCTCACAAACCGACCAAACCTATGGCGACCACAATTTTCATGCTATATACACAATTTTAACTGAAATGTCTTGGTCTCGTCAATACCTATCGATTGATCCAAAAAAAAGTTTGCCACGCCCACTTTAACCTGTGACGCCCACAATTTTCATGCTAGATACAAAACTTTAACTGAAATGTATTGGTCTCGTCAACACCTATGGAATGATCCAAAAAAAGTTTTCCACGCCCACTCTAACGCGCATAACGCTTAAATCTGTCTACCGCCCACATAACCATATATTGAGATCACGGGTAGGTGGCACATTTCAATCTCGCTTTGCTGCATGCATATCTCCATTTCCCTTTGGTACCATTAGCTGAGTAACGGGTATCTGATAGTCGAGGTACCCGTCTATAGCCTTCTTCCTTGTTTTAAAAGGGTTTGGTCCTTTCAAATTAACAGTGGAGTCGAAAAGAATGGAGTTTTTTCAAGCCCGTATGTGGCAACATCGGGACTTCATCAAGGAATTGCGTTAGATCCTGTTCTTTTTATTTTATTCATAAATAATATAAGCAAGTGCCTATTCGACTCTGAGTTTTTGTTATTTGCAGATGACTTTAAATTACTCAAATCCGTCAACTCAACCTAGGTTTGTGCACTCCTCCCAAATGATTTAAATAGATTCGGCAATTAGTGCTCTCGGAATATGTTTCCATTAAATTTCTCAAAACGCTTTTTAGTAATATGCAGCAAACGAATAAATAATGCTGTCTGGTGGAATTCTATTAATACTCATCTTCTTGTCTCAAAAAACAAGTGCCTAGACTAAGGAATAGTTTTCGATTCTAAAATTGTGCTTATTGAACACATCAACTACATCGTTCCTAAAGCATATGCAATTTATGGATTCATGGTGCGCAATGCAACACATTTCTCTGACCCATACTAATCTTAGTTTATTCTCTTCTTTGGTTGTTTGGAACACGACTGGAGTCGTTCCTATCCGTCACGTGGAGCGAGTGCAAAAGCTTTTCCTGCGTTATGCCCATCAAAGTCTTGGTGACAAAATTTATTGCCCTGCCGCCTTGCTAAACAGTATTAATCTGTCCGTACATGCCTTTGGACCCAAGTTCGTCTAAAAAAACCTTGCTCATGTATTTCTCTGGTTTTAGTAGTTAGTTAAGACTTGCTTAAGTAGCCAGTTAAGGATTCGAAATTTGTGGGCGGATAAATAAAAAAATAAATAAATAAATGTTGTGGACTCCAAACCGAAGAACAGTATTTTGAATTAGGACGGACAAGGGAGATAAATAATGATTTGGATCGTCAAATTCTTTAAACCAACGTTTTATAAACCCAAGAACTCTCAGAGCTATATTTACAGTAGAGGGAGTCAAATTTAAGTTTTGGATCCAGGAGAACACCTAAATCGCTAACTGAATATATTCGGTCGAGAGACATGTTGTGAAAAGAATTACTCATGAACGTTGGGAGTCCGATTTAACTTTGGAGGGAGACTATCAGGAACGCATTCATTAAAAAATAAGTTTAGGACACTAAGAAATACTTCAGTTGTTATTTTAATATTCATGAAATTATATAAATTTGTCCAATTATATTGTAAAATCATGTTGTTGAGTTTATTATAGTCACATTTACGAAAGCATCTACTTTTAGGTGGAGAGAGGGAATCAACGCAGGGAAAAAAAATTGTTAGTTCTAATGTGGGATGAAATCGATCTTCTGGGACAACAAGTGCGTCAATTCTAGACACCGTGACTTAAGACGGATTTATTTATGGATATATATATATATACTTACATGAGTCGTTCTTCGCCCGAATAAAAATTTTAGAAGATTTTTTATATTCGTTGGTTATTCTTTATTAGAACGTTGGAAAAAGACTAATTGTATGTTACAGAATTGGTTAGAATGAAACCTCGGTTTGCGTCTTAGAATTTACTGTTAGTGCATTAGGTGACGCAATCGCAGGTGGATGATGCGATCACCACTTCTTTGTTTATGTTTACATAATTCGGTCTTATTGGATTTTGCGATCTTATTGGATTTTTACGTTTATTGAATTACGTCATTGTTGACGTTCGGACTTAATCAATTTTCTTTGTTTGCAATGCGGGATCTCGAGCTTCTGTATCGTTTTTAATCAAAGCCGAAATTGGCGATTCTGTTTACTTGTAAACGGCTTCGATCTTTGGTGGCCGTTGAGAAATCGCAGTGCAGACACGTCACTCCCCCATCACTTAGACAAAATCGTATGGTTATTTATGTGATTTTGGGGTATAGTTTTGGTATTTCTTGTATCTCTTGTGAGTCTATTGTTGGGTCGTCACCTTTTGTGTTATTGTATTTAATAAGTATTCTTTTAGGTATTTCCTTAAATTTATAAAGTAGGTAGAGTGATATACTTAATATTAAGAGACCCAGTGTTACAATTACAATTATTTTGTAAATCTGGTTTTCTTTATTTTGTTCAAAAAATATTTCTTTTGCTTGTATGTATGATATTGGGTCTAATTTGGTGACATTATTTCTTGTGTATATGCTTTGTGTGTAGTCAGAATTATAATTGCTTATGGATAAATCGTTAATTGCAATTGAGCAATTGTGTATTTTGATCATATTGTTTCCTTCAATTACAATTTCATTTTTAATACAATTTTGATTTAGTATAGTTTTTAACAAATTCCATGTAACTATGATATTTGGTTCGACATAATTAATTTGGGTAGTTAAGAGCGTTTTTGTGTACCTGCAACTAGTATCTGTTTGATTAACGAGACCTAAAAGACATGTGTTAGTAACAGGTTTTTTTGTTTCTTTGTTATACGAACTATTTCTGTATACGTAATATTTGTTTTGGGTGTTATCTTGTAATATTTTATTATTTTCATCTGGATAAGGTAATATTTCGTATACGGGAAGTTTCTTTATTTCTCTGGGTATGGTGGATATAATTAAAATTTCGTTTGAATCTGACCTAAGCCAAGTCGAGGTTTTTATGTTCAGAAGTATCTCAGAATTAATGTTTGTCAAGTAGTCGTGTTTTAATAACTTTGGATTGAATATTCCTAATCTTACTAACTGCATTCCCATTTCCAGGTCTTCAATGTATTCTGCGAAATGTTCTAAATTAAAAACCAATAATTCAAGAATTTTTTCGTTTTCGTTGTATTCGAGATGCTTGTTTATTATATCGATGCCTTTGTTAACTGTATCGATTATATTATTTAGTTCGTTTACCTGTACACTGTTTTGAGCTATTACATTGATTTTTTCTTCTAATTCTTCTTTATCATTTTTATCTAATGTTCCAAAAAGATATTTGTAAGCTGTTCCTACAAAATTAGCTAATCCTCTTTTGTTTCTCCTAACAATTTTTTACACATTCATTTCTCTTTGTAGTTTTTCTGTTAAATATTTAATCTGCGTTATTTCCTTAAAGCCAAACGCTTGTGATAGCAAATTTTTGTAAGTTTCTTCCGTTTTTGTAATATTAATTGTGAGACAATGGTATTCAAAACTATCTGGGATGTTGATTGTGTCGGTCATAAATAACAAATAGCCATTGTATGATTTTATAGGGTTAATTTCTATAAATTGGTTGTTACCCATTGGCATCATTATTATTAACGTTGATGTCAGAAAGATGAAAGTCAAAGCGCTGGGTCTTGATCTGGGTCCTCCTGCAAATATTTACTTTTATTAACTTTCTTTTGTCTCTGGAAGTTTGTTTTGTAATGTTTTATTTTTCGACCTCTGTTAGTTTCCTTAAAATGATCATTATCTATTTGTTCTATATTTCCTGTCTTTTTATAAGGATTGTGTAATTTCCCGTGAATTATGGGAGCCTTTCTAAATTTGGTATTTACCTCAAAATGTTGTCGTTTTTTATAAGTTGTTCTATTTTAGCTTCTTTTATAATTTGGTTATTATATGCAGGGGTACCTGCGTAAATAAAAATATCAGCTGGTGTTCTACCTGTTGCATTGTGTTTTATTTTATGATTGTAAGTATACAGTATTACTTTCATTTCATAAGTTTATTTTCCGAATTGTCGCTGGTCTCGATCACACGTATTTTTTCGTTAATTGTTTTGTGTAATCTTTCTACATCTGATACTCTATTTTTACTTGTTGTTATCTGAATATTTACGTTTTCTGTGTCCAGCCAATTTTTAAGCGCTATACTCATAAAAGCACTATCCCTATCTGTTTTCAAGGTTCTGGGTTTTCCCATTGAATTGAATATTCGAAAAAGTCCTCTTTTAACTTCCATCCAGTCCTTTCCGTTTAATTCAATCGCGCTTACAAATTTTGAGTATAAATCAATACAAGTTAGGTAATTTTGATTTTTGATCGTGTAAATATCTGCGACGTAAATTTCCCTACAAAATTCTGTTTCTGGAGTTGTTTTTAATAAAAGCGATGTTTTTCTATGTTCGGTTTTTGCTTGGTTACAAACATTACACTCATTAATTAAATTCTGAATTAAATACTGGTAGTCGGGATAATAATAGGTTTCTTTGAAAAGCCTTACCATTTTTTCAATTCCTGGGTGCAATAGTTTTTCGTGGTTGCTAACAATAATTTCTTTAAATTCAGCGTAAGTTTTTATGCTCTGTAATTTAATTACTGCTCTTACAATTTTTGTAGTAGTGTTCATATCCTGTTTACAAGCTTCTTGAATGATTTCAAAATCAGAGTCGTGTTCGATGAAAAGTGCACTTGACTTGGTACAAAAATGTTTTATTAATATTTGCTTAGCTTTTTCGATGTTTAGTTCTTAAACATTATTTTAATCTTGACTTTCTTAAAATAATTTTCACTTTCTTCACCTTCTGTATTGCTGCGAATCATTTCTACCTGTCTTGCGAAATGATTGATGGGTTTTTCAGTAATTGTTATTAAATTTTCATTATCTTCTTCAGCGCTATGTGCTGTTGTTTTGTTACTGCCATAGTATACTTCGTTAATTTTGATTCCACCAGTTTACAAAAAAAAATTGATGAAATACGCCTTTCAGGAAACCTTTGTTTTCCGGTAAGATACATCTCCCTGATTAAGAAAAGGGCACTTAAAATTTTTTCTATGGTACCAATTTTTTTTAAAGTGTAAAAAACGTTTTTCGCACTTTTTTATTTTATAACTTGAGTTGTGATAAACCGAATACGGTCATTAAGGACTCATTTTACAGGTAATAGAATGCCCTTTAACTTTCTTATACACATCGTTAAGTTCCATTCATTAGTTCAAAAGCTACACTTCGTCAAAGTTGAAAAATTTGGAAAAAAATCAAAAACGCTGGCATAAATGGCTTCTTTAAAAATACACGCGTAAAAACCGAAATTAGTTTTATGTTGTTTTCTTGATGGCTGAACCATAACGGAGAATATGCGCCATAGATCACGACAATCCGTTGGTAAATCGATTTTTAACAGATTTTTAAACGTATATACCCAAGTTCATTATTCGGGAGCAGCGGCCGTTAAACGTTATTTTAAATTTTCAGTGTTGGGGAACGTAAGAATTTGGTGCAAGTTGTTATGCATAACGTCAGTTTCCTTGCTAAAAATATATGAAAATGATTTCCTCGTAACTGCAATCGCATACTCTTTAGCTTGCCCAGCGCTATAGCAAAGAAACTGACGTTATGCATAACAACTTGCACCAAATTCTTACGTTCCCCAACACTGAAAATTTAAAATAACGTTTAACGGCCGCTGCTCCCGAATAATGAACTTGGGTATATACGTTTAAAAATCTGTTAAAAATCGATTTACCAACGGATTGTCGTGATCTATGGCGCATATTCTCCGTTATGGTTCAGCCATCAAGAAAACAACATAAAACTAATTTCGGTTTTTACGCGTGTATTTTTAAAGAAGCCATTTATGCCAGCGTTTTTGATTTTTTTCCAAATTTTTCAACTTTGACTAAGTGTAGCTTTTGAACTAATAAATGGAACTTAATGATGTGTATAAGAAAGTTAAAGGGCATTCTATTACCTGTAAAATGAGTCCTTAATGACCGAATTCGGTTTATCGCAACTCGAGTTAGAAAATAAAAAAGTGCTAAAAACGTTTTTTACACTTTAAAAAAAATTGGTACCATAGAAAAAATTTTAAGTGCCCTTTTCTTAATCAGGGAGATGTATCTTACCGGAAAACAAAGGTTTCCTGAAAGGCGTATTTCATCAATTTTCTTTTGTAAACTGGTGTTCTTGACAATGCATCGGCTACGTGATTTTGCTTTCCTTCTAAATATTTTATTTCGAAGTCATATTCTCCTAACCTTATCTTCCATCTTTGCAGTTTCATATTAGGTTCTTTGATATTGTTTAGCCAGACTAACGGCTTATGGTCACTTAATATCTCAAATCTTCTTCCGAATAAATAGGGTTTTAAGGTTTTTGTTGCCCATACTATAGCTAATAATTCTTTTTCAATTGTACTATAGTTTTCTTCATGTGCATTTAGAGTCCTACTAATGTAACTGATTGGTTTGTTATCCTGAGAAAGAACTGCTCCTAATGCAAAGTTGCTAGCATCAGTAGTTAATTGAAACCTTTTTCCAAAGTCTGGACAAATCAGTATGGGATCGTTTATGATAAGTTGTTTTAATTTATTGAATGATGCAATAAATGTATCATCTTTGAATGTCACTTTAGAACCAGCTTTTAAACATTTAGTTAAAGGTTTTGAAATGTCTGCGAAGTTTGGAATGAATTTTCTGTAATAACCGCAAAGACCAAGAAATGATTTTATTTCTTTTTGAGTTTTGGGAATTGGAAATTTATTGATTGCCCTAATCTTTTCTGGATTTGGCATTACACCGTTTGGTCCAACTATGTGTCCCAAAAATTCTGTTTCTTTTTTCAAAAATTCACATTTGTCTAGTTGTAATTTTAGATTAGCGTTTTTAAGTTTTTCAAAAACAATTTTTAATGAAGTAAGGTGTTCGTCAAGGGACGTAGAGAAAACAATTATATCGTCCAAGTATACAAGGCAATGCTTGTTTATTAATTCACGAAGGACATTGTTCATGCATCGCTGAAAAGTTGCAGGTGCATTTTTTAATCCAAACGGCATTCGTGTGTACTCGTAGTGTCCGTACTTTGTGGAAAACGCTGTTTTGTTTATGGAATTTTGGTCCATTTCGATCTGGTGGAAACCTTTAGCCAAATCAATGGTGGTAAAATATTGACACCGTCCTAGCTTGCCTAGTATTTCGTGCATATTGGGAATGGGAAATTTATCACTAATAGTGATCTTATTTAAGCCCCTATAGTCTACTACAAGTCTAAATTTTTGTTTACCTGAAGCATCTTTCTTTTTTGGTACTATCCACAATGGACTGCAATAAGGTGATTGGCTGTGCCTAATTATTCCTTGCTTTAACATATCCTGTATTTGAGACTCAACTTCTTTTTCAAATGAAAAAGGATACCCATACGGTTTTTTATAAATTGGATTTTCATGATGAGTTTTTATTTCATGCTTAACAACATTCGTAAAGGTCAAATTTTCACC